>NC_041380.1:530166939-530202208 GCF_002162155.2 Triticum dicoccoides | reverse complement strand
CTACTTCTCAGTTTGTTCGGGTTTGAGTCAGTACTACTCGGTTTGTCCGATTGGGTTACCTTGATCGGTATGCATTCATTTGATGCTCCTTAATGTGCTACGACAACAAAGGATGAATGTAAAATAACACAACATGAAGATAGTCATTGACATCATAGTTAGCAGATAATTATAGGGAAAAATCCTTCAAATAGTTCAAGTGGCCTTTTGGTTGCATTCTTGTCTGCAATTAGACTTTGCGCCAAGAAGACGACGGGTCATCTAGTTTTATAAATAGCGATGGAATTTTAAAAGGAAATAACATATTGGGTTGGATTTAATGCTCTCCAAATATGTACTATTACATATTAACCGGGGTATCCCATCTTCAACCCATCCATCCTTGCCACGGATTCCATGGAGCCCAACTAAAAAACGAATTTAGAAGCTTTAAAGTGGAAAAAAATTATGACTAAAAATATTTCATTTGTTGGCTACAAAAAAAGAGACAAATACATCCCCATAAATATGTGCATTTTCAATCTCTTGGCATACAACTGCGAGCTTTTATAAATGTCTGTTGTACTCACGGACGTGAACACTCAAGTCCTGGATAACAAATTAACAACGCGTGTGGCTACTGAGGTAGTACAACCTGTATCCATCCGGCCATCTACACCCATTACATAAATACATGGGCGCTCCCATGCTCAATGGCTTACACAGCAACTTTGGTTTTGAGGATAACAATGGGAAAGGATCTAGATGTTGAGGAGGTACAACAGAACCGGTGATCTAATGCCCAATAAGATCATTAGAGAATATGATGCATCGAGGATTTGAGTGGTACAAGTGTACAACATCTCTGTAAGATCTCTGTGGGATGCATTTGACGCCCCTGACGTGTGTAATGTTTGCTCGGCCGAAGCTTGGTCGCTAGAGAAGGGACTGTGTTTAGCTGAATCTATTGGTTACCACTGAGTTCTGCACTTCTGATCATCTTTCATCTCAGATAATGTGGAGGTGGTCTATATCATGAAAGAGGAAGTGCAGGCTGCAGGATTTATTTATTTTTGAGGAAACAGCAGGTATTCTGCCGACGCATTATAGAAGCGATTTTAAACGGTTGTTATTACCTCGCCCGGGAGTTATCAAAGGTGGTATATGAGCATGAAAACTGGGAGGCCAACTCGTCGCTCATGAGTCTACTGTACTCATCTAGTGAACCGTGTAATCTGGATAACAAATGAATAAAAAGGTGTTTTACGAGTTTAAAATATACTATCTGCATATTGCAAGTTAATAAAAAAATATGCTCCCTTGTGCATTCTGTGGGTTAAAATAATTAATAAAAAATAAGTGTGTAAAATGGTACCAGTACATTGACCCTGAAGAAATTTGAGGAATACATTTGATTGCTTCAGTTTTGGTAAATCCATGGCTTGCGTTTTTTGAACGTTTTTTATTTTCTCCATTTCCACATTTTTCAGTTTTTCACATACGTATATCAAATGTTATAGAACAACTTACACATTCTTTTTGTTTTTCACACTAATGTATGGTGGTGGAATCTTGAAAGAAATTAACATGTTGGATCGGATTTTTTTTCGCGAATACGCAAAGCTTGCATATCACTTCATTGATAGAAGGAAGCAGAATGAGTACAGAGAATGATACAACACATGACACGAAAGCAAGAAGACGTGAACATGACACCCAGAGCAGAGGCAAGGGATGCTCGGCCTAAAGAGAGAGAAAAACACTGCCTAACCCATGAAGCCCGGAAGAGGCAAGCCAAACCAGTACGCATCAAACATCTCAAAAGCCAAACATTGAGGACGCCTCGAGCAAACATGATGGCTCCTTCAAGAAGGGGAGCGACGTCGTGACGTCATCACCATCCGATCCGAAGAACCGGACCTGAGGTTTCCCTCATTGCTCGAATAGGGGCTCAGATAAAGGCCATGGCAGTGCCTCCAAAAAGGGACACGACATCCACGAGTGCCACCACTGCCAGCATCGGCAAATCGAGCAGAGATTTCACCCTGGCCTAAGTCCGAGCAACCTCATGCGTCACCAGAGTAGGATCCGGAGATGATGAATTCAGGCCACTAGTCAAGGCCTCTAACCCAGAGAAGTGGGGATGCATCTGCCGTCGAAGTGTGGCGCAGGTAATTGACAAAAACGCGAGCTTTGGATCTGACTCAAGGACGAGGCGCCAAAGTGAACGGGGTCGGGGGCTCGGGGCGCCGGAGCGGAGAGCCGATGTGGAGGAGGGGCGGCTACCGGCGACGCCGACAAGCTGGGAACCGAAGAATGCAACTCCGAGCTGACGGGGACGGAGGCGCCTACAAACAACCACTTTACAAGTTAACCATCAACTCGCAACTAGGAGGGACATATGTTATTAGGGACCGAATTGCAAGTCAACCATCGACTCGCAACTAGGATGTGTCATAATTTTTTGTAATTGCCCCAATTGAAAGTCAAAATCCACTCAGAACTAGGGGTGTATGTTTCTACCAGCCCCAGTTGCAAGTCAGCCATCGACTCGCAACTAGGATGCGTCGTACTTTTCTGTAGTTGCCCCAGTTGCAAGTCAACCATCGACTCGCAACTAGGGGAAAGTATGTTTGTAGGGGCCCAGTTGCGATTCAACCATCGACTCGCAACAAGGGGGCACATGTTTGTAGGGGACAGTTGCAAGTCAACCATTGACTTGCAACAAGGACGCGACGTACTTTTTTATAGTCGCCCTAGTTGCATGCCAACCATCGACTTGCAACTAGGGGGCGTATGTTTGTAGGGGGGCAGTTGCAAGTCAACCATCATCTCGCAACTATGGGGCATATGTTTGAAGGGCCCCCAATTGCATGTCAACCATCGGCTGGCAACTAGGGGGGACATATGTTTGTAGAAGCCCAATTGCAAGTCAACCATCAACTCGCAATTAGGAGGGACATATGTTTGTAGGGGCCCAATTGCAAGTCAACCATCGACTCGCAATTAGGATGCGTCATACTTTTTTGTACTTGCCCCAGTTGCAAATCAAACATCCACTCATAACTAGGAAGTGTATGTTTGTGCCGACCCCAATTGCAAGTCAGCCATCGACTCACAAATAGGACGCGTCGTACTTTTTTGTAGTTACCCAATTGCAAGTCAACCATCGACTCGCAACTAGGGGGAAGTATATTTTTAGGGGCCGAGTTGCAAGTCAACCATCGACTCGCAACAAGGGGGCGTATGTTTGTAGGGGGCTAGTTACAAGTGAACCAAGTCTCAACTAGCATGTGTTGTAATTTTTTGTAGTGGCCCCAGTTGCATGTCAACCATCGACTTGCAACTAGAGGGCGTATGTTTGTAGGGGGGCAGTTGCAAGTCAACCATCGACTCGCAACTAGGAGGCTTATGTTTGTAAGGGCCCAATTGCAAGTCAATCATCGACTCGCAACTAGGACTCATCGTACATTTTTTTAGTTGCCGCAGTTGCAAGTGAACCATCGGCTCGCAACTAGGGGAAACATATGTTGTAGCGGCCCCAGTTACAAGCTAGCCATCACCTTGCATGAGTTTTAGCAATGTCTCATTTAAGTTTCAGTCCGTTTGATCCATCCCTATAAATTCCGTGCAATCTTTGATCAGGGTTGTTTTGTCCCGCGCGTTTGATGTCACTCGTTTGTTGTCCATTCTGCAACCCATCGCACAGTGCGTCTTTGTTTGTTAGGCATTTTTGTCCTTTTTCTGTGTCATAATTGAAGAGATGAGTTGCTTGTATAAGTCGAAAAGATGAGCTGACCGCTGGCTCATCAGTTTCGTTCTTCGCTCTCTCTCTCTCTCTCTATCTCTCTCTCTCTCCCTCCCTCCCTCCCTCTCTATCTCTCTATCACATTCCTCTTTGTCTTTGGAGCAGAGGCGGCATGAGGATGGATCTCCTTCTAAATACTACAATGCCACGCAACGACCCATTTTTTTTTATTTGCAAGTCTAAGCCTTTTTTTCTCTTGTCCTAGTTGCAAGTTGATCACCGACATGCAACTGGGTCCAACCCATTTTGGTCTCTGGTGCAAGTGTACTCCCAATATTGAACTGGGTCGCCTCTTTATTTTCTTTTCCTAGTTGCAAGTCGACCATCGACATGCAAACCGGAGCTCGTCTCTTCTATTTTTCTTGTCGCAGTTGCAAGTCAATCACCGACATGTAACTGGGCCTGACACATTTTTATATTATTGCAAGTGCACTCTTGTCATGCAACTGGGCACGCCTCTTTTATTTTTCTTGTCCCAGTTGCAAGTCAACTGCCGACATGCAACTAGGGTCCAACCAATTTTTGTCCTATAGTTGCACATTGACAACCGACATGCAACTGGATATCCGACCTTTTTTTTGTCATGGTTGCAAATTCACCCTCAACATGCAACTAGGTGGCCCAACCAATTTTCCCTAGCTGCAAGTCCACCATTGATATGTAAATGGGTATCACCCTTTTTTGCCCCTGTTGAAAGTCCACCCTCGACATGCAATTGGGTTTGACCCATTTTTGTCTCAATTGCAAGTACACCCTCGACACGTTACTGGAGGACCTCACGCTTGACTCGCAACTAGGGATTTTTTTTGTAGTTTTAATTTGCAAGTACACCACCGACTCACAACTAGGGGGCTTGCAGTAGTTGTAGTTGCCTCAGTTGCAAGATCACCATCAACTCGTAATTGGGCTTCTAGTAGTGTAGTTTCCCCAGTTGCAAGTCCATCCTCGCTCACAACTGGGGGCCTGTGGTAGTTGTAGTTGTCCTAGTTGCCATTCCATCATGGACTCGCAACTAGGTGCTTTTTTGTAGTTGTAGTTGACCAGTTGCAAGTCCACCATTGACTTGTAACTAGGGGCTTTTTGTAGTTTTAGTTGTCCCGGTTGCAAGTGTACCATCGACTTGCAAGTTGGGGCTTGTAGTTGTGTGGTTGCCCCAATTGCAAGTCCAACTCGACTTGCAATTACAGGCTTTATATTAGTGCAGTTGCCCTAGTTGCAAGTCCAACCTCGACTCGTAACTAGGGACTTTGTATGTAGTAGTGTAGTTGCCCAGTTGCAAGTGGACGCGGATTCCCTGACATGCCGTTGGCACACTGGCATGTAGACCTGGGCCCACTCGTCAGTGGCCCCACGTTAGGGGGCAGTATGTCAAATGCTCCCGCTCCATTGCAAGTACAACCTCGACTCACAACTAGGGGCTTTTGTAGTCGTGTTTTTTCTCTAGTTGCAAGTCCACTTGCAACTAGGGATTTTTGTAGTTGTAATTTCCTTAGTTGCAAGTCCACCATCAACTCGCAATTGGGGGGGCTTTGTAGTTGTGTAGTTGCCTAAGTTGCAAGTCCATCCCCGACTCGCAACTGGGACTTGTAATTGTAGTTGCCCCTGTTGCAAGTTCACCCTTGTGTGTTTGTCATCCCAGTTACAACTCCAACCTCGCCACGCAAGCAGGCCATCATTTTTTCTCATCCCAGTTACAAGCCTACCCATGACTTGCAACTAGGACTATAGTTGTTGTTGCCTCAGTTGCAAGCCTACCCTTGACTCGCAATATGGCCCGACCTTTTTTACTTTGTGCCTAGTCACATGTTCATCCTCGATTCGCAACATGGCCCGACCTTATTTTTGTTCACACCCAGCCGCAAGTACCCCTACTTGCAAGTAAGCTGAAATTTGGTTGTTGCCCAAGTTGCAAGTCCATGGACTTGCAACTAGACTTTAATGTTTTTTGTTGCCACCTGAAGTACAAGTCCACCTCAATTGCAAGTCGATCATACGTGACTCGCAACTGGGCTCTAAGTTTTCGTTGTCGTGATTACAAATTCACATCAACTTGCAACCCGAGGAGCGACCAATTTTGTATCCCAGTTACATTTTCTATCTTCAATAGACAAATGTGAGCGACCCCAACCCTAGCAGTTACTAGTCCACCTTTCTTTTTTGCCTTTAGATGCTCAACATTGTTTGTTATGTATTTTTTGGGCCCAACCAATTTTTTTTCCAAATGTCCCATGTGCAAGCCCCATCTTCTACCCATTTTTTATACTTTTTGAAAAAATGCAACAGAGTCGCAGGGTCCCATTTTTTCATATGTTATGTTTTCCTTTCAAGCAATCCACCATTTATATGTTTTTTAGTCCCGGCCGATTGATTTAATTCTTGACCTTTTTTGGAAATGTCATTGTTGTATACAAAACGAGAAACACCGTTTCATTCATATCCTTTTGTGTAATCGTTATTTTCAAAACAACTTAACATTTTTTTAGGAACATATAAGGCCAATTTGTATTAATTCAACTGCCCACCTTTTTTACTTTCAGGTTTTTTGTTGCAATATTTGCTAAACAGTATTGAACCCTTTCAGTTTCTCCACTTTTACCACCTCTTTATCCCTTCAAAATTTGTGTGTTTTATTTTTTCAAATCCTCAAACTTTTCTCAAATTCATGAATGTTTTTTTCAAAACCAATGAATTTTTCAAACTCATCAACTTTTTTCCAATTTTGTGCTTATTTTTTAAATTCATGAACTTATTTTGAATTTTGTAAAAAAATCAAATCCATGAACTTTTTTGAATTTACAAACTTTTTCCTTTTTTGCAATTTATTTGCTTTTCTGGAATTTTTGCATTTTTTTAAAAGTCAATAGTTGACATGTCAGGTGGTCAACCATTGACAAAAAGCAAACGATGTCACGTCTGCCAAGCGATCGTGTCGGCCGCTGATTGGCTGGCCCATATGTGCACTTGTGTGGGCGCCCGAAACCCTAATCAGCGCAGAAGGCGCCGATTAAGAGGTCTCATTTTTTGTTGCCTCAGCTGCAAGTACAACCTCGACTCAACTAGGTCCGAAATTTATTTCGTCTCAATTGAAAAGTCCACCATCGACTCTCAATTGGGCTTGATCCTTTGTTTTTTCCTTAGTTGCATAGTCACTCTTAATTTGCAACTCACATGTATGTGGAAGGTGAACAAGGGCAGCAAGCAGAACAAGCCTACCATATGTTTGTACTTCTATATATGTTATCCATAGATGACCCAAATAATTCTATATGAGTTGTCAAACACGAAACTACTTGCATGGGTATTTTATCCTGAGTTTTTAGTTTAATTTGTGCCTTATAAATGACCAAGAAAAAGGTGTTGCAAAAAAGAATGATGAAACGTCTGAGTGGCATCCATTTAGAGCTAGCTACTGTAGCTTGAGATGAAGTGGACCCACACAATGGCTCCCGGTGCACCATGATTGCTTTAGCACGTCGAGCTATTTAGTGATCCGCTGTAGTGATTGGTGTATGTACTCGGTATGCTCTAGTTTGTGTATATAACTGACGGAGTACTGTGCTTCTGCTGTTCTGCATGTTGCGACTCGTATCACAGGAAACAGACACCGGAAGAGTAAGACGATCAGTCGAACAGGCAGGCCGGAAGAAACGAAGAAAAAAAGACAATCAAACAACCATGAGGTGGGATGTGCTAATTTCTAGGATGAGGATGATGTCATATTTAGATGTGAGATAATTATGTCACATCTAGATGTGTCCTAGACACATCCTTGTTGATAACTGCAAATTCCGTGTGTCCGAGTTTCATATTTTTCTTTCTATCCCTGTCAACGTACTAATCCGTTGTTCTTTGATGTGCAGTTGGTACTGCCGGCGGATGCATCCATGTGCTAATCTCCTGGCACCGCGTAGACGGAGCCAAACGAGTTGGGGCCTCCAGCCGGCTGGTAGTGGACAACAACACCGGGTTTGTTGATTAATCAACAAGTCACAGATTGTCCTCTTTTTTGATTGGTCTGGTGTGGATTATCAGGCCTGCCGCGCAATCATAGATTTATCTTTTGATTTATGTGGGTGGACAGAAACACCCTTTCTAAAGTTTTCTAGGGATTGTAATGAAGCACAGTAACACACTCCAGCATTCATTCTTTGCTTGATATTAGCAAACAATGTAAAATAACCAAGCTCACAACATTCTAAAGCGGTCTATTAGCTACTTCAGCAGACAACAGACAGAAAGAAGTAAGTAGTATTTGATTTGCTCATACACGTGGAGGGATGGAATTCTGCCCAAAGTTTGTCGCAGCACTTGTGGTCAGCGGCGAGGATGAGCACCCACACCCGCTCCTTGTTGCTGGCCTCTGCATCCTCCTCCCTTGAAGCGGGTCTATGCGGGGAGTTGATCTAGAATATCCTATTGTTAGATATAACAAATAGGTGACAAGAAATAAACAAGAACTATGTAGTACAATATATGTGTCACACAGTATACTTTGAAAATGTGTAATTTGAGATTCTGATATAGATGTAGGCCTGTAACACACCTTGAACATGCACTGAAAATTGTTGTTTACAGTCTGATTTCTAAACCTGATGAAAACCCCTATTTAAAAAAGATTTAATAGAATTTGTAGTGATTCTTTTGTCAGATTGATAATATATTGCAAATTATGCTTGATGGTTAATTTCTTGGCATAAAAGGTGCTTATTTGAAATTTGGTTACTACTGAAATTTTGTCAAGATACTTGGACTTGTTCATTGTTCAGTCAGGTTCCAATCAAGAGTTAACCTGAGACAATAGAAAGTACTGTCTCTGTAATTATTGATGGTTATGGAATAAGGATTAAACCAAATCAACGAAACAAATCCTCGAGGATGCCTTTTTTGGTAGCTAGCCAGGTTAAACTTTTCAATCCGTGCTCAGCCCTGTACTCATAGGTCCATTGTTTCAATATTTATGAAGCACCACATTTCCAAATACATTTATTAAGCACCCTACCAATGTCAAGTTTTCACATCTTGCGTACTTTCTTGTGGTACATGCCTACAAATTTTTGTACAGTCTATAAAAAACGACGACTGTCCGGTCTGGTCATAAACGTAGCCTAATCATAAAAAATGAAGTACACAAAAAACTTCATAAACATAGTTGTCACAATTTTTTATTAACCTTGTTTTTACAATCTTTTAGATTATTCAGAAAACGAGTTACACAATTTTTTATTTAGAGAAAGAGTTACCACCATTTTTTTTAGAAACAACTTTCATGTTTTTCTTTAGAAACATTTTTTACCACTATTATGAAAATATGTTCACATTAAAGATTACAGCTGCAAAAAATATAACAGCTGCATGATGGTTAATCAAATCAAGGATGGTCGAGAACTTGCAGATGCTACGTTTTTTATTTTGAAGTTAAGACTCAACTTGGAGCATTGGAGCATTTGAGAAATCTCACCACCAAGTCGACATCCAGCAATGGCATCTAGAGCACAAAGGTCTAAAATTGAAAAGTACACAATCTGTCAAAATGCTCTCACCATCTCATGAAATTGATGTGCTCGGTGAGGCAGAGGACGATGGTGTAGTGCTGCCGAAGCTCGGTACTTCCTTCGCTGCACTGTGCTTGCTCTTCTAGGTGTCATCCAACGTTGCCCTTGCGCGCATCCGCATCAGTTTCCAACCTTGTTACAATTAATATATTAACGCCCATTGCTTCAAAGGGATATATATGAAAAGACAACAGAATAGAAAACCATAGAAACATGGTGGACATGACTAAACAGAGTTACTATATGCACATCTTTGTAGAGAAGGTAAGAACAAAAGAAATTTCTTCCTCTGCTCCAAGTGTGACACCTCTGAATCTTTCAGTTGTAGAAGAAGACAGAATGGAGATTAGACTAATCTGCCTTCTCGTTTTGAAGATCACAACAACATTTACTACATCACAATGCACAAGAACCTAACGGTTACGTCAAACGGAGTTTGGAAATCAACAATCATGAGTTGTGAGATAACAAAATAATCACATCTGACTTGGTCACTCAAAAGAACTTATGCAGGTGAGAACCCTTACTGTGCTACTGCTAACGCCATAATTTATTTGATTCAAGTGGAGAGCTTTTTTATTCCTCCAAAGCCCAAGATATATGGCATTTTTCAGAGAAAGGTAACAGCCTCAACAGATTCTAGATAAGAAAAGGTCACGGAAGTGCATGAAGCTGGATTTGAGAGTGAGACTGAGAAGAAAAGACTACGGGGTAATCAAAGTAGAATAGGTGATTCAAATAGAATGTTTAGGATACATATGTTTACAGTTGATTTTCAGTTCGTAGAAATATAATGTTTGGTACATCTGGACTGAAACAAAACTCAAAAAAATTGTACCTTCGCTGTGTGATTTCCCTGTCAAATACCGAGCATACTATCAGTAGGCTGTGTAGCAGGCCAACAGGCAGCAAGCCAGCAACTCAGCCTGGGTTGGCCAGATCGACGGCGCGGCTCAGCTTGAGGTAGAAATCTTCAAGTCGCCCTCGGCTCCGGAAATCGCCCTGGGATGACTAGATCCATGGCGCGGCTCGCCGACGGCCGGATCCGGCTGCTCACCGCGACACCTGGTCTCACCACTGCTCACTGGACCCGGCCGAAACAGATAACTGTGGCGGGGACCGAGGAGTGGAGGGGATGGGAGGAGGCAGGGACGCGCCAAGGTGGGGAGTTGTGGCGGCTGGGACGGCGTGGCGGAGAGGGTTGGCGGCGGCGACGATGTGGCGGAGAGAACGAGCAAGAGGGGTGAGAGAGTGTGGTCTTGCAGAGGGGTGCCATGGGGTGAGAGAGTGAGAGGGTGGCTGCCGTGAGGATAAGTCAGGATAGGTGGAAAAACTAATTTGGTTTGTCTCTTTTGTTTTACATGTTTACGTGATTAGCAACTTGGTTCTTTCTTAGACCACATTACACAGTACACGTGGAGCCTGGCACTACATCCAGCACCCAACATGTAACAAAGCAGGATCTAGATAGTGAGTTCAGTTTAAATTAGCATAAATTAACAAGCAAGCATGACATTATTTATACGACAGATCCACAGCAATGTTAAACTCCTAGGAGTTTGTAGTTTTAGAGAAAAACAGTACTAGCAGTTTTCACATGAGACAATGATGGATTTGGGATAGGAGGAGAAGCTTGAGGGGAAGCTAGACTATGCTCGGCGCGGCTTGGCGGGGAGAGGAGGATGTGGGTGGCGTGAGAGGTTGTCGGGAAGAGGAGGAGGTCAGCAACGACGTGGCGGAGAGAGGATGATGTACGTGACACCATCGAGGGATTAGAGGGAAAGGAGACATGACAGCTGGCATGGAGAGGAGGTGTCGAACGATGCCATGGAAGGAAGAGGATGATGTGCGGCAATGACAAAAGCGGATGGGCTTCGACAGTGGCGTGAAGAGGAGGACCATCGAAGTTGTGGAGGAAGGAGGAGGGGGCGACTGACATCGTGGAAGGGATAGGAGAGGTCGGGAGACAGCATGGAGCGAAGAAGAGGCGCCACTCCTGCAAAAAGCTGACGACCACATTCCTGATATTGTGCATGAATATCATAAGCGCATCAAGCTAATCTTAATTTGTAATAGGTGTTGGGAAACGTTGCAGAAAACAAAAAATTTCCTACGGTTTCACCAAGATCCATCTATGAGTTCATCTAGCAATGAGTGATTGGATTGCATCTACATACCTTTGTAGATCACGCGCGGAAGCGTTCAAAGAACGGGGATGAGGAAGACGTACTCGACGTGATCCAAATCACCGGAGATCCTAGCGCCGAACGGACGGCACCTCCGTGTTCAACACACGTACGGTCAGCGCGACGTCTCCTCCTTCTTGATCCAGCAAGGGGGGAGGATAGGTTGATGAAGATCCAGCAGCACGACGGCGTGGTGGTGGATGCAGGGCGTCACAGTAGCAGGGCTTCGCCGTATACTGCGAGAGAGAGAGAGAGGTGTAGCAGGGGAGAGGGAGGCGCCAAGACTCAAGGTGTGTCTGCCCCCTCCCTCCCCTCCCCCCCTTTATATAGGCTCCCCTAGGGGGGGCGGCCCTAGGGGATGGGATCTCCTAGGGGGGCGGCGGCCAAGGGTGGAGTAGCCACCAAGGCAAGTTGGGGCGCCCCCCCACCCCTAAGGTTTCAACCCTAGGCGCATGGGGTGGGCCTAGGGGGCGCACCAGCCCACTATGGGCTGGTTCCCCTCCCCACTTTGGCCCATGGGGCCCTCCGGGATGGGTGGCCCCACCCGGTGGACCCCCGGGACCCTTCCGGTGGTCCCGGTACAATACCGGTGACCCCGAAACTCTCCCGATGGCCGAAACTGCACTTCCTATATATAATTCTTTACCTCTGGACCATTCCGGAACTCCTCGTGACGTCCAGGATCTCATCCGGGACTCTGAACAACTTTCGGGTTACTGCATATTCATATCTCTACAACCCTAGCGTCACCGAATCTTAAGTGTGTAGACCCTATGGGTTCGGGAGACATGTAGACATGACCGAGACGGCTCTCCGGTCAATAACCAACAGCGGGATCTGAATACCCATGTTGGCTCCCACATGCTCCTCGATGATCTCATCAGATGAACCACGATGTCGAGGATTCAAGCAACCCCGTATACAATTCCCTTCGTCAATCGGTACGTTACTTGCCCGAGATTCAATCGTCGGTATCCCAATACCTCGTTCAATCTCGTTACCGGCAAGTCACTTTACTCGTACCATAATGCATGATCCCGTGACCAGACACTTGGTCACTTTGAGCTCATTATGATGATGCATTACCGAGTGGGCCCAGAGATACCTCTCCGTCATACGGAGTGACAAATCCCAGTCTTGATCCGTGTCAACCCAACAGACACTTTCGGAGATACCCGTAGTATACCTTTATAGTCACCCAGTTACGTTGTGACGTTTGGTATGCCCAGAGCACTCCTACGGTATCCGGAAGTTATACGATCTCATGGTCTAAGGAAAAGATACTTGACATTGGAAAAACTCTAGCAAACAAACTATACGATCTTGTGCTATGTTTAGGATTGGGTCTTGTCCATCACATCATTCTCCTAATGATGTGATCCCGTTATCAATGACATCCCCATGTCCATAGTCAGGAAACCATGACTATCTGTTGATCAACGAGCTAGTCAACTAGAGGCTTACTAGGGACATGTTGGTGTCTGTGTATTCACACATGTATTACGATTTCCGGATAACACAATTATAGCATGAATAAAAGACAATTATCATGAACAAGGAAATATAATAATAATCCTTTTATTATTGCCTCTAGGGCATATTTCCAACAGTCTCCCACTTGCACTAGAGTCAATAATCTAGTTATATTGTGATGAATCGAACACCCATGGAATGCTGGTGTTGATCATGTTTTGCTCTAGGGAGAGGTTTAGTCAATGGATCTGCTACATTCAGGTCCGTATGCACTTTACAAATATCTATGTCTCCATCTTGAACATTTTCACAAATGGAGTTGAAGCGACGCTTGATGTGCCTGGTCTTCTTGTGAAACCTGGGCTCCTTGGCAAGTGCAATAGCTCCAATGTTGTCACAGAAGAGTTTGATCGGCCCCGACGCATTGGGTATGACTCCTAGGTCGGTGATGAACTCCTTCACCCAAATTTCTTCATGCGCTGCCTCCGAGGCTACCATGTACTCCGCTTCACATGTAGATCCCGCCATGACGCTCTGCTTGCAACTGCACCAGCTTACTGCCCCACCATTCAAAATATACACGTATCCGGTTTGTGACTTAGAGTCATCCAGATCTGTGTCGAAGCTAGCGTCGACGTAACCCTTTACGACAAGCTCTTCGTCACCTCCATAAACGAGAAACATTTCCTTAGTCCTTTTCAGGTACTTCAGGATATTCTTGACCGTTGTCCAGTGTTCCTTGCCGGGATTACTTTGGTACCTTCCTACCAAACTTACGGCAAGGTTTACATCAGGTCTAGTACACAGCATGGCATACATAATAGAACCTATGGATGAGGCATAGGGGATGACACTCATCTCTTCTATATCTTCTGCCGTGGTCGGACATTGAGCTGAGCTCAATTTCACACCTTGCAACACAGGCAAGAACCCCTTCTTAGACTGATCCATATTGAACTTCTTCAATATCTTATCAAGGTATGTGCTTTGTGAAAGACCTATGAGGCGTCTTGATCTATCTCTATAGATCTTGATGCCTGATATATAAGCAGCTTCTCCAAGGTCCTTCATTGAAAAACTCTTATTCAAGTAGGCCTTAATGCTGTCCAAAAGCTCTATATCATTTCCCATCAAAAGTATGTCATCTACATATAATATGAGAAATGCTACAGAGCTCCCACTCACTTTGTTGTAAACGCAGGCTTCTCCATAAGTCTGCATAAACCCAAACGCTTTGATCATCTCATCAAAGCGAATGTTCCAACTCCGAGATGCTTGCACCAGCCCATAAATCGAGCGTTGGAGCTTGCACACCTTGTCAGCATTCTTAGGATCGACAAAACCTTCCAGCTGCATCATATACAGTTCTTCCTTAAGATAACCGTTAAGGAATGCCGTTTTGACGTCCATTTGCCATATCTCATAATCATAGTATGCGGCAATTGCTAACATGATTCGAACGGACTTCAACTTTGCTATGGGAGAGAATGTCTCATCGTAGTCAACCCCTTGAACTTATCGATAACCCTTAGCGACAAGCCTAGCTTTATAGATGGTCACATTACCATCCGCGTCCGTCTTCTTCTTAAAGATCCAGTTATTTTCTATGGCTCGCCGATCATCGGGCAAGTCAGTCAAAGTCCATACTTCGTTTTCATACATGGATCCTATCTCGGATTTCATGGCTTCCAGCCATTTGTCGAAATCCGGGCCCGCCATCGCTTCTTCATAGTTCGAAGGTTCACTGTTGTCTAACAACATGATTTCCAAGACAGGGTTGCCGTACCACTCTGGTGCAGAACGTGTCCTTGTGGACCTTCGAAGTTCAGTAGGAGCTTGATCGGAGGTATCTTGATCATCATCATTAACTTCCTCTCTAATTGGTGCAGGCACCACTGGAACATTTTCCTGAGTTGCACCACTTTCCGGTTCAAGAGGCAATGCTTCATCAAGTTCTACTTTCCTCCCACTTACTTCTTTCGAGAGAAACTCCTTCTCTAGAAAGGATCCATTCTTGGCAACAAAGATCTTGCCTTCGGATCTAAGGTAGAAGGTATACCCAATAGTTTTTTTAGGGTATCCTATGAAGACGCATTTTTCCGACTTGGGTTCGAGCTTTTCAGGTTGAAGTTTCTTGACATAAGCATCGCATCCCCAAACTTTTAGAAACGACAGCTTAGGCTTCTTCCCAAACCATAATTCATACGGTGTCGTCTCAACGGATTTCGACGGAGCCCTATTTAAAGTGAATGCGGCAGTCTCTAAAGCATAGCCCCAAAATGACAGTGGTAAATCAGTAAGAGACATCATAGATCGCACCATATCTAATAGAGTGCGATTACGACGTTCGGACACACCATTGCGCTGAGGTGTTCCAGGCGGCGTGAGTTGTGAAACTATTCCACATTTTCTTAAGTGTGTACCAAATTCGTGACTCAAGTATTCTCCTCCACGATCTGATCGCAAAAACTTGATTTTTCTGTCACGTTGATTCTCAACCTCACTCTGAAATTCCTTGAACTTTTCAAAGGTTTCAGACTTGTGTTTCATTAATTAGATATACCCATATCTACTCAAGTCATCAGTGAGGGTGAGAACATAACGATAGCCACCACGAGCCTCAACACTCATTGGACCGCACACATCAGTATGTATGATTTCCAATAGGTTGGTTGCTCGCTTCATTGTTCCTGAGAACGGAGTCTTGGTCATCTTACCCATGAGGCATGGTTCGCACGTGTCAAATGATTCGTAATCAAGAGACTCTAAAAGTCCATCTGTATGGAGCTTCTTCATGCGTTTGACACCTATGTGACCAAGGCGGCAGTGCAACAAGTATGCGGGACTATCATTATCAACCTTACATCTTTTGGCATTCACACTATGAATATGTGTAGCATTACGCTTGAGATTCATTAAGAATAAACCATTCACCATAGGAGCATGACCATAAAACATATCTCTCATATAAATAGAACAACCATTATTCTCGGATTTAAATGAGTAGCCATCTCGTATTAAACGAGATCCTGATACAATGTGCGTGCTCAAACTTGGCACTAAATAACAATTATTGAGGTTCAAAACTAATCCCGTAGGTAAATGTAGAGGTAGCGTGCCGACGGCGATCACATCGACCTTGGAACCATTCCCGGCGCGCATCGTCACCTCGTCCTTCGCCAATCTCCGCTTATTCCGCAGCTCCTGCTTTGAGTTACAAATGTGAGCAACTGCACCGGTATCAAATACCCAGGAGCTACTACGAGTATTGGTAAGGTACACATCAATTACATGTATATCACATATACCTTTCATTTTGCCGGCCTTCTTGTCCGCTAAGTATTTGGGGCAGTTCCGCTTCCAGTGACCACTTCCCTTGCAATAAAAACACTCAGTCTCGGGCTTGGGTCCATTCTTTGGTTTCTTCCCGGCAGCTTGCTTACCGGGCGCGGCAACTCCCTTGCCGTCCTTCTTGAAGTTCTTCTTACCCTTGCCTTTCTTGAACTTAGTGGTTTTATTCACCATCAACACTTGATGGTCCTTTTTGACTTCTACCTCCGCTGATTTCAGCATTGCAAATACTTCAGGAATGGTCGTTTCCATCCCCTGCATATTGAAGTTTATCACGAAGCTCTTGTAGCTTGGTGGAAGCGACTGGAGGATTCTGTCAATGACCGCATCATCCGGGAGATTAACTCCTAGCTGAGTCAAGCGGTTATGTAACCCAGACATAGTGAGTATGTGCTCACTGACAGAACTATTTTCCTCCATCTTACAGCTGAAGAACTTATCGGAGACTTCATATCTCTCGACCCGGGCATGAGCTTGGAAAACCATTTTCAGCTCTTCGAACATCTCATATGCTCTGTGTCGCTCAAAACACTTTTGGAGCCCCGGTTCTAAGTTGTAAAGCATGCAGCACTGAACAAGGGAGTAATCATCAGCACGTGTCTGCCAAGCATTCATAACGTCTTGGTTCTGTGGGACGGGTGCGTCACCTAGCGATGCTTCTAGGACATAATCTTTCTTGGCAGCTATGAGGATGATCCTCAGGTTCCGGACCCAGTCCGTATAGTTGCTGCCATCGTCTTTCAGCTTGGTTTTCTTTAGGAACGCGTTGAAGTTGAGGACAACATTGGCCATTTGATCTACAAGACATATTGTAAAGATTTTAGACTAAGTTCATGATAATTAAGTTCATCTAATCAAATTATACAATGAACTCCCACTTAGATAGACATCCCTCCAGTCATCTAAGTATAACATGATCCGAGTTGACTAGGCCGTGTCCGATCATCACGTGAGACGGACTAGTCAACATCGGTGAACATCTTCATGTTGATCGTATCTTCTATACGACTCATGCTCGACCTTTCGGTCTTCTGTGTTCCGAGGCCATGTCTGTACATGCTAGGCTCGTTAAGTCAACCTAAGTGTATTGCGTGTGTAAATATGTCTTACACCCGTTGTATGTGAACGTTGGAATCTACCACACCCGATCATCACGTGGTGCTTCGAAACAACGAACTATCGCAACGGTGCACAGTTAGGGGGAACACTTTCTTGAAATTATTATGAGGGATCATCTTATTTACTACCGCCATTCTAAGTAAACAAGATGCAAAAACATGATAAATATCACATGCAATCAAATAATAATAGTGACATGATATGGCCAATATCACATAGCTCCTTTGATCTCCATCTTGGGGTCCATGATCATCTTGTCACCGGCATGACACCATGATCTCCATCATCGTGTCTCCATGAAGTTGCTCGCCAACTATTACTTCTACTATTATGGCTAACACGTTTAGCAATAAAGTAAAGTAATTTACATGGAATTTCTCAATGACACGCAGGTCATACAAAAATAAAGACAACTCCTATGGCTCCTGCCGGTTGTCATACTCATCGACCTGCAAGTCGTGATTCCTATTATAAGAACATGATCTCATACATCACATATATATCATTCATCATTCATCACAACTTTGGCCATATCACATCACAAATCACTTGCTGCAAAAACAAGTTAGACGTCCTCTAATTGTTGTTGCAAGTTTTACGTGGCTGCAAAAGGTTTCTAGCAACAACGTTTCTTACCTATGTAATAGCCACAACGTGATTTGTCAACTTCTATTTACCCTTCATAAGGACCCTTTTCATCGAATCCACTCCAACTAAAGTGGGAGAGACAGACACCCGCTAGCCACCTTATGCATCTAGTGCATGTCAGTCGGTGGAACCAGTCTCACGTAAGCGTACGTGTAAGGTCGGTCCGGGCCGCTTCATCCCACAATACCGCTGAAGCAAGATAAGACTAGTAGCGGCAAGAAAGTTGACAACATCTACGCCCACAACAAATTGTGTTCTACTCGTGCAAGGAGAACTACGCATAGACCTAGCTCATGATGCCACTGATGGGGAACGTTGCAGAAAACAAAAAAAATTCCTACGGTTTCACCAAGATCCATCTATGAGTTCATCTAGCAACGAGTGATTGGATTGCATCTACATACCTTTGTAGATCACGCGCGGAAGCGTTCAAAGAACGGGGATGAGGAAGACGTACTCGACGTGATCCAAATCACCGGAGATCCTAGCGCCAAACGGACGGCACCTCCGTGTTCAACACACGTACGGTCAGCGTGACGTCTCCTTCTTCTTGATCCAGCAAGGGGGGAGGAGAGGTTGATGAAGATCCAGCGGCACTACGGCGTGGTGGTGGATGCAGGGCGTCACAGTAGCAGGGCTTCGCCGTATACTGCAAGAGAGAGAGGTGTAGCAGGGGAGAGGGAGGCGCCAAGACTCAAGGTGTGTCTGCCCCCTCCCTCCCCCCCCCCCTTTATATAGGCTCCCCTAGGGGGGGCGCCGGCCCTAGGAGATGGGATCTCCTAGGGGGGCGGCGGCCAAGGGTGGAGTAGCCACCAAGGCAAGGTGGGGCGCCCCCCCACCCCTAGGATTTCAACCCTAGGCGCATGGGGTGGGCCTAGGGGGGCGCACCAGCCCACTATGGGCTGGTTCCCCTCCCCACTTTGGCCCATGGGGCCCTCTGGGATGGGTGGCCCCACCCGATGGACCCCCAGGACCCTTCCGGTGGTCCCGGTACAATACCGGTGACCCCAAAACTCTCCCGTTGGTCGAAACTGCACTTCATATATATAATTCTTTACCTTCAGACCATTCCGGAACTCCTCGTGACGTCCAGGATCTCATCCGGGACTCCGAACAACTTTCAGGTTACTGCATATTCATATCTCTACAACCCTAGCGTCACTGAACCTTAAGTGTGTAGACCCTACGGGTTCGGTAGACATGTAGACATGACCGAGACGGCTCTCCGGTCAATAACCAACAGCGGGATCTGGATACACATGTTGGCTCCCACATGCTCCTCGATGATCTCATCGGATGAACCACGATGTCGAGGATTCAAGCAACCCCGTATACAATTCCCTTTGTCAATCGGTACGTTACTTACCCGAGATTCGATCGTCGGTATCCCAATACCTCGTTCAATCTCGTTACCGGCAAGTCACTTTACTCGTACCGTAATGCATGATCCCGTGACCAGACACTTGGTCACTTTGAGCTCATTATGATGATGCATTACCGAGTGGGCCCAGAGATACCTCTCCATCATACGGAGTGACAAATCCCAGTCTTGATCCGTGTCAACCCAACAGACACTTTCGGAGATACCCGTAGTATACCTTTATAGTCACCCAGTTACGTTGTGATGTTTGGTATGCCCAGAGCAATCCTACGGTATCCGGGAGTTACACGATCTCATGGTCTAAGGAAAAGATACTTGACATTGGAAAAACTCTAGCGAACAAACTATACGATCTTGTGCTATGTTTAGGATTGGGTCTTGTCCATCACATCATTCTCCTAATGATGTGATCCCGTTATCAATGACATCCCCATGTCCATAGTCAGGAAACCATGACTATCTGTTGATCAACGAGCTAGTCGACTAGAGGCTTACTAGGGACATATTGGTGTCTGTGTATTCACACATGTATTACGATTTCCGGATAACACAATTATAGCATGAATAAAAGACAATTATCATGAACAAGGAAATATAATAATAATCCTTTTATTATTGCCTCTAGGGCATATTTTCAACAATAGGTTATTAGTGGAATCATCGCGCTCTATGTATACATCGTCAAATTACCTTTTTTACCATCTTACATTGCAAGTGAAGTGGATTTTAATTATTACTCGATTGCACTCGTGCTATCTTTTCTATACATGTGAAATTTAACATGCATTATGTTTATATATAACTTTAACAAAATATTCCAAAAGTCTGTGGCAACGCACAGCCATTCTACCTCTCTTATGATAAAAATAAAAATAAATGGCAATAAAATTCTAACAATAAATGTTATCAAGGTTTGATATATCTACCTATCACAAGAGAGGTAGGAGTAGTATGTTCTAGAAGATGTGTTTTTCTGTAGTGTTTCTAAATGATAAATTGTATGGTTTCAAGCACCTAAGAAAAACGTCCTACACTGATTTGATCTGTTCGCTCGCTCGCCCCTCCCCCCTCGTGGGCGACATGCGAATCCCCGACCCCCCCCCCTCTCCTCCAACCCCTCCCCGTCTTTCCCCCCTGCCGCCGCCGGCGTTGTCCGCCAGGTCATTCCCACGCGGTGCTGGCAGAGGCAGGCCGTTCTTTCCCCGCTCGCGCATTGGGGGTGGGGTGGGGGGCTGATGGTGGTGGCGCTCCTCGGGCGAAGGCAGGCCGTTCTTTCCCCGCTTGCGCGTTGCGGGCCGTGGGTGCCCCTGATGCGGCGGCGCGGCCGTTGGCTGCAAGGCGCGTGGTGGTGCGGCTGGCTGGCGGCGTCCACTCCGCCCAGATCTAGGCCATTTTGGGCCCCATCTGGGTTGGGGCGGGCCGGCGGTCCGATGTGCGGCGGTGTGGCTCCTTGGTGGTGGTGGCGAGGCATTGGGGGGTGCGGGTGGTGGCGGCTTTGTCCGCCGACGTGTTGCAGTGTGGCACCAGGGGCTGCCCTAACCCATTTGGGCCTGGTCGGGCCAGTAGGGGCCTGGTAGGCCCCTGTCATCACGTATGGTCGGCTTCGCGGCAGCGGCGAAGGTTGTCCCCTCTCGTCGGCTGAGTTGTGGATGCCCCCGAGCCCCTTGGCTCCTCTTCCCTCCTCCAGATCTCGTGTCGGTGGCCTCAGGAGACGACGAAGTTGGTTCAGTGAACGTGGTGGGAAAGGCTGGTGGGCGGCAGGTTGGTTGGTACACTTCAGATCGTCGGGGGTGGTGGTGGTTGTGTTTGGGTTCGTGAAATCCCTGGCGGCTCGTCCGGCATCGACGTGGTGCCGCCTGCAGGCGCCGCCGGACCTCCCTAAAGGTCCTCGGGTATACGCCTTCCCCACTGTCCTCTGCGTACCGAGGGAAACCCTAGGACTTGTCCGGGCAGCAGTGGCGTCGTCGTCGCATTCCTTCTTGAAGGTGGTTCTCTGTACGCGACGGTTCGGGTGCTAGGAGCGCGGTGGTACTTCACCGGACGGTGCAGCGGTTACTGGTCATCTTTGTTTCATTGATCTACCGATGTCGACATTTGTTGCCAATTATTATCTTTCGTTTGACATGTAACAAATACAAATTTTTAAAATCCCGTTGCAACGCACGGGCAGTCTACTAGTCTGAGATAGTATGGAGGTGGTCAGCACTATGAAAGAGGAAATGCAGGTTGTTGGATTTATTTATTTATTACTACCTTTGTAATCTTTTGTAAGACCTTTTAGGTCACTACTTTAGTGATCTAGAAGGTAGGTAGTGACCTAAAGGTCTTTAAAAGGTTTACAAAGGGAGTAGAAGCAACAGGTATTCTTCCGATCCATTATAGAAGCGGATTTTAACGGTTCGCATTACCTCGCCAGGAGTTTGCAAAGGTGGTATATGAGCATGAATACTGGACAGCCAACTCTGTTGCTCATGATCTCAATTGTACTCATTTATTGAACGGTGTAACGTTGATAACAAATGAATAAAAAGGTGTTTTACGAGTTTAAAAAATACTATATGCATTTTGCAAGTTGATAAAAAGAATTATGCTCCCTCTTGTGCATTTTGCAGGTTAATATAACTAAGATAAATAAATGAATGTTTAAAATGGTACCAATACATTGACCCTCAAGAAATTTGAGGAATACATTCTTGCTTCAGTTTGGGTAAATGTCATGGCTTGCGAATTTTTTACGTTTATCATTTTCTCCATTTCCACACATATCAAAAGTTATAGGACAACTTAAAATGATTTTTTAGAGGTGTATGGGTTGATGACTAATGTATTGTGGAATACATTCAATTAATATAGCAATGCATGTGTTGTAAATAGATGTGGAATCTTGAAAGAAATTAACATGCCGGATCAGATTTAATGCTCTACAAATATGTATTATATATTTACCGGGGTTCACATCCCTGTCGCGCCATCGAGGTCCCCGCAGTCGCCACATGCCGCCGTCGCAACTCCTCGCAGCGCCCCTTCCTCTGTCCTCGCTCGCTTTTGCAGGAGAACGGCACGAATAGGGAAGACGCCCGTGCGAAGGAAGAATTGGCTCGAGGGGGGGTCAGCCATCTCCGGCGAGATGCTGTCGGGCCTGGTCAAGGAGGTTGCACCGAGAAAAAAGATGCAGCGCAGCACGAGGTGGTCTCGGGCAAGATGAGGGAGAAAACAGGACAAGGGGTGGGACCCCGCACCTTATGTGTCGCGCTTCAATTTGTTGGGGGATGCGCGGGTGGGACGCGACCGGCGGACGCACCGTCCCCAAATGTTTTTCAAGAGATTTTGTGATTCACCCCGTCAGCTCAAACTCAAAGGTTTGCTCCAACCCTTTGTAAAAGTGCTTTTTTAACTTTTCCAAGACTATTTTTTCGAATTTGCACAGTATCATGTCCAGCTTAAACAACTCAAAAATAAGAAGTCGAAAGTACATAGGTACCGCAAAAATGGATAATCACAACCGAAGACATCATTTAGCTAGGAATTATTTAAGCCCAACTTCAACAGAGTGCAAGTAAATTTCTGGTCTCGCTCTCTCACAATCTAGTCTCAGATATGTATTGCATAATTCAAGAAATACAGATTTGCATGTTTTGCAAATAGTAGTCAAATTTTAAAAGAAAGTGGCATTGTTAATTGGATTTTATTGAGGGAAATGCCTTGTGGTGCACTTTATTCATTTGAGATAATGGTTACATCCCGAACAAGAAAGGTAATGGGATCTCCATCCCAAAATAAAACAGAGTTTGAATCATAAGCATTGCCTAGCTAATCTAGCTTGGATTGGATTTAGTGTTCTACAAATATGTGTTATACATTAACCGAGTTATCTCATCTTCAACCCGCCCAAAATAGAATAAAATAGCCCATATAACAGAGTTTGGACGTTTAGTTCGCAGGTCCCACAGAGCGAGTTTTTAAAATAACAATAGAATTACATAGTAAGAAGCCTCCAAAAATATTGAAAAAATGATAATCCATCATGCACTTAGATGCCCTCTTTATATCCACAAATTTTGACCAAAGTAATTTTCATTTGTAGGATACACTAAAGAGATGAACATGTAGGGGGAAAACAGATCAGGATTCTAGTTTTCAAATGTGTTTTTCATATGAATTTATTTTTAAAAACCACATAGTCACCGTAGACAGTAGAGAATCTAACTAAGCCAATGGAAATGATAACACTCACAAAAAGCTCAGAGCTACTCCCTCCGTTCCGAATTACTCGTCGCAGAAATGGACGTATTTAGATGTAGTTTAGTTTAGATACATCCATTGCTGCAACAGTAATTTGGAACGGAGGGAGTACTTGCGAAAATACACTTGCATCCAGCCTAGGGCATCGCCATCACATAGCAATAGCAACCAGGCAAAGACCACATGGAAATCTCAGACACGATAGGATTTAAGGTACTTATAAGTTACTGCAGGTACCACGAAACGTTCTGCTGGCACTACTAGTATATTACTGCCAGCATGAGGGGACGTTTTGCCCAGCTAGGCCATGTTCTTCTAAAGGTTCAGGTCGCACGGCCAATGGAACCAACCAGCACAAAGTGCTAGAGCGCTGAGACCTGCATAGCGCTAACCCTTATGTACACGCCAAAATCAGGCACAGCTGATTTTGGAACAAGCTTACCACCCACTGCCACCACCATTGCCGGCATCCCCGCCCTTGTTGCTGTCCCATCCGCCACTGGCCACCTTGTCCCAAGAACTGCCGCCACCTCCGCCTTGGCTCCCGCTCCCTTCAGCCTTGTCCCAGGATCCTTCCTTCTTCAAACCACCTTCTGAAATGGCACGGGAGAGAGATTTAGCGCTTCGAATTGGATTGTAAGATTAGCATAAGAAATGTCAATAGACAGGGGCATTGAACAGACTGAGGTGGGAGAAAATTGATGAACTCCAGGGGGCAAAAAAAGGCAAAAGCACTTAAGCTAAAACAAAATTGATTCTTTCACTCTTTGCGGTGAAGGATCCTTAGTGGTCATACCTGAGCCTCCAGTTCCTTTTGAAGAATTCCAGCTATCTTCATTGCTCTTTCCCCATGATCCTCCTCCGCCTGCAGATCCTGCAGTACCAGCGGTGGCGCCGCCAGCAGGAGCCCACTGGCCCAGGATAGAGGATCCATCGCCAGAAAATGGCTTGTTTTGACTCCAGGTGTTGTTTCCATCCTTCTTTCCTGCCTGATCATCACCACCAGATGGTTTTGGAGCTCCCCAGCTACCGTTGTTGTCACTCCCCCAGCTGGACTTGCCCTTTGAGAAAGATTGATCGTCTTCAGCGCTTCCCTTTTTATCAGCATTCCAAGCAGAAGAGTGAGACCAGCCACCACCGCGGTCTTGACTGGAGGCCCTTCCCTCATTGTTGTCATTTCCATTGTTTCTGTAACCACCACCACGGCCTCTGTTTCCCCTGCCAGAGCCCCAACTGCCACCATCCCCGTCTCCTGACCCAAAGTTGTTACCTTGATAGCGATCACCTCGACCAAAGCGACCTCTGCCCCTTCCTCTGCCACCATCGGAATCCCTACTGTTCCACTGATCTTCAGACCTTCCTCCACCTGATCCATCATTTGTGTTGCCTCCTCCATTCCATGAAGATCCACTGTCCCCAAACCTTCCCCTGCCTCTGCCACGATTCCCACGTCCAAATCCACCCCTACCATATCCAGCATTATCATCACCATATTTTGGCTCGTTCCAAGCAGGTTCTTGATCTCCACTTGAGGAACTTGGTTTGCCCCAAGAAGACGAGCCAGCATTGTTCCAACCCCCATCATTCCCATTGCCCCCTTTAGTACTCCAGGGGTCAGCTTTTTCCTCTGCTGCAGTAGAAGACACCTTGCTTGCCCACGGATCAGTTTCTTGCTCTTTGCCTACCGAGAGGATCAAATACAAGCACCGCAAGGTGCCACAAGGAAAATATAATCAGGAGTTTAGCCCAAATGTCAAGCAGGGTATCAAATATGATCAATTGAATTAGTCCTAAGCACCTTTAGTAGTAGAACTGATCTTGTTTGACCACGGATCATCTTGTTGTTTTTCACCTAAACATGAGAACAAAAGATAAGCTTGTGGTACATACATCAAATATAGAGCAAAAAAGAATAACTTTGCTTCAGAACTACCTGATGCAGCATCCTCCCATTTTGCCCCAGTGTTACAGGAAGACTCTTTCGCCTTCGTATTCCAGCAATCATTGTTCTCAGCACCTGCAGCCTTGCTTGACCAAGCATCAGTTTGTTGTTCTTGGCCTACAAGATACAGAAGTCAGCACATAACTATAGCTCAAAGCATCAAACCAAATACAAAATGGTTATTCCAATTATATCTTCATCACCTTTAGCAGTCACCTTGCTCGCCCAAGGATCACCTTGCTCGCCTACACAAGAGCATATAAGAGTGAGACTTGCAGCATATCGAGTACTTGTGCCACGATTTTAAATACCATCAATACTCAGCACATGCAATAGAAGCCATCTTGCTAAAGCCAAGGATCAATGTGTGCTTTACCAACACTCACAGTCAACTAGTCAATCAAGAGTAATAAAAGAGGCACAATTCTAAGCAGCATGAGATATTTACTAGTGTATTCCTGTTGAATATCATTAAAGTAGCACGAGATTAATATATGTATGGCATTGACGGAATTTTTGATGGAAAATATCAGATTTGATATATGTGATCCAGAACATAGAAGTACACATTTACCAACAATGATCATTAATAAAGCTACAACTCTGAATGAGGCTGCTCACCTCCAGACAGTTTTTTATCCTCTGAGGAATTCCAAGCGGGAGTCTGATTTTCATCACATGGCTTGGTGCCTTCATTGGCACTCCAAGGCTGACTGTTTCCCCAGTTTGGTGTATCACTACTGCTCCTTTCCTTTCCAAACTCAGAACTACCTCGATCTCCATTTCTCCAACCATTGTCTCTTCCTCCCCCTCGTCCTCCATATTGGCCCCTCCCTCTTCCCCTCCCCCGGTATCCACCAGAATCTCCACCTTCATTACCTACCTGTGTATCAGACCCCCAAGAGGGCTTTGCAGAACTGTCATTACGCCATGAGCCCTTCCAGCTTTCTTGGTCATTTCTGTCACCAGAATCCCAAGATTCCCGGCCCCGGCCTCTCCCACGTCCTCGCCCGAACCCACGGCCACCTTCAAAGTTTCCAGCAGGTCTGCTCCAGGTGCTATTCTGATTATCCCCCTCAGCTGCCTCTCCCTTGTTCCAGCTTGATGAACCAGCACCGCCAGAAATTTTCGGTTTACCCCAATCACTGCCACCAACTTGGTCTGATGAGCCAGCTTTGTTCCAGTTCCCACTTCCATTATTTGTTTCTTCAGACTTGGCACCTGAATCTTTTGGATTGCCCCATGCTTCATCTTGTCCTTGGCCCACAGCAACAGTATCCCAGCCTCCAGAGCCGCTGTTTTGGCCTGACTCTTTTGACTTCCCCCAGGCATCATCTTGAGCAACAGGCAAAGTAGCAGATTTAGCCCAGGCATCATTATCATCTGAACCGACACAAATAGCAACAGTGGTATCCCAAGACCCACCCTTGTCTGCGTCCTTCGGAACTGTGCCTTTTTCTTGATCTTGGTTTGACTTGCCAAAAGGTTGGCCCCATCCTTGATCATCACCCTCCAACTTCTTCTCTGGTGACCATGATGACTTCTCCCAGCTATCTGCTTCTTTCATAACTACTTCTTTGACCTTACTGCCCCAAGGATCTGTATCACCACCAGTTGCCGTGTCCACCTGCTTGCATGCCTCACCCCAGTTGCCACTCTTTTCACTATCCTTGTTGACTGCTCCTCCACCCCAAGAGCTGCCACCAGCATCAAATCCACCACCTCCGGCTTCTTTACCCCAGGCATTGTCGGTGGAGCTTTCCTTTTGTGCAGTGCTGTTGTTCCATATATCAACAGCTGCAGATGTTGTTTTGTTACCCCATGGATCAGAATCACCATCAGCAGAAGATGTTGGTTTCTTAGACCAGGGATCAGCTTCTGTTTCTCCATCTGAAAAAGATGTAGAAATTACTGAATCAGCAAAATTATAAAAACCTCAAGATAAAAAAGGGCAGCCCGGTGCATGTAGCTCCCGCTTGCGCAGGGTCCGGGGAAGGGTCCGACCACTTTGGGTCTATAGTACGCAGCCTTTCCCTACATTTCTGTAAGAGGCTGTTTCCAGGACTTGAACCCGTGACCTCATGGTCACAAGGCAGCAGCTTTACCACTGCGCCAAGGCTCCGTGCATGTAGCTCCCGCTTGCGCAGGGTCCGGGGAAGGGTCCGACCACTTTGGGTCTATAGTACGCAGCCTTTCCCTACATTTCTGTAAGAGGCTGTTTCCAGGACTTGAACCCGTGACCTCATGGTCACAAGGCAGCAGCTTTACCACTGCGCCAAGGCTCCCCTTCTATAAAAACCTCAAGATGCAAAAAAAAAAAAGTTACCAGTTACACCCATTA
This sequence comes from Triticum dicoccoides, assembly GCF_002162155.2. Taxonomy (NCBI): domain Eukaryota; kingdom Viridiplantae; phylum Streptophyta; class Magnoliopsida; order Poales; family Poaceae; genus Triticum; species Triticum dicoccoides. The sequence continues at coordinate 530,174,186 of NC_041380.1, read as the reverse complement.
GAAACCAATATGCAAGACATTATTTGCTACACTACAGGCACAGTATTAATGTATCACGGATTTTACGACATATATATCTACCCTCAGTCCACAGTTATCTGGACTCTACTGATAACACAACCAACACACAGAGGAGGGGTGATACCAACTGCTTTTTTATAAACAGAAACTGAACCACCCACCCTAGCTGAGCAAATCAGACAATGGAAATAACCTTGATATTCTGGACTAAACTTATTTCTATAGCTAATATCATGACTTGGAATTTGAAGCCATACTTGCGTTGCTGGTTTTGTTTTATACCACATGATGCAGCTCAACAGTGACATAAAGAGAGGGCAAAATTGTCTGTTAACTGTGTGGGCATGTGCACAGCAAAATCACGTAGTTATGCACAAAGCAAAGATTGAGAAGGCTAGTTGGTAACAAATAGGATGTCAGGCATCCAAATCTAGAAAAATCCAGTGCCAACCAGTTTTAAAGCCCGAGTTTTCCTTTCCTCGGAAGCAAGTCCCCTATGGCCTAACCCATGCAGTTTTTTATCCACTTGCAGCTTTACCATAAATGATACTACTACACCGTTTGAGCGACAAATAATTCCAGACGGAGGGAGTACTCTGTAGCCTTATGATCAGATGAATCAGGGGACAAACAAGCTCTTGACATGAGTAGAGCATGGTGTTACACGTGCAACATCCAGTAAACCCTAGTAGATAGCATAGCTGATGGAGTGTGGTTGACAGAAGATAAGAGGTGTAAAGATTAATCTAGAGGGTATAAGAACATCAAATAAGAACTTGCCTTTGAATATTGGACAATTATTGTATGCATTACTACTTTATACATGTATCAACTACACATAATATATCCCCAACCCCCTAGTGCAAAGGCGTAAAATGTAGGTTCCCAACCATCATTGTGATCAAACAACACAAAAATCAATGAAGCTCCAAATTATACGAAAAAGGGAGGCTCCCAACCATGCTACCAAATAGGATGGCGAAGGGCAGGCCTAAAACTAGATATTACCTGCATTCTGGGCTGGTAACGCAGAACTTGAAAAAGGTTGCCAAGAATCACTGCAGCAGATAATAAAACTATTATGTGACTGGTAATTAGTACTGATGCAAATAATAGGTACACAGGCCATTTATTCCTCCAAGCGATATTGTACAGATTCTGTAAGTTGACTAGGTTTATAGAAAAAATATCAACATTCAGCAATAAATAAATATGAAATATATTTCATAATGAACATAATGATCTGAATTGGCATTGTAGATATCGATATTTTTCTCTATAAACTTGCTCAAAACATAGAGAAGATTGACTTCTCAAAAAAAAATATACACCTTATATTTTGGAACGTAACTACATGAAAATATAATTGCATATAAATGATAGCATTACACAAAAACGACAAAGTAAGTTCAACGAAAGGTTAAGGTTGCTACCCTTAGCAACCTTTTTCTCATGGTTGGTAACAATTACATTAGCAAGTCAACCTCACAACACCATTAGCAAGTCAACCCAGTTTGGCTTGTTTAAAAGAAACCAGCAAGGAACTGAAAAATATGAAACAAACCTGCCAAGAGATGCAAATCCATTGTCCCATGAGGTTTTAGCAGCTTCTGAACATAAATTTAGAATCAATGTAAGTAACAAAAAGAATGTATTACAAGACCAAACTTATGAGGTGCTATAATTAAAAAAAGTCTTCTACACCTTATAAACAATTCTACATTCAGTTTTCAATTCTCACATCTTAAAAACTCAATCAGACTGGGCAGATGGTCTCATTATAGGCAGTAGGTCCGCCGCAAATAGTTTTGGAGAAGATCGGCAACACTTTCCCTTGTACACGCAATAGAAACTAATCTAGCAAGTAGAAATAACTGGTATACATATGAACAAAAACTTACCGGTGAATGGTGTATCCTGAGTTCCAAAATTACCAGATGGAGCACTGGACGAGTTATCCCTGGTGTGACATATAACACAATGAGAAGCAAATGTGGAAATGAAATTATACATCAATGACTACTCATGCAGTCACAATGTCACTAAAACAAGCAACAATAAGTAAGAGAAGCTTGAAACACGATTTGTCTGCTTACCCTCTTTTAGTTGGGACTGAGAGAAACTCTGCTTGCACTGCAACATAATACAAAAGAGTAAGGCATTGTCCATAGAATGGCTCCAGTACAAGCATACTTACGAACTAACCTGTAACAATCTTCAGTAGAGAATCTAGCTTAACAGTTACATCATTTCTAAATATCCGAACTACACGGCAGAGATAACCCTTCAAAGGACCCCTTCGAAAACGCAGCACCTCTCCGACTTGGAAGAGTTGTTCTCTGGGTGCCCTGTAAGGCCTTTCATCTGTATGATCAAGGAAATCAGAACAGAACTTAACTTCTGCTGACAAACATCAAACTTCAAATGACAATACATAGAAAAAAAATCATGGAACACTTACTATTTCGTTGTTCATTTTGCTCAGATGATATGAAAGCTGACTCCGAGAACATAGGGTTGTCCTGATACATCAAAAACAAAGTGACCAAAAGAACCTTTCTGATTCATTGACAAGTGGACATAGTGCATCAAACATACCGAATTTGTCACGTCCCTCCTTTTCTTTACATTTTCACATGACCCACACTGAGCACAGAAAAATCCACTGTTCTCACTTTCGCTTTCATCATATATAAAAAGTATTCCCATATACAAGTGTTTAACAACTCCTTGCTTGCCCTGCAAGATAACATCAAACAGATCAAAAAGGTGCCAGACGGAAGGAATTGGTTTACTAAATAATTATAGGAACTGCAAAATCATAATTTGCAGCTATGGAGCATGTTAGTAGAACAAAAACTCATCTTACAAACTGCAAGGTTGGAACAATTAGCAGATACTTGACAAAAGTACATTCAATACACCAATTATTTTAGTCAAATGTTATCAATAGAAGAAGAACATGCATAGTTCCACATACTGCCCAGAAAATAAGACACTTCATCATAGCAAACTCCTGATTGAATGGAAATAAAAATTTCACCTGAACTGGTCCTTCCAGAACTTTAACAGTGTCATTCATGGATATTGACTTGTTCTGATGGTCAACAGCTGTAAACATTTTGTCTACAATTCCTTTCTTAATATCTTGCTTTCTAACTGTCACAGCAGATCCTTCAGGGCCACCTTTTAAAATCTACGACACAACCAATCATTCTTAGAATGGTACTACCCAAAAATGCGGAACTCGAGAGTGCATGAGAAGAATACTACCTTAAAACCATCTTTCTCAACAGCAATAATCACTCCAAAATCTTTTCGGCTGCTCATTAAGAAATAGAAATAATTATTGCATCCTGTAGCAAGTACTTACTCCTTCCGTTCAAAATTATTTGAAGTTCAAGCTTTGTCCCAAGTCAAAACTTAAAAGAAATTTGACCAAGTCTATAGGAAAATGTGCTAATAACTACAACATCAAATATATATATATATATATATATTACGAAAGTACATTTTTATGGTGAAGCTGATTTTGCGCTGTGGCTGTTGATACATTATTCTCTAGACTTGGCCAAACTTAAAGAAGTTTGACTTAGGACAAAGCCAGAACTTCAAATAATTTGGAACAGAGGGAATAGTTGATAGTGACTAGTGAATAAAGACCAGAAAACAGAGACTCACCCAAAGGTTACAAGATCGTGGAGGTTGAATTGAGCATCATCATCATCATCATCACAGTTTTCAGTAGAAGTGGAACCTTTAAGATTTGATGCCTTGGAGCTTTTGTCTTTAGAAGATGCTGATTTCTTCATATCCGGTTCTCTGGGCACATTTCTTTTCTTATTATGACCATAGATGCCGGAGACCCAATCCATGTCATCGGCAGAACTTTTAATGCTTGGACTAGAAGAGAACTTGAGAATCTCGGTATCCGTTGGTTGTATCCCCCAGTAAATCAAAGAACTAAGTGCAACTCGCTTATACAGGAAACCATCTTTGAACATCAGACCATCAAGCACTTCAAAAACATCACCAGTCTGACGATCACGCTTACTTTCGATATGAGGTCCAAAGAACCTAGAATCAACAAGATCATGCAAACAATGGCAGAGCCTGATTAGAAACAAATGGTAGCAGAAGGCTACTGGGTGTGGGACAAAGAAACATTGGACAGAAGCACTTACTCTAGCTCCTGCGAGCTGATTAGTCGCGGCGCAGGAACTGCCGCACCTTTTAGGGGAATAGCACCACCCTGCAAAAGCCAACGCAGATAACATGAGTCCCGTAGTGGTAATTCCAACTGTCAACCATACAAGATGCAAAGGGGAAGTGAAAAGAAATACTCCTTCCGTTCATAAATATAAGATGTTTTGGGTATTTCAATATGGACTACATACGGACTGAAATGAGTGAACAAACACACTAAAAATGTGTCTACAGAAATCCGATTCAGAAAAAAGTTATAACACCTTATATTCGTGATTGGAGGAAGTAGTTGTTAACAAGCACATGAATAGAATTAAACATTCAGGTCACATGGTATCACAGACAATACACATCACAAGGGCTCACGTGTCATAATTTCTCCTGTGCTATAAAATAATATGAAAATCAAGTTTCTAGGACAAAGGTCTGAGCTTGATGCTAAAGCCCCCGATAAATACAAACTTAAATGCAGTACATAGCTCATCACTGCTGGCAAATGGCGACGCAAGAGTTACAGGAAGTAGAGACCAATACATAGTAAAAATCTGCAGACATAATCTCATGATTGACAGGCAACACATTCAACAAAACAAGTTTGCAGCTACAGGAAGTATTATCAAACTACAAAATCAGATGGCATAAGCAGGCATAAATTGAACTCAAGCCAATAAAAAAGTTCCAGAGCTTTTACTGCAATAATGAAAATATAGGATGCAGACACAGGTGTAAGAGCATTACGAATTTTTTTGAAATAGCATGGAGATCAACTCTTGGTATAAGCTTTATCAACACTTTTTTCCGCCCATCATCCGCACTGACAACCTAAAAGAAATGGCATTGATGAACAAAGAATTTGAGAATATATTAAGATATCCCACACCCCTATTATGATACCTGTGCTAGATCTCCTTTATAGTTTCCACTTTTCATGCGCACCCATGTACCTGGAGAAACTTCAAATGGTTTTGCACGAGTTGATAGCAAGCTACGAACTTCAGCTACTGGGACAGTACTAGTTCGGTTTACATAAACATCGCAAAATCCTTTGCATGCCTGTAGCAAGAGGTGCACATATGGTCAGTGGGTCATTTTGCAACCAAAAAATTCTGTACAGCATATAAATGGGCAAATCTTACAGGGGAAGAAAACTTTATCGACTGTCAAAGACAAATTTTGTTTTTCGAATATCCAATGAGAAGCATTTATTCTCCATTCTGACCTTCCAATTTTATTAATTTATATGAAAGAGAAAATTGAATTGGAGTGTGTGAGAAGTAGAAGGAAAAATGAATTGCAATGCACAGAGAAAACAAGACATTTTAAACCTTTAACAAATCTGATGTTGAAGTATCACCCAATATCATCTGATACCACATAGTGTAATGCATAGCTGGATATACATCATCTCATGTTGTTTAAATTGTTCTTAGGAGCATGGATATGTTTATTCTTTAATGGAAGGATCAAACTACGTACCTCAGTAACGTCACAAGCCTTCTCAGCTTCAACAAAAACAGATCCTCTCACATGATCAAGTGAGAATGCTGAGATAATTGGCACTTTGGTACCGAACTTTTGCAGATGAAGAAACTTCTGCATGAAGCAGAAAGCCATTTGGCGCTCCCGCCCAACCTGAAATGCAGCTACATAAATAAGTGTCCGGCTATTAAATGCTAGGACATCATAAAGTCAAAACATCTAGCAATCACAAACCATGCATTTGACCCTCCAGATGATAGGATCTTTTACACCATCCATGGTAGACTCATCATCATCATATTGTTCGGTAGAGCCACCATAACCGGCATATCTCACACGATTAGAGTAACGGTCATTGATAAATTGCTCAAGTTCATCACCGCTCAGCTCCTCTTCCTTTACATTTCCAAGAAATGGAAGAGGGTGTGACCTTTCAACTCTTACACCTTTTGTCCTCCCCGCAGTAAAGAAACCTGCAATGTTCATCAGTGGGATGACATCAGCAGAAGTTGCAAAAGAATTGTTTGGATGGTGAAGGTAAACTGATGGTTGGTGCCTAGAAAGGACAAGAACCTACAACTCCCTGGTAATTGTTCAAAAGAAAACGTCAACTTTATAACCGGTCTATGGACCCTGTACATCAAAACCAGTTATTTACAATCACCCCACATGCCCCCCGCCTCCTCTCCTCTTTTTCACCCTCTCCCTTCGCCTCCCACCATCTATCCCTCTCTCTTCCCTTGCCATTTTATTTTTCCCACTCTCCCCTTTTTATCTTTACTACAGCGAGCAAGGCGGGGCAGCAACCCGGGCACCTTGATACCTGATCGACCACAAGGTGACAACTTATAAAGTTATAAACAGAGTCCTCACTATGCACCACAAAAGCCAGCAGATGAAACTAACTATAAATATTATTCACTCCTTGGTTACTGAAAAAAGTATGAACGAAAAACATGTCACCCTTATAATCTGATATTATTTCATATTTTTATGAAAAAATCACCTTACAGACAAACAAGGGCAAGTGCCCAAACATGAATTTAATAATTTTGCCCCTTGTGTGCTTGTAAAAAGTTGCAAATCTGCAGAATTTGATATGAGCCCCTAAATGTGTGCCATCATTGTAAAAGGAAAAGGCCCCGATGACCTCTAACATGTCCGACTTAGTAACTCACAACAAACTTCATGCATGAAAACAACTCAATTAGGACCCACTTCCAATGAAGTGCAAAAGCTAACATAGTTATGTATCTTAAAACCATTATTACAATGGTTCATGTAAAATCCAAACTGCTGTGGCAACCATCAACGACGCATAATACAATATATACAAGACATGCTCTATCCCTGATGGCTAATGCAACGGTTACCAACTCAATGCCACGTACTCCCTCCGTCCCATAATGTAAGACATTTTTTGACACTACACCAGTACATTATGGTACGCAAGCAAACTTGTGTATCATTAAACTGTATTGTAAGTGAGCTTTCCTAACAGGTGGTTCAGGCAAAAGGAGAAGCAACAAATCGTAACCACC
>NC_041380.1:530132507-530166793 GCF_002162155.2 Triticum dicoccoides | reverse complement strand
CATGCCGCGCCAGTAAACATATCATCACTTCACTTCCCAAAATTGCTAGAAACCTTCCACTCCCAGAAGAAAAAGAAAATTCGATACCGCGAATCAATTGGCCCTGCATCATAACACCTTAAAAACGAAAACTTCTGGACATCTATTGGTTGGGATCCCATGACCGGACTCTACGGCTTCTAAAATGCAACCCTGGGGGTAGGATGAATTTTGACGCGGTTATCTAGAGATTGCCGCTGTTAAAGGATGGGGAAACAAAAAAACCCCAACCAACGAAATCCCAACCAAAGACAAACTAAAAAACCCCAATCAGCAGATAGACCTAACAAGGACATCGAAGCACAACGAAGAATGCATTGCTCCGAACCCTAGACCCCAGCCGAACCAACTAATCGATGCCACCGAACCAACGCGGGCAGGGTTCGCCGCCTCGGGAAAGCCGATCCGTGGTCCCGTACCGTCGTCGAGGTCGTCCTGCAGCTCCTCCGCCTCCTCCTCCTCCTCTTCCTCCTCCTCGTCCTCCTCGTACTCGTCGTCGACGCCGGCGGCGTCGTCGACGAACTGGAGGACGCCGGAGCGGCCGCGGCGGCGCTTGGCGGAGGAGGACGAGGGGCCCGCGCCGCCGCGGCCGGCGCCGGCGCCGCGCCGCTTGGAGCCGGAGGAGGAGCCCGGGTCGTCGGTGGCGATCTGCTTGCCCTTCCCCTTCACCGCCATTGTGGGGCGGAGCGGAGGGGAGCAGAGCGAGTGTGGGGGTGGGCCCGGTGGGGGGAGGGGAGGGAGTGGGGAATGGGGGTGGGGTGGGGAGGAGGAACGGCAGGTGTCGCGGTGCGGTGGAGGAGGGCAGGGTTTTAACCAGGAGACCCCCCCGGCGCCATCTCCGAGGTGTGGCCTCTTTCAGATGCCCCCCTCGCTTTGTTTGTAATTGTGCTTTATGGGGAGGGAACAAGCGATGGTGGTAGGTGGTGCGGGCCCCGGGGTTCTCTCGCAATCCCAAAAGTTAAGAGGCGGGTAAAAGCAAACCCTAAAAATCACCGCACCTCCTGAGCCGTCAGATCCGGTTTACAACATGATCCTCGTAGGCTCGATGCACCTCTGTCGTCGGATTTTTACCCGTGTGTTATGAGCTGTCGATTGGAAATGGTGTGCCCTGATATCCGAGCCCCTGTCGGGGCATTTTCAGCATTTCACCAGGAGGTATATAAAAGGCCCGAACGTTCGCAATGGAAAACCTAGCTGCCTCTTCTCCCTCTCTCCCAAACCCTAAACCAGCCGCCGCCGCCAGCCTTCCTCTCCTCATGATTCCTTCTCTCTCCCATCCCAAACCAGCCGTCGCCCCCAGCCTGCACCGCCGATCTCCTCTCACCCAACCCCGGCACCGCCCCCACCCTCTCTCCCATCGGCGCTTGCACCCACCGCTGCTCTCTCACCCTTCTCGAAACGGGTGAGGCGGAGGCTAGATCCACCATGTCGAGAGCACTACTACCATCGTATCGTGGTCATGCAACTATGTTCTACGACAGGAGTAAGGAAGGCAGATCCCACCTCACAGGAGGATTCACATCATGGACTTTACGAACATGGTGGTCGGACCCCTCACAGGTCCATTTCGGCTGGCGAGTGAGGGGGCATGGAGCTCCGACCCAGCCGCCATGGAGCACGTCATGGTGGGGGGCTTCTTCCTCGTATGACCCTATGAGGGACCTCCCAGCATCCTCCTCCCCCCCCCCTTCATTTGGATGCAAATTATGGTGCAAGTTAGCTTCTTTTCTTTGTCGCTGCTCAGGGTTCATTCCTGATTTCACGAAATTAGCTTTGTTTTCAAGGTAGCACAATATTTAGTTTCCCACGCTAGATACATTTTGGCGAGAAAATTTCTTCTCCTGTTGGGCGGGATCCATAGCTGTCCTCCCAATTAAATGGTATGTGTATAAAACAGTTGTTGTGATCTGTAGTTACCATATTATGTACTGCCATAATCTATGCCCCATCCCTGTGTGTTATGTTAGAATCTAAAACTGTTAGCACTATTTTTTGGAGCATGTTTACAAAGCTGCTTAACTTCTTCTCATGTAGGGGTGCACCATGCAAACAGGGAAGGGGATTAACAAAGTAAAGAGTTCATGAATATGATTTTTTTTCTCATGATTTTTGGAAGCATCCGATTGGATGTGTGTTTTGAATATGTACATCCTAGGGTGTCAATTCACCCTTTTGTATTCTCTAAATCAATGTGAATGTTGATTAGCTTTCAAACTTGGGTGTGTGCTTTGAATATATGTACGCCTAAGGTGTCCATTAATCCTTTTGTATTTTTCTAAATTAGTGTGAACATTGATTAGCTTTCAAATCCTGAATCGTACAATAAATTGGTGTGGTTCATGGGCTTTATTTCAAGTGATAAGAGTTGTGATTGACTCACTAGGGTAGCCATGTCTTAGTGATAAGAATGTTAGCAAGTTGGGCATGAAAGTGTCATATTGACAGACAATTGCTATTGCATGGTTTCTTCATTTATTGATCGTTGTAGCTATATTCTTGGCTATGACTGAGGTGTGCTGTTGTCTTAGGGATTTAATAGGTCTAGGGTTGTGACTTCTGCCACAATGTGCACCGACACCCGAACCACCTTCCCTGTGATGATATTGAAGGAAATATGCCCTAGAGGCAATAATAAAGTTGTTATTTATATTTCCTTATATCATGATAAATGTTTATTATTCATGCTAGAATTGTATTAACCGGAAACTTAGTACATGTGTGAATACATAGACAAACAGAGTGTCCCTAGTATGCCTCTACTTGACTAGCTTGTTAATCAAAGATGGTTAAGTTTTCTAGCCATAGACATGTGTTGTCATTTGATGAACGGGGTCACATCATTAGAGAATGATGTGATGGACTAGACCCATCCGTTAGCCTAGCACTATGATCGTTTAGTTTATTGCTATTGCTTTCTTCATGACTTATACATGTTCCTATGACTATGAGATTATGCAACTCCCGAATACCGGAGGAACACCTTGTGTGCTATCAAACATCACAACATAACTGGGTGATTATAAAGATGCTCTACAGGTGTCTCCGATGGTGTTTGTTGAGTTGGCATAGATCGAGATTAGGATTTGTCACTTCATGTATCGTAGAGGTATCTCTGGGCTCTCTCGGTAATACACATCACTATGAGTCTTGCAAGCAATGTGACTAATGAGTTAGTCATGGGATGATGCATTACAGAACGAGTAAAGAGACTTTCCGGTAACGAGATTGAACTAGGTATGATGATACCGACGATCGAATCTCGGGCAAGTAACATACCGATGATAAAGGGAACAACGTATGTTGTTGTGCGGTTTGACCGATAAAGATCTTCGTAGAATATGTAGGAACCAATATGAGCATCCAGGTTCTGCTATTGGTTATTGACCTGAGATGTGTCTCGGTCATGTCTACATAGTTCTCGAACCCGTAGGGTCCACATGCTTAACGTTCGATGACAATATGTATTATGAGTTATGTGATTTGATGTACCGAAGGTTATTCGGAGTCCCGGATGAGATCACGGACATGACGAGGAGTCTCGAAATGGTCGAGACATAAAGGTTGATATATTGGAAGGTTATATTCGGACACCGAAATGGTCCCGAAGTGTATCGGGTATTTTCCAGAGTACCGGGAGGTTACCGGACCCCCCCCCCGGGGGGGTTAATGGGCCACAATGGGCCTTAGTGGAGAAGAGAGAGGGCCGGCCAGAGGTGGCGCACGCCCCTCCCCCTTGCCCAGTCCGAATTGGACAAGGGGAAGGGCCCCCCTCCTTCTTTCTCTTCTCTCCACTTTCCCTTCTTCTCCTTCTTGGACTAGGAAAGGGGGGAAACCTACTCCTACTACGAGTAGGATTCCTTCCCCCTTAGCGCGCCCCTTGTGGCCAGCTGGCCTCCTCCTCCCCTCCTTTATATATGAGGGAGGGGGCACCCCATAGACACATAAGTTGATCTTTAGCTGTGTGCGGTGCCCCCCTCCACAGTTTTCCACCTCGGTCATATTGTCGTAGTGCTTAGGCGAAGCCCTGCGTCGATAACTTCATCATCACCGTCAACACGTCGTCGTGATGACGCAACTCACCCTCGGCCTCAACTGGATCAAGAGTATGAGGGACATCACCGAGCTGAACATGTGCAGATCGCGGAGCTGTCGTGCGTTTGGTACTTGATTGGTTGGATCATGAAGAAGTTTGACTACATCAACCGCGTTACTATACGCTTCCGCTTTCATTATACGAGGGTATGTAGACACACTCTCCCCTCTCGTTGCTATGCATCTCCTAGATAGATCTTGCGTGATCATAGGAATTTTTTTGAAATACTGCGTTTCCCAACAGATATGGTACTTTGGTTATGTATGTAGGAGTAGGACTTTGGTTTAGATTTTAGTTTCTCTATGGGGCTTTCCATATGTCTATTCAGACTTCAGATTGTTTTATTCTTTTCATAATAATTAATTAATAAAATACCAAATGGAATTCCTTTTCATGTTGTGCCCTACAAGGAACTTGTGTGATGGTCGTCAACAATTTGAAGAGCTCCGTGTAATAATTCGAATGTAAGTAGTCCCTCTATGCATGTGTGCTTCTGTGTATTTCCAACTTATTCTCTGTCTATGAAATGATTATATTAGCTTTGTAGTCTACCTTCATTTTTCATTTGTATCATGATGCATCAATAATAATAGCACTTGGCCAATAAGTCTTTCCATGATACATGATCATTAATTTTGTTGTTACTAATGTGGCTTCTATAGTTACTCAGAGAATAACTTCCATAATGTTTTGTAACACAGTTATCTGCAACTGGCAGGAGCCATATGGTTGTCGCTTTATTGTATAAAATGCAATCGCCATGTAATTGCTTTACTTTATCACTAAGCGGTAGCGATAGTCATAGAAGCAATAGTTGGCGAGACGACAACGATGCTACGATGGAGATCAAGGTGTCAAGCCGGCGACGATGGTGATCATGACGGTGCTTTGGAGATGGAGATCAAAGGCACAAGATGATGATGGCCATATCATATCACTTATATTGATTGCATGTGATGTTCATCTTTTATGCATCTTATTTTGCTTAGTACGACGGTAGCATTATAAGATGACCTCTCACTAAATTTCAAGGTATAAATGTTCTCCCTGAGTATGCACCGTTGCTACAGTTCGTCGTACTGAGACACCACGTGATGATCGGGTGTGATAAGCTCTACGTTCACATACAACGGGTGCAAGCCAGTTTTGCACAAGTAGAATACTTGGGTTAAACTTGACGAGCCTAGCATATGCAGATATGGCCTCGAAACACTGAGACCGAAAGGTCGAGCATGAATCATATAGTAGATATGATCAACATAGTGATGTTCACCATTGAAAACTACTCCATCTCACGTGATGATTGGACATGGTTTAGTTGATATGGATCACGTGATCATTTAGATGACTAAAAGGATGTCTATCTAAGTGGGAGTTCTTAAGTAATATGATTAATTGAACTTTAATTTATCATGAACTTAGTACCTGATAGTATTTTGCATGTCTATGTTGTTGTAGATAAATGGCCCGTGCTGTTGTTCCGTTGAATTTTAATGCGTTCCTAGAGAAAGCTAATTTGAAAGATGATGGTAGCAACTATACAGACTGGGTTCGTAACTTGAGGATTATCCTCATTGCTGCACAGAAGAATTACGTCCTAGAAGCACCGCTAGGTGCAAAGCCCGCTGCAGGAGCAACACCAGATGTTATGAACGTCTGGCAGAGCAAAGCTGATGACTACTCGATAGTTCAGTGTGCCATGCTTTACGGCTTAGAATCGGTACCTCAACGACGTTTTGGAAGTCATGGAGCATATGAGATGTTCCAGGAGTTGAAGTTAATATTTCAAGCAAATGCCTAGATTGAGAGATATGAAGTCTCCAATGAGTTCTATATATAGCTGCAAGATGGAGGAGAATAGTTCTGTCAGTGAACATATACTCACAATGTCTGGGTACCACAACCACTTGACTCAACTGGGAGTTAATCTTCCTGATGATAGTGTCATTGACAGAGTTCTTCAATCACTGCCACCAAGCTACAAAAGCTTCGTGATGAACTATAATATGCAAGGGATGGATAAGACAATTCCCGAGCTTCGATGCTAAAAGTTACAAAGGTAGAAATCAAGAAGGAGCATCAAGTGTTGATGGTTAAAAAGACCACTAGTTTCAAGAAAAAGAGCAAAGGGAAGAAGGGGAACTTCAAGAAGAACGACAAGCAAGTTGCTGCTCAAGTGAAGAAGCCCAAGTCTGGACCTAAGCCTGAGACTGAGTGCTTCTACTACAAAGGGACTGGTCACTGGAAGCAGAACTACCCCAAGTATTTGGCGGATAAGAAGGATGGCAAAGTGAAAGGTATATTTGATATACATGTTATTGATGTGTACCTTACTAATGCTCGCAGTAGCGCCTGGGTATTTGATACTGGTTCTGTTGCTAATATTTGCAACTCGAAACAGGGGCTACGGATTAAGCGAAGATTGGCTAAGGATGAGGTGACGATGCGTGTGGGAAATGGTTCCAAAGTCGTTGTCGGTGTCAAAACCGGCGGATCTCGGGTAGTGGGTCCCGAACTGTGCGTCTAGGCCGGATGGTAACAGGAGGCAGGGAACACGATGTTTTACCCAGGTTCGGGCCCTCTTGATGGAGGTAAAACCCTACGCCCTGCTTGATTAATATTGATGATATGGGTAGTACAAGAGTAGATCTACCACGAGATCAAGGAGGCTAAACCCTAGAAGCTAGCCTATGGTATGATTGTTGTATATGGAGTTGATTGCCTACGGAGTACAACCCTCCGGTTTATATAGACACCGGATAGGGTTAGGGTTACATAGAGTCGGTTACAATGGTAGGAGATCTTCAATATCCGCATTGCCAAGCTTGCCTTCCACGCCAAGGAGAGTCCCATCCGGACACGGGATGAAGTCTTCAATATTGTATCTTCATAGTCCAGGAGTCCGGCTACCCGAACACCCCCTAATCCAGGACTCCTCAGTAGCCCCTGAACCAGGCTTCAATGACGACGAGTCCGGCGCGCAAATTGTCTTCGGCATTGCAAGGCGGGTTCCTCCTCCAAGTCCTTCATAGAAGATTGTAAACACCAAGAGTAGTGTCCGACTCTGCAAAATGAGCTTCCACATATTGCCATAGAGAGAATAATATTAACACAAATCAAATCTGCTGAGGTATTCCGCAGTGCGTCATCACACTACAGCCAAGTCCTTCACTCGAATCGTTTTCACTTTTCCACCTTAGCGTGTTTTGCGAGGCGGTTTCCTTGGCACGTCTTGTCAAAGCAGAGATCGTGTACCCCCCTTTTACGGGATTCTCATCAATACGGACGTGGGTAACCCAACCGCGCCACTTATCATGGCGCTTGGGAGGCAAGCGAGTTTTACTAGGCAGGTGGGGACGCACAACCGCATCCGCCCATATAAGGGGACAAGGATCCACCTTTTTACCTACGCCTTCTTCCTCCCTTGCCTATCCATCTCCTGCATACCCGAGCTCCAGCGCCCAAGCCCGCACTTCCCACCTCAACCTTCTCCAGCAATGTCCGGAGCGGGAGGCAAGTGGATGGTCTCCTCCGCCACGGAGGGCAAAGTCAAGAAGCTAAGGAAGGCCGGATACCTGTCCAAGGACATCGCGCACCGGCTTCCCGAAGAGGGGCAGCTTCTTCCCACCCCAAGGCCCCATGAGAGGGTAGTATTTCTCCCCCACTTCCTCCGCGGACTGGGTTTTCCACTCCACCCATTTGTCCGGGGGCTCATGTTCTACTACGGCCTGGATTTCCACGATCTGGCTCCGAACTTCATCCTCAACATCTCGGCGTTTATCGTCGTGT
Organism: Triticum dicoccoides; assembly: GCF_002162155.2. Taxonomy (NCBI): domain Eukaryota; kingdom Viridiplantae; phylum Streptophyta; class Magnoliopsida; order Poales; family Poaceae; genus Triticum; species Triticum dicoccoides. The sequence continues at coordinate 530,158,872 of NC_041380.1, read as the reverse complement.
GCGAGGCTTTTCTCCGCGTCCGCCCCCATTTCGGCCTCTGGCTCAAGACCTTCAACGTCAAGCCCAAGGTGGTGCACGGCAGCCAGGCGGAGTGCGGAGGCGCCATGGCGGGCAAGATGGCCAACGTCCTATGGTTCGAGGGCTCTTTCGTGGAGACCCTAAAGGGATGGCAATCCGGGTGGTTTTATATCACCGAGCCGCGCGATCCGAAATGGACCGCAGCCCCCGAGTTCTGACCCGGACCCCCCACGCGGCTTATGTCCTGGAAAGAGACGGGCCTGTCGTGGGGTGACGAAAAAGAGGTGACCGGATTGCAAACATGCATCCAGTCCCTGGTGAACAAGCCAGTCCGGCTTGTTAATGTAATCCAGGTTATGCTCGTCCGCCGGATCCTCCCGTGCCAACAACGGGATTTTAATCTGTGGGAGTTCGACCCGGCGCAGCATCAAACCCTCAGCAGGCTCTTCGACACAACGTACGAAGACGCCTGGAAGATGCTATTCAAAGGCGCCGAGGCTCCCGCATCCGCTTCCGAGGACCGCGGATACAGCTCGCAGCGTCACGCTAGCGAGGTATGCCATCTACACCATTTACAGGATGTTAAGCTTTTTTCATAGTTTGACTCTATGCGGGATCTAAAAAACTCCCTTACCTTTGACAGGCTTGGCGGGCGATATCCGGACCAATTAATTGTCCGGCTCCGCTGCCCGAAGACCCAGCCCCAGCTCTACTAGAGAAGCTGCTGGTTCCGGCGCCTTATGTGGTGCCGGAGAAGAAGGCCAAGAAGAAGAAGACCACGGGGACTCGAAAGAGTGCCCGCAACGTGGTGGTGTTGGACTCGTCATCTGACGAGTCCGAGACGCCCTCCTCCCGCGAAAATGAGGAGGAGGAAGAAGAAAACTCTCCCTCCCCCCCCGCGGAGGGAGGAGAGAAGAGGAAGGTCGCCCCAACGGGGGAGGCCGAGGGGTCTAGGAAAAGGAAGACCCCTCCGCCGGACTACGCCCCCAACACCGAAGAGGACAAAGAGGAGTGGCCAAATAGGGCCAAGCGTTCGGCGAAATCGTAAGTTCGGATATCAGAGTAACTCATGATGTTCCTTTGTTGCCGAGCTTTCCCTAATATCGAATGTAATTATGCAGTCCGCCCCGGGACGAATTCGACGAATCGTCGGGCGGCTTCCTGGACTCATCGGACGTGAACTCAGTTCCGCCCGCTGTCTCCCCCCGCACTGCAGACGACGCCGAAGTGGCGTCGCGACAAGCTCTGGGGCAGGAGGAGGTGGTCCCGGAGGAGCCACAAGGCAACCTTCCGGACTCCAGGAGTGAAGGGGATAAGGCTCCCCAGGGCTCTCAGTCCGTCTTGGTGCCGGACGCCGCACCAGAATCTTCCACAGTTCCGGACCGCGGTAGGTGAACTCCTTCCAAGAGGAGCAAGCCTTCTGAGCCGGCGGCCTCCGTCCAACCGGAGGTGCCAGACAATCTGCTGGAGGTGCTTGACGATGCCTCCATTGACGAGGGGCACCGTACTATTATGAGTACGGTGATTCAGATGGTTCAGTCCGCCAAGAGCGGACTGACTGAAGCTTGCGCTAGCCTTCTAACAGGTTTCGAGGTAAGTAAAAATATTACCGCATAGACAGTAGCCCCTGATGCTCTGTTTGGCGTTCGGAAAGAAAAGCCGAATAGAGGATCTATTAAACATCGCAGGAGTCTAACAAAAAAGAGTCAATATGCGTATGCAGGCTTCGCTGCTATCCACCACCGCACTAACTGCGGAGGTGGGTGTCCTGAAGCAGGACCTCGAGCGGGCCGAGCAAGAGCTCGGCCTTGCCAAGCGGCGGCTCAAGGAGGAAGAAGGTAAGAAATACCTTACAGAAAAAGTGCCTATAAAAAGGCTTGATTGCAAAAAGAGTAACAGGATTGTACTGCTTATTGTAGGGGCCACGACTGAGGTGGCGACCCTTAAGCAGGCGCTGTCTGAGGCCGAAAAGAAAACAGCCGCGGAGCACACCGAGCGAGACAAACTTGGGGCTCAGGTCGGCGAGGTGCAGCAAGAGCTTCAGGCTCTCATGAAAAAAGATGAGAGTTTGGAGCTGGAGTTGAAGGCGCAAGCATCCGAGCTTGCAACGGCCCTAGAGGCTGCCAAGGCCGAAGCCCAAAAGGCCCTCCAAGAGTTGGAGGAGATGAGGAAGATAGCAGCGAGTAAGGCATTCTTTATGCAAAGCAGAAATATAAAAGTGAACTACCTGTTACTTACCCGAATCCGGAGCTCTCCAGGGGCATTCGCAGATCTTCCCCGCAGCGTATCCACCGCCGCCGCATTCTATCAAGCTGAAGAGGGTAGCTCGACGGAGAAGGTGTTCTGGTCTCAGTATTTTGAGGCCGGACACCCTGTGCCCTTGAGCGACCAGCTGAAACAGCTGGTCGAGCTCCACAAGGCGGCCGAGCAGGCCATGAAGGGCTTCATAGTTCGGCTATGGTCCGAAGAGGCCCTGCCTAGGAGCTATTTCGGGCTGGTGCAGCGGCTGGTGGAGGCCTGTCTGAGGCTTGAGGTCATCAAGCGCTCCGTCTGCATCGAAGGTGCCCATCGGGCCCTTGCCCGTGCAAAGGTGCACTGGGGTAAGCTGGACGGTGAGAATCTTGTGAAGGATGGGCCGCCGCTGGGGAAGGAGCATCGCAAGCCCGAGAACTACTACAAGGATGTTCTTGCAGGTGCCCGCCTTGTGGCGGATGAATGTACCAAGGATGTGATATTTGAATGAACTCGCTCGTGTTTATCCTGTGCGCTGAAAACTTGTTCATATGCGCTAAGCAATGCTTATTGAATTTAAAATATTACTTTCTGTGCGGCCGTTTATCAAAAATTGAGAGATGGCCAGTCGTCGGCTTTTGCCCCCGTGCCACTAGTGCTGGGGTGTTCGGGATAAACCTGAGCGCTTTTTTCCCATAGTTGGGTCCTTCAAGGGAGGCGCTCAGCACAACGAACCAGGCAATCGGACTATAATGCTTGAACACTCTCACTTAGCCATAGAACTCTATAATTTTAAATTTCGGCGAAGCCCCTAGTTCGGAAGACCGAGTTCGGGGCGCTATCCACGCCTTGGCCGGACAAAGCCAGCTCCTCGCTCGAAGCGGCATAAGCCTTTAGGGACTCGAAAAACCTCTCGAACAGCGACCGGTCTCTCGCCACATCATGACAGTCAGTTTTAGCTTTCTCCACTGAGGTGCTTAACCCAGCTGAACCGGGGCACAATCGCAGTGGTTCTCCTAGTGCTACCTTAGCCGATAGAGCGGAACGTAAGGCACCAAAACATAGGAGCCGGGCAAACCCAACTATTGACTCAAATCATGATTCGGAGCCGATGCATATAGTGCTATAAGTTCGGGGTGCCGCACTTGTGAAAGTGAAAGGATCGATATGGTTGACTAGAGGGGGGGTGAATAGGCAACTAACAATTTTTAGCTTTTCTTTAACAAATTAAACTTTGCATCAAAATAGGTTGTCTAGAAATGCAACTAGGTGAGCAACCTATATGATGCAACGAGGATAGGTACACAAGCAAGCAAGAGGAATGAAATAAGTAAGCTTGCTTAAATAAAGGCACGAGATAACCAAGAGTGGAGATGGTGGAGACGAGGATGTGTTGCCGAAGTTCCTTCCCTTTGAGAGGAAGTACGTCTCCGTTGGAGCGGTGTGGAGGCACAATGCTCCCCAAGAAGCCACTAGGGCCACCGTATTCTCCTCACGCCCTCACACAATGCGAGATGCCGTGATTCCACTATTGGTGCCCTTGAAGGCGGCTACCGAACCTTTACAAACAAGGTTGGGGCTCTCTCCACAACTTAATTGGAGGCTCCCAACAAAACCATGAAGCTTCACCATAATGGAATATGGCTCCGAGGTGACCTCAACCGTCTAGGGTGCTCAAACACCCAAGAGTAACAAAATCCACACAAGAAAGTATGGGGGAACCAAATATCCTTTGGTGGAAGTGTAGATCTAGGTCTCCTCCTTCAATCCCTAGCAAATCAACAAGTTTGAGTGGCTAGAGAGAGAGATCGGGCAAAAGAGCTTGAAGGGCATCAATGGTGGAGTGAGAGAGGTCAAAGGTGGGAGTGGTAGGTGGGAGAAGCTCCCTTATATAGTCACCCTCAATTTCCAACCGTTACTGCATTTTTGCACAGCAGTGGTACAACCGGTCCTCGTCCCGGTACAACCAGGACTCACGGTGTAACAGCAGAACCCTACCAAGCGGTACAACCGGACAGGCGGGCGGTAGTACCGACTAAGAAAGATAACCGGACTAACCGCCTGGCTACCGCACAACCACCGCATCAAAACAGGAGCTTGACCGGTACTTGGGCGGTGCCTGGTCGGAACAACCGCATGGCCTTAAGCTCTTGGGCAGCTAAGTTCTGAGCGGAAGAACCGCTCGGACCACCGGTGGTACCGGTCATCGTGGAACGACCGGACCAACCGGGCCACTACCGCCCAAGAATAGCATCAAACCAGAGGCGAGAGCGGTACTTGAGCGGTATATGGACGGAACCACCGCCCTAGCTGTTGCAGAGCATGGTGGCGGTACCATCGCCCGGAGGCAGCGGTACAACCGCTCGAGCAAGAGCTGGTGAGCGACAAGACCCAGCGGTACAACCGCTCCAGAGAGCGGTACAACCGCTGGGCAGAAACAATGAGCAGGAAAGAGGGGAAGAGGCAAGGAAAACTCTCTCTCTCACACATACCTGAGGAAGGCAAAGAGAGGGTGAAAAAAGTGTACGTGAACTGATTCCCCCAGAGCTTCCTAATGAGGATTCCCTCTTGATAGTACGGGTACTCTACGACCAAAGAAAATAGAAACGTAGAGGACACGTCTTTGATCTTTTCCTTCGAGAGGTAATAGCAATCCGATGTAAGCCTAAGCATCGAGAACCTGAAACATATAGCACACGTTTAGACCACAAATGGTTGTCATCATCATCCAAAACATAAAGTAGGGAAATGCCCTTTCAATCTCCCCCTTTTTGGTGGATGATGACAACAACATGATTTGCAAGAGATAAGTCAATGAAATCTAGACGGAACTCCCCCTGAATGTGTGCCCCAACAAGTACTAGCTGTTAGAAAGCATGGGCACACTTTCAGGACTAGACTCCCCCTAGATTTTATAGACTCATCACTCTGAGCTCAAAAGGATAGACAATATAATACTTAGAGGCAATAAAAATGATAAAGACCTACGAATAAACGGAGTAGCAAGTCTAGCAAGTCTCACACACAGCACGGAACGAAACAAGTCCACAAACAAACACAAAAACACGAGAAAAAAACCCAAGCAGATCCCCGAGACCTATAGAACCCTCTCTCCCCCTTTGGCATCAAGACACCAAAAAGGAAAAGAGCGAAGCTAGCGACCCAAAGCTCAGGCGTCCTCCTCTGACTCCTCAGTCGCATCTGGATCTTCATCATCAGAGTCGTCATCATCGTCGTGATCAGATTCTTCCATGGCATTGTCAGCTGCTGCAAACGAGGATGATGGCTGGGGAGGGGCTTCATCATCAGTCCAGGTGCTATGGGTAGAGATCCAATGCTCCTCTGGGGTGGTGCTCTTCTCAGAGCCATTCTGAACCTGCATGTTGAGGTGCTTCATCATTGCAATATGGCGACGCCGTGCGAGCTTCTCATTGACATGTGCCTCATACATCTTCTTCTGAATGTCAGCCTGGAGACAAAAGGTCTTCTTTACCTTGGTAGTAAGTTTGGCCACCCACGAAGGCTTGACCCCTGGCTCCAGCTCAAAGTCCTCATCGTCAGAAGTAGCATAGACATCCTCAGGAGCATGTTCAGGGAAGCGAGGCTCGGCATGCTTCTTCTTCTTAAGGAGCTTGACCTCATGAACAGTGAGGTTGTCTGGAGAAGTGAGGAGCTCTCCAGGACGACGAACAGCCCACACAGAGTTCAGAAAGCACATGACAAACGGAGCGTAGATTGGGACTTTACGGTAGATGACCATGTTGTACATCTCATGCCACAGCCAATTTGACACATCAAACGTTGCCCCAGTCCCCACCATGGTCTTCATAGCAACCATCAAATCAACTAGATATCCATGAATTTCATCTTGATTGCCCACTTTGGGCAAGAGCACATTGCGGAACACTCGGTGCATGATGTCATAGACCTTCTCCAAATCCTTGGATTCTCCAATAATCCCACGACCCCAAATGTACAGAGGGGCAAGCTTCTCCTTAGGCATGGACTCAGGAAAATCATGAGGGCGAATGCCACCCCTTCCTTGCAGACCGGTATCCTCATACCCAATAGCATTGCAGAAAGCCCTCCAGGGAACGTGAAACAATTCATCGCGACACATGAAGGTGAGAGTGCGCGCATCGTCTTCCCCAAAATGAACCGTGGCATAGAACTGATGGATGAGTTGAACATCAAAGTCACAGTTGACTGACATGATCTTGACAAGATCAAACTCCTCGCAGAGAGGTAACGCCTCACCAAAATACTCCATGTTGTTCCTCCAATGATCAAAATCAATCGTCCACTGCTTGGCATATCTATTCTTATTGTGCTCAAAGAGTTCATGAACAATCCGCACTTGCATCTCATTCCGGAACTGAACAGTGGTCCAACGGGGAGCAATGGGAACCTCATATGGATTCTTTGAGCGGTAGGCTTCCCAATCCTTGGCTTTCCAACGATGCAACTGCATGACCACACGTTGCTTAGCAGCTGCAGACTTTTCACGGCGAGTGGGCTTGGTGGGAATCACAACTTCTTCATCATCTGACATAATCGGGCGCAAGGTCCTTCGTGCCCTCTTCTTGGTCTTGCGAGGAGCAGAGCGAGAACTAGAGCCACCTGAGCACACACACGAAAAGAACACACAAAAACCCAACAAGGATGAGAGGATTGTTGGGGAACGTAGCATAAATTCAAAATTTTCCTACGTGTCACCAAGATCTATCTATGGAGTCATCTAGCAACGAGGGAGGAGTGGATCTACATACCCTTGTAGATCGCGCGCGGAAGCGTTCAAGAGAACGGGGTTGATGGAGTCGTACTCGTCGTGATCCAAATCACCGATGATCCTAGCGCCGAACGGACGGCACCTCCGCGTTCAACACACGTACGGAGCAGCAACGTCTCCTCCTTCTTGATCCAGCAAGGGGGGAGGAGAGGTTGAGGAAGATGGCTCCAACAGCAGCACGACGGCGTGGTGATGGTGGAGCTGCAGTACTCCGGCAGGGCTACGCCAAGCACTATGGAGGAGGAGGAGGTGTTGGAGAGGGAGAGGGAGGCACCAAAGGCAAAGGTGAGAGGTCCTCCCTTCCCCCCACTATATATAGGGGGCCTAAGGGGGGGCGCCGGCCCTAGGAGATCCAATCTCCTAGGGGGGCGGCGGCCAAGGGAGGAATCCCTCCTCCCCAAGGCACCTAGGAGGTGCCTTCCCCTTCTAGGACTCTTCCTTTAGGGTTTCCCCCACCCTAGGCGCATGGGCCCTAGGGGAAAGTGGCGCCCCAGCCCACTTTGGGCTGGATCCCTTCCCACGTCAGCCCATGGGGCCCTCCGGGATAGGTGGCCCCACCCGGTGGACCCCCGGGACCCTTCTGGTGGTCCCGGTACAATACCGGTGACCCCAAAACTTGTCTCGATGACCGAAATAGCACTTCCTATATATAATTCTTTACCTCCGGGCCATTCCGGAACTCCTCGTGACGTCCGGGATCTCATGCAGGACTCCGAACAACATTCGGGTTACTGCATATACATATCCCTACAACCCTAGCGTCACCGAACCTTAAGTGTGTAGACCCTACGGGTTCGGGAACCATGTAGACATGACCGAGACGTTCTCCGGTCAATAACCAACAGCGGGATCTGAATACCCATGTTGGCTCCCACATGTTCCATGATGATCTCATCGGATGAACCACGATGTCAAGGACTTAATCAATCCCGTATGCAATTCCCTTTGTCTATCGGTACGATACTTGCCCGAGATTCGATCGTTGGTATCCCGATACCTTGTTCAATCTCGTTACGGCAAGTCTCTTTTACTCGTTTCGTAACACATCATCCCGTGATCAACTCCTTGATCACATTGTGCACATTATGATGATGTCCTACCGAGTGGGCCCAGAGATACCTCTCCTTTTACACGGAGTGACAAATCCCAGTCTCGATTCGTGCCAACCCAACAAACACTTTCGGATATACCTGTAGTGTACCTTTATATCCACCCAGTTACGTTGTGACGTTTGGCACACCCAAAGCACTCCTACGGTATCCGGGAGTTGCACAATCTCATGGTCTAAGGAAATGATACTTGACATTAGAAAAGCTTTAGCATACGAACTACATGATCTTGTGCTAGGCTTAGGATTGGGTCTTTGTCCATCACATCATTCTCCTAATGATGTGATCCCGTTATCAATGACATCCAATGTCCATGGTCAGGAAACCGTAACCATCTATTGATCAACGAGCTAGTCAACTAGAGGCTTACTAGGGACATGGTGTTGTCTATGTATCCACACATGTATCTGAGTTTCCTATCAATACAATTCTAGCATGGACAATAAATGATTATCATGAACAAGGAAATATAATAACAACTAATTTATTATTGCCTCTAGGGCATATTTCCAACAGTCTCCCACTTGCACTAGAGTCAATAATCCAGTTCGCATCGATATGTGATTAACACTCAAGGTCACATCCCTATGTGACTAACACCCAAAGAGTTTACTAGAGTCAATAATCTAGTTCACATTACCATGTGATTAACACTCGATGAGTTCTGGGTTTGATCATGTTATGCTTGTGAGAGATGTTATAGTCAACGGGTCTGAATCTTTCAGATCCGTATGTACTTCGCAAATCTCTATGTCATCTTGTAGATGTAGCTACTACGCTATATTTGGAGCCATTTCAAATAACTGTTCTACTTGGAGCTATTCTAAATTGTTGCTCCATTATACGTATCCGGTATCTCTACTCAGAGCTATCCGGATAGGTGTTAAGCTTGCATCGACGTAATTCTTTACGTCGAACTCTTTATCACCTCCATAACCGAGAAACATATCCTTATTCCTCTAAGGATAATTTAGACCGCTATCTGGTGATCTACTCCTAGATTACCTTTGTACCCTCTTGCCAGATATGTGGCAAGGCACACATCAGGTGCGGTACACAGCGTAGCATACTGTAGGGCCTATGTCTTAAGCATAGGGGACGACCTTCGTCCTTTCTCTCTATTCTGCCGTGGTCGAGCTTTAAGTCTTAACTTCATACCTTACAACTCAGGCAAGAACTCCTTCTTTGACTGACCCATCTTGAACACCTTCAAGATCATGTCAAGGTATGTGCTCATTTGAAAGTACCATTAAGCATTTTGATCTATCCTTATAGATCTTGATGCTCATTGTTCAAGTAGCTTAATCCAGGCTTTCATTGAAAAACACCTTTCAAATAACCCTATATGCTTTCCAGAAATTCTACGTCATTTCTGATCCACAATATGTCAACAACATATACTCATCAGAAATTCTATAGTGCTCCCACTCACTTCTTTGGAAATACAAGTTTCTCATAAACTTTGTATACACCCAAAACTTTGATCATATTATCAAAGCATACACTCCAACTCCGAGATGCGTACTCCAGTCCTTAGAAGGATTGTTGGAGCTTTGCATACTTATTAGCATCTTTCAGGATTGACAAAACCTTCCGGTTGTATCACATGCAACCTTTCCTCAAGAAAATCGTCGAGGAAACAATGTTTTGACATCCTATCTGCAAGATTTCATAAATAATGCAGTAATCGCTAATATAATTCCAACAGACTCTTAACATCGCTACGAGTGAGAAAGTCTCATCGTAGTCAACTCCTTGAACTTGTCGGAAAAGATTTTAACGACAAGTCGAGCTTTCTTGATGGTGATACTTACCATCATTGTCCATCTTCCTTTTAAAATCCATCTGTACTCAACAGCCTTACGACCATCGAGCCGTTCTGCCAAAGTCTACACTTTGTTTTCATACATGGATCCTCTCTCGGATTTTATGGCCTTGAGCCATTTATCGGAATCCGGGCCCACCATCGCTTCTCCATAGCTCGTAGGTTCATTGTTATCTAGCAACATGACTTCCAAGACAGGATCACGTACCATTCTGAAGTAGTACGCATCCTTGTCATCCCACGAGGTTTGGTAGTGACTTGATCTGAAGTTTCATGATCATTATCATAAGCTTCCACTTCAATTGATGTAGGTGCCACAGGAACAACTTCCTGTGCCCTGCCACACACTAGTTGAAGAGACGGTTCAATAACCTCATCAAGTCTCCACCATCCTCCCACTCAATTCTTTCGAGAGAAACTTTTCCTCGAGAAAGGACCTGATTCTAGAAACAATCCCTTATTGCTTTCGGATCTGAGACAGGAGGTATACCCAACTGTTTTGGGTGTCCTATGAAGATGCATTTATCCGCTTTGGGTTCGAGCTTATCAGCCTGAAACTTTTTCGCATAAGCGTCGCAGCCCCAAACTTTTAAGAAATGACAGCTTAGGTTTCTCTAAACCATAGTTCATACGGTGTCATCTCATCGGAATTACATGGTGCCCTATTTAAAGTGAATGTGGTTGTCTCTAATGCCTAACCCATAAACTATCGTGGTAATTCGATATGAGACATCATGGTATGCATGATATCCAATAGGGTGTAGTTATGATGTTCGGACACACCATCACACTATGGTGTTCCAGGCTGTATTAGTTGTGAAACAATTTCCACAATGTCTTAATTCTATGCCAAACTCGTAATTCAGATATTCATCTCTATGATCAAATCATAGATATTTTATCCTCTTGTCACGACGATCTTTCAACTTCACCCTGAAATTACTTGAACCTTTCAATAATTCAGACTCGTGATTCATCAAGTAAATATACTCAACATCTACTCAAATCATCTATGAAGTAAGAACATAACGATATCCACTACATGCCTCAGCACTCATTGGACTGCACACATCAAAATGTATTACTTCCAACAAGTTGCTTTCTAGTTCCATTTTACTGAAAAGAAGGCTTTCAGTCATCTTGCCCATGTGGTATGATTTGCATGTCTCAAGTGATTCAAAATCAAGTGAGTCCAAACGATCCATCTGTATAGAGTTTCTTCATGCATATCTACCAACAAACATGGTTCACATGTCTCAATCCTTTCAAAAATGAGTGAGTCCAAAGATCCATCAACATGGAGCTTCTTCATGCGTTTTATACCGATATGACTTAAGTGGCAGTGCCACAAGTAGGTGGTACTATCATTACTATCTTATATCTTTTGGCATGAACATGTGTATCACTATGATCGAGATTCAATGAACCATTCATTTTAGGTGCAAGACCATTGAAGGTATTATTCAAATAAACAGAGTAACCGTTATTCTCCTTAAATGAATAACCGTATCGCGATAGACATAATCCAATCATGTCTATGCTCAACGCAAACACCAATCTCGATGGTAGAGGGAGCGTGCGATGCTTGATCATATCAACATTGGAAACACTTCCAACACATATCGTCAGCTCACCTTTAGCTAGTCTCCGTTTATTCCGTAGCTTTTATTTCAAGTTACTAACACTTAGCAACCGAACCGGTATCTAATACCCTGGTGCTACTAGGAGTACTAGTAAAGTACACATCAACACAATGTATATCCAATATACTTCTATCGACCTTGCCAGCCTTCTCATCTACCAAGTATCTAGGGTAATTCTGCTCCAGTGGCTGTTCCCCTTATTACAGAAGCACTTAGTCTCGGGTTTGGGTTCAACCTTGGGTTTCTTCACTAGAGCAGCAGCTGATTTGCCGTTTCATGAAGCATCCCTTTTTCCCTTGCCCTCCTTGAAACTAGTGGTTTCACAAACCATCAACAATTGATGCTCCTTCTTGATTTCTACTTTTGTGGTGTCAAACATCGCGAATATCTCAAGGATCATCATATATGTCCCCGATACATTATAGTTCATCACGAAGCTCTAGCAGCTTGGTGGTAATGACTTCGGAGAAACATCACTATCTCATTTGGAAGATCAACTCCCACTTGATTCAAATGATTATTGTACTCAGACAATCTGAGCACAAGCTCAACAATTGAGCTTTTCTCCCTTAGTTTGCAGGCTAAGAAAATCGTCGGAGGTCTTATACCTCTTGACGTGGGCACGAGCCTAAAATCCCAATTTCAGCCCTCGAAACATCTCATATGTCTCGCGACGTTTTAAAATGTCTTCGGTGCCTCAACTCTAAACCGTTTAACTGAACTATCACGTAGTTATCAAAATGTGTATGTCAGATGTTCGCAACATCCACAGACAATGTCCGAGGTGCAGCACACTGAGCGGTGCATTAAGGACACAAGCCTTTTACTATCTGCATAATTGCTACTATCAACTTTCAACTAATTTTTCTCTAGGAACATATCTAAACAGTAGAACTGAAGCACGAGCTACGACATAATTTGTGAAGACCTTTTGACTATGCTCAGGATAATTAAGTTCATCTTATGAACTCCCTCTCAGATAGACATCCCTCTAGTCATCTAAGTGATTACATGATCCGAGTCAACTAGGCCGTGTCCGATCATCACGTGAGACGGACTAGTCAACATCGGTGAACATCTTCATGTTGATCGTATCTACCATACGACTCATGCTCGACCTTTCGGTCTCTTGTGTTCCGAGGCCATGTCTGTACATGCTAGGCTCGTCAAGTCAACCTAAGTGTTTTGCGTGTGCAAATCTGTCTTACACCCGTTGTATGTGAACGTTAGAATCTATCACACCCGATCATCACGTGGTGCTTCGAAACAACGAACTGTCGCAACAGTGCACAGTTAGGGGGAACACTTTCTTGAAATTATTATGAGGGATCATCTTATTTACTACCGTCGTTCTAAGTAAACAAGATGCATAAACATGATAAACATCACATGCAATCAAATAGTGACATGATATGGCCATCATCACTTTGCTCCTCTTGATCTCCATCTTCGGGGCTCCATGATCATCATCGTCACCGGCATGACACCATGATCTCCATCATCGTGTATTCATGAAGTTGTCTCACCAACTATTACTTCTACTTCTACAGCTAACGGTTAGCAATAAAGTAAAGTAATTACATGACGTTTATGTTGACACGCAGGTCATAAATAAATTAGGACAACTCCTATGGCTCCTGCCGGTTGTCATACTCATCGACATGCAAGTCGTGATTCCTATTACAAGAACATGATCATCTCATACATCACATATATCATTCATCACATTCTTTGGCCATATCACATCACATAGCATACCCTGCAAAAACAAGTTAGACTTCCTCTAATTGTTGTTTGCATGTTTTACGTGGCTGCTATGGGTTTCTAGCAAGAACGTTTCTTACCTACGCAAAGACCACAACATGATATGTCAATTGCTATTTACCCTTCATAATGACCCTTTTCATCGAATCCGATCCGACTAAAGTGGGAGAGACAGACACCCGCTAGCCACCTTATGCAACTAGTGCATGTCAGTCGGTGGAACCAGTCTCACGTAAGAGTACGTGTAAGGTCGGTCCGGGCCGCTTCATCCCACAATGCCGCCGAATCAAGATTGGACTAGTAACGGTAAGCATATTGAACAAAATCAACGCCACAACTACTTTGTGTTCTACTCGTGCATAGAAACTACGCATAGACCTAGCTCATGATGCCACTGTTGGGGAACGTAGCATAAATTCAAAATTTTCCTACGTCTCACCAAGATCTATCTATGGAGTCATCTAGCAATGAGGGAGGAGTGGATCTACATACCCTTGTAGATCACGCGCGGAAGCGTTCAAGAGAACGGGGTTGATGGAGTCGTACTCGTCGTGATCCAAATCACCGATGATCCTAGCGCCAAACGGACGACACCTCCGCATTCAACACACGTACGGAGCAGCGACGTCTCCTCCTTCTTGATCCAGCAAGGGGGAAGGAGAGGTTGAGGAAGATGGCTCCAACAGCAGCACGACGGCGTGGTGATGGTGGAGCTGCAGTACTCCGGCAGGGCTACGCCAAGCACTATGGAGGAGGAGGAGGTGTTGGAGAGGGAGAGGGAGGCACCAAAGGCAAAGGTGAGAGGTCCTCCCTTCCCCCCACTATATATAGGGGGCCTAAGGGGGGGCGCCGGCCCTAGGAGATCCAATCTCCTAGGGGGGCGGCGGCCAAGGGAGGAATCCCTCCTCCCCAAGGCACCTAGGAGGTGCCTTCCCCTTCTAGGACTCTTCCTTTAGGGTTTCCCTCACCCTAGGCGCATGGGCCCTAGGGGAAAGTGGCGCCCCAACCCACTTTGGGCTAGATCCCTTCCCACTTCAGCCCATGGGGCCCTCCGGGATAGGTGGCCCCACCCGGTGGACCCCCGGGACCCTTCCGATGGTCCCGGTACAATACCGGTGACCCCGAAACTTGTCCCGATGGCCGAAATAGCACTTCCTATATATAATTCTTTACCTCCGGACCATTCCGGAACTCCTCGTGATGTCCGGGATCTCATCCAGGACTCCGAACAACATTCGAGTTACTGCATATACATATCCCTACAACCCTAGCGTCACCGAACCTTAAGTGTGTAGACCCTACGGGTTCGGGAACCATGTAGACATGACCGAGACGTTCTCCGGTCAATAACCAACAGCGGGATCTGGATACCCATGTTGTCTCCCACATGTTCCACGATGATCTCATTGGATGAACCACGATGTCAAGGACTTAATCAATCCCGTATGCAATTCCCTTTGTCTATCGGTACGATACTTGCCCGAGATTCGATCGTTGGTATCCCGATACCTTGTTCAATCTCGTTACCGGCAAGTCTCTTTTACTCGTTTCGTAACACATCATCCCGTGATCAACTCCTTGATCACATTGTGCACATTATGATGATGTCCTACCGAGTGGGCCCAGAGATACCTCTCCGTTTACACGGAGTGACAAATCCCAGTCTCGATTCGTGCCAACCCAACAGACACTTTCGGAGATACCTGTAGTGTACCTTTATAGCCACCCAATTACGTTGTGACGTTTGGCACACCCAAAGCACTCCTACGGTATCCGGGAGTTGCACAATCTCATGGTCTAAGGAAATGATACTTGACATTAGAAAAGCTTTAGCATATGAACTACATGATCTTGTGCTAGGCTTAGGATTGGGTCTTTGTCCATCACATCATTCTCCTAATGATGTGATCCCGTTATCAATGACATCCAATGTCCATGGTCAGGAAACCGTAACCATCTATTGATCAACGAGCTAGTCAACTAGAGGCTTACTAGGGACATGGTGTTGTCTATGTATCCACACATGTATCTGAGTTTCCTATCAATACAATTCTAGCATGGATAATAAACTATTATCATGAACAAGGAAATATAATAACAACTAATTTATTATTGCCTCTAGGGCATATTTCCAACAAGGATTGCACCCACTAGCAGAAAAGGAACAAGTTGCAACAACAGAGAAGATAGAACAATGCTTAGTGGTTGATATACTCCGGTTGTACCGGGTCTTCCGCCAGTAGTACCGCTCCAGCGGTTGTACCGCCTGTAGGGGCGGTAGAACCGCTGACAGTGGCACTACCAGGGAAGATAGATCTAACCGAGGAATACGAATCACACAAGTAATATTCCGAATTCTAAGTGCTGCAAACAAGACAGGAGGCTAACAAAGAACTCTTCTAAGCCATAGATCGAACACTAAACGCGGAAAGATGGGTAAATCCCTAGGCAAGGAATAACCCTAAACAAAAATCTAGAGGCAATGAACACGAGGCATTACCACCATACATGGGAAGAGTTCGGAAGGCCTCCATGGAGAGAATCCACGGAGAGCCAAGGATCCGAAGCGCGAGACGCACTCCGGGGCAGGGGTAGAGATGGCCGGCGGCTAGGGCAAGAAAAAGAGGAACGAGGACGAAGGGAAAAAGACAACCCTTCAGCCCCGTCGAGTATATATAGGCCCGTACGCACGCCCCGGTAGAACCGCTTAGGGGAGCAGTTGTACCGCTCATCTGGTATAGACCAGTGGATGGAGGCGATACTTCCGGTGCCTGGAAGGCAGTGGTAGTACCGCACGGCAACAACCGGTAGTACCGGACGTGGGTTACCGTGGGATTGTGCGGTGGAACTGCCCAGGCACCGAACGGAAACCCTTGGGACGGCACAACCCGGTACCAGCGGTAGAACCGCTCATGGTACCGGTTGTACCGCCCGACCACCTAAGCCCAAACCAAGATCAAATGAGTGCAATCTGAAGGGAGGAAGAAGGGGCACAAAACAGGAGAGAAACAACACCCTAGGAGAACCTAACACAAAGAGCAAAGAGAGAAAGAGAGAACACAACACGAGAACAGCAAGGCTAACTCCAACTCCCCGAAGAGAGGACGGTGGACGAGGCCACCTATGTTTGAGTCAATTGGTATGGCACCGCGAAGAATTATCCTTGGGTCCATGACCAAAACTCGTCTTTGAAGCACAAGTACCATCAAATATGGCTAATGTGAAAGACACAATCAATTTATGCATAATGGGGGGAGGGAGAGTTCATTGAGAGAATAACACCCCCCCTATGTCCATGCCTACACCTAAACTAGACAACAAGTTGAGCGTGGTAGAGTGTGCAAGGGTTCAAACCACATTGCTCGAATCAATGATATTTAGCTCATGCCTTAACTCGCGAAATCTTGTTTCATCCAAGGGCTTCGTGAAAATATCTGCAAGGTTGTCATGAGTGTTGACATAGTTGAGCTCGATCTCTCCTCGTCTAATGTGATCCCGGATGAAGTGATACCGGATCTCAATATGCTTCGGATTGAGAGAGATCTTGATGGCACTTTCATTGTCGCACCAAAGAGGCACTTTGTCACAAGTGACACCGTAATCCTTTAAAGTTTGCCTCATCCATAGGAGTTGAGCACAACAACTACCGGCGGCAACATACTCCACCTCAGTGGACGAGAGAGACACACAACTTTGCTTTTTGGAAGACCAACTTACCAAAGAGCAACCAAGGAATTGGCACCCTCCGGAAGTGGACTTCCTATCCACTTTGTCTCCCGCCCAATCGGAATCCGAGTACCCTACAAGCTTGAAGTTTGATCCTCTGGGGTACCATAGGCCAAAGTTTGGGGTATGAGCCAAATATCAAAAGATTCATTTGACCGCCACATAGTGACTTTCCTTAGGTGCGGCTTGAAACCGTGCACAAATTCCCACACTCAACATGATGTCCGGTCTAGATGCACAAAGGTAAAACAAGGATCCAATCATGGAACGATATACCTTTTGATCCACCACTTTACCATTGGGATCTAAGTCAAGTTGGCACTTGGTGGGCATTGGAGTGGAAGCCGGCTTGACGTCACTTAGCTTGAATCTCTTGAGCATGTATTGAGTGTATTTGGATTGATTGATGAAAGTTCCTTCTCTTCTTTGCTTCACTTCGAACCCTAGAAAGAACTTCAACTCTCCCATGGAGGACATCTCGAACTTTGAGGTCATGAGAGCGGCAAATTCCTCATTGAAAGCTTTGTTAGGAGAACCAAAGATAATATCATCAACATATAATTGGCACACAAACAACTCCCCTTTGACCTTCTTAGTAAAAAGAGTGGGGTCGATTAGCCCAACTTCAAAACCACAGTCTTGTAACAACTCGGTAAGGTGGTCATACCACGCACGTGGGGCTTGTTTAAGGCCATAGAGCGCCTTATCGAGTTGATACACATGATTGGGAAAGTAGGGATCCTCGAACCCGGGGGGTTGCTTGACGTAAACCAATTCATTAATGGGACCATTAAGAAAAGCACTCTTCACATCCATTTGTTGTAACTTAAAATTATGATGAGAAGCATATGCAATTAACAAGTGAATGGATTCAAGACGAGCAACGGGAGCAAAGGTTTCACCGTAGTCGATACCCTCGACTTGGGAGTAGCCTTGTGCTACCAAACGAGCCTTGTTGCGAATGATAATCCCATGGGCATCTTGCTTGTTCTTGAATATCCATTTGGTTCCAATGGCATTGTGGTTCCCCGTTGGCCTTGGCACCAATCTCCACACTTTGTTGCGCTCGAAGTTGTTGAGTTCGTCGTGCATGGCATTGAGCCAATCCGGATCTTCTAGCGCCTCATAGACCTTGTGGGGTTCCACACAAGAGACAAACGCGTGATGCTCACAATAATTTGCTAATTGTCTACGAGTGCTTACCCCCTTTCTTAAGCTTCCAAGCACATTCGTCATGAGATGATCCTTGGTGGAGAGCTTGGATGCAATCTTGGCGGCACGACGCTCTAATTCCTCCTCGGTGGTGAGTTGAGGAGCAGTTACTTGATCATCTTGAGCGCCGTCATGAACTTGTTCTTGATCTTGAACTTGCTCGAGGGAGAGAACTTGACCTTGGGCATCACTTGGTGTGTCAACACCGTCTTGAGTATGATCTTGCCCTTGGTCTTGTTCATGAGGTTGAGGGCCTTCACTTTGTTCTTCGGAAGCGTGTGGGCCTTGGGTTGGTGATGGCTCCACTTGAGTGGAGCATTGTCCTTCTCCTTCGGCCACAAGGGGTTCCTCAATGGGTAGGATAAAACCAACACCCATTCTTCTTATGGTTTGAGGAGGAATTTCATCACCTACATCACAAGTGCCACTTTGCTCCACTTGGGAGTTGTTATTCTCATCAAACTCCATGTTACATGTCTCCTTAATAAGTCCCGTGGATTTATTGAGGACACGGTAAGCATGAGAGTTTGTAGCATAACCAAAAAATATGCCCTCATGAGCTCTAGCCTCAAATTTAGACAACCGAACACCTTTCTTGAGAATGAAACACTTACACCCGAACACCCGGAAGTACTTGAGGTTGGGCTTGTTACCGGTGAGTATCTCATATGGAGTCTTGTTCAAGCCCTTGCGGAGGTAGAGCCGATTGGATGCATGACACGCGGTGTTGATGGCTTCGGCCCAAAAGTTGTACGGAGACTTGAACTCCGCCATCATGGTCCTTGCCGCATCCATCAACGTCCGGTTCTTCTTTTCCGCAACACCGTTTTGTTGAGGGCTGTATGGTGCGGAATATTGATGCTTGATTCCCTCATCACTAAGAAATTCATCCAAGGTGTAGTTCTTGAACTCGGTGCCGTTGTCACTTCTTATTGTCAAGATCTTTGCATTGTGTTGATGTTGTGCTTCATTTGCAAAGTCAATGACGGTTTGTTGGGTCTCGCTCTTCCTCTTGAAGAAATACACCCACGTGTACCTTGAGTAGTCATCCACAATCACCAAGCAATACTTCCTACCTCCAAGACTATCGAAGGATGGAGGCCCAAAGAGATCCATGTGAAGGAGCTCCAAAGGCCTCTTTTAATAAATGATAGTCGTGGGAGGGTGAGCCTTCTCATGTAGCTTTCCTTCGATACAGGCACTGCAAGCACGATCTTTAGCAAAACTAACATTCGTTAGTCCACGGACATGGTCCCCTTGAGGAGACTTTGCAAAGATCTCATATTGACATGGGCTAAACAGCGATGCCAAAGCCATCCCACATCAACTTTAGCCATTAGGCATGTCGCGGTCTTAGTGGGTCGCTTCGAAAAGTTAATCACATATAGACCATTCTCGACATGCCCAACAAAGGCTACTTTAAGAGTCTTGCTCCACAAGAGGGTCACGGTATCGATATCAAAGAAAGTGGCAAAGCCCATGATTGCAAGTTGACGAACAGAAAGTAAATTGTATGCAAGGGACTCAACAAGCATGACCTTCTCGATCGTGAGATCATGAAATATTACCACCTTGCCAAGTCCCAATACCTTAGAAGATGAGGCGTCACCCCACTCGACATTGGTGGGCATATATGGAACCTTGTGCACGTCCACCACCAAGTCCTTGCTTCCGGTCATATAATTTGTAGCTCCGCTATCAAGCAACCATGATTCACCACTAGAAGCAAACACCTACAAGAGATCAATGCTTGGTTTTAGGTACCCATTTTGTAATGGGTCCTTTGATGTTAGTAACAAGGGTCTTAGGAACCCAAATAGACCATTCAATGTGTTCATGAAGAGAACCAACAAATTTGGCATAAATATGCCCATCACTAGCACGGCATAACACATAAGAAGGATTAAAATCGCCGGCTTTGTTGGGAGGGGTGACATTGCCCTTCTTGACATTATTCTTCTTCTTCTCCTCGGGGGGACTCTCTCCCTCCCTCACAAAGGTTTGCATGAGAGGAGGAGGCCGTTTGGTCTTGTCGTTCTTCTTCTTGTTCTTGGAGTCGGGGACGTACCCAACCCCTTCCTTGGCCACACCTCCCTTTTGGTTGGTCAAGAGATCGTTGAGGTTCTTCTTGCCTTGTATGCAAGTCGCAAGACCTCTCTCAAGTTGCTCCTTCAACTTAGCATTTTCCTCAACAAGATGTATATGCTCACAACACGGGTTAGTAGCATTTGCATTATCAATTAAAACCATATGAGGAAAAGTTGCTTTCTCCTTAGTTAGCTTCACTTGGAGTTGATCATGAGACTCCTTGAGACTAGCGTGAATACCCTTCAAGGCCTTGTGGGCCTTGTCAAGTATATCAAACTCCTCTTGGAGTCTAGCAAGATCAACCCCGAGTTTGGCCTTCTCGGAATTTAGCACACGAGAAACAACGAGGGCATGATCATAATCTTTCTCTAACTTAGCATGATCTACGTTGTGTGACTCCTCAAGAGCCAAACAAAGATCACACTCTTCCTCAAGAGCATTGGAAAGATCCAAAATCTCATCGGCATAGTCACGACTATGTCCTTCCATCTTAGAGATGGTGTCTTCGTGAGCCTCGATCATGTCATTGGCCTCACCAAGTTGTTCCAAGAGAGCAATAAAGTGCTTCTTGGATTTTCCCTTGAGTTTGCCCATAAAGGCCTCAAACTCGTTAGCCTCCACATTAGCTCCCTCAAATTCATTAATGCTATCCGTTGGGGAAGGATGATTAATGATGGTAGTTTTGATGTTGGAGGTTACCTTGTTGGTGGCTTTAGCCATGAGGCACTTGGCGGTGATGCTCCCGTTGGGTGAGTCGAAGAGAGACACCCGTGACGTTGTTGCAATGGCAACGGAGGCCATGGCAATCGATTCATCATCTTCATCATCGTCATCATCATCATTGTACTCTTCTTGCACAACCAAGGCCTTGGGATGAGTCTTCTTGGTGAAGTTGTTCTTGTTGGGGAACAACTTGGCCTTGTCCTTTCAGATGAGTTTGCCACCATTGTCTTCCCTCTTCTCATACGGGCATTCCGCAACGAAATGACTCACATTGCCGCAATTGTAGCAAGTCCTTACACGTTGCTTGCCCCTTGTACCACTCGAGTTGTTTTTGCTAAAGTTTAGCCTTGAGTTTTTCTTGCTGCAAAATTGCCTTGAAGCAAGTGCCATGTGTTCATGATATGCATACTTCATATCTTCGGGGTTGCTCTCCTCTTCTTCCTCTTCTTCGTCTTCCACTATGAGCTTGGCCTTCAATGCAAGGTTAGGCTTCTTTGCCCATTGAGAACGGAGCACCGCATTGTCGGTGGTCTTGTCCAAAATGTTCATGGCCACAAACTCATCCAACACTTCGCTTAAGGTTAAAGTGTGGAAGTCCGGTCTTTGACGAATGACGGATGACATGGCCTTGTGATAGGGCATCATTGCCTTGAGGAATTTGCGCTTGATCCAATTGTCATCCGTGTCTTTGCTCCCGTGATCTCGTAGTGAGACCGCGAGTTTGGTTACTCTCCGATAGAGCTCACGAGGTTCTTCATCTTCCTTCATTGCAAACTCATCGGCCTCATCTTGTACCACTTCATAGTTGGAGCGTTGAATGCTTGCGCTTCCCCGGTAGAGAGACACGACACAATGCCATGCATCTTTGGCCAAGGCGAAAGGACGAAGATGAGGTAGGTCTTCGGGTGGAATAGCATCTTGAATGATGAAGAGAGCATTCTCATTGAATTGATTGCCCGCGGCTTCTCGAGGAGTGAAGTTGCTTGGATCATGTGGATAGAAACCTTCTTCAATGATTCTCCAAAGGTTAGTGTTCACATGATTTAAATGACGTTTAAAGCGGTAAACCCAAGAATCAAAATCCTCATTTTTCACAATCTTAGGGGGAGGACCGGCATGATTCAAATGAGTGGAAGGAACCGGTCCACCATAAACAAGTGGTGGTTCCACATGGGCAAAGATGCCGGTGCCATTCTTGCCACTAGAAGAAGGAGCCTTTTCACTACTAGCTTCCCCCTTGTCGGGTATAGCATCCGTCACCTTGTTGGCGGGATCACCCACTTTCAACGGTGCGGTGGATAGTTTAAGCCCCTCAAGAAATTTAGTAAACATGCTTTCGACTTTGCTCGTCATGGAGGTTTTCAATGTCTCCAAGGCCACATTGAACTCCTCACGAGAGACCGAAGTTCCCCCATCTCCCGTAGACGAGATCGGATTCACACCGGAGTGTTCCTCCACACCGTCTACAGTATCAACCATACTCTTTGGACGGTAAAGTCCTTAATAAAGAGATGAGGCTCTGATACCAATTGAAAGGATTGATATGGTTGACTAGAGAGGGGGGGTGAATAGGCAACTAACAATTTTTAGCTTTTCTTTAACAAATTAAACTTTGCATCAAAATAGGTTGTCTAGAAATGCAACTAGGTGAGCAACCTATATGATGCAACGAGGATAGGTACACAAGCAAGCAAGAGGAATGAAACAAGTAAGCTTGCTTAAATAAAGGCACGAGATAACCAAGAGTGGAGACGGTGGAGACGAGGATGTGTTGCCGAAGTTCCTTCCCTTTGAGAGGAAGTACGTCTCCGTTGGAGCGGTGTGGAGGCACAATGCTCCCCAAGAAGCCACTAGGGCAACCGTATTCTCCTCACGCCCTCACACAATGCGAGATGCCGTGATTCACTATTGGTGCCCTTGAAGGCGGCTACCGAACCTTTACAAACAAGGTTGGGGCTCTCTCCACAACTTAATTGGAGGCTCCCAACAAAACCACGAAGCTTCACCACAATGGAATATGGCTCCGAGGTGACCTCAACCGTCTAGGGTGCTCAAACACCCAAGAGTAACAAAATCCACACAAGAAAGTATGGGGGAACCAAATATCCTTTGGTGGAAGTGTAGATCTAGGTCTCCTCCTTCAATCCCTAGAAAATCAACAAGTTTGAGTGGCTAGAGAGAGAGACCGGGCAAGAGAGCTTGAAGGGCATCAATGGTGGAGTGAGAGAGGTCAAAGGTGGGAGTGGTAGGTGGGAGAAGCTCCCTTATATAGTCACCCTCAATTTCCAACCGTTACCGCGTTTTTGCACTGCAGCGGTACAACCGGTCCTCGTCCTGGTACAACCGGGACTCACGGTGTAACAGCAGAACCCTACCAAGCGGTACAACCGGACAGGCGGGCGGTAGTACCGGCTAAGAAAGATAACCGGACTAACCGCCTGGCTACCACACAACCACCGCATCGAAACAGGAGCTTGACCGGTACTTGGGCGGTGCCTGGCCGGAACAACCGCATGGCCTTGAGCTCTTGGGCGGCTAAGTTCTGAGCGGAAGAACCGCTCGGACCACCGGTGGTACCGGTCATCGTGGGACGACCGGACCAACCGGGCCACTACCGCCCAAGAACAGCATCAAACCAGAGGCGAGAGCGGTACTTGAGCGGTATATGGACAGAACCACCGCCCTAGCTGTTGCAGAGCATGGTGGCGGTACCACCGCCCGGAGGCAGCGGTACAACCGCTCGAGCAAGAGCTGGTGAGCGACAAGACCCAGCGGTACAACCGCTCCAGAGAGCGGTACAACCGCTGGGCAGAAACAGTGAGCAGGAAAGAGGGGAAGAGGCAAGGAAAACTCTCTCTCTCACACATACCTGAGGAAGGCAAAGAGAAGGTGAAAAAAGTGTACGTGAACTGATTCCCCCAGAGCTTCCTAATGAGGATTCCCTCTTGATAGTACGGGTACTCTACGACCAAAGAAAATAAAAACGTAGAGGACACGTCTTCGATCTTTCCCTTCGAGAGGTAATAGCAATCCGATGTAAGCCTAAGCATCGAGAACCTGAAACATATAGCACACGTTTAGACCACAAAGGGTTGTCATCATCATCCAAAACATAAAGTAGGGAAATGCCCTTTCAGAAATTGTACGGACTTCTCACACCATTATGAGGGGTACTGAAGCCCCTGGCGTGTTTGCTGTACCATGGTGTATGGGTGCAATCATGTCATTTAATAAACATAAATGTGAAAAGAAGATAATGCAAAAAATAGACAAGAAGCTAAGCATTGTTTATAGAGAGGCTATTTATCAAAGCCGAATGATACAAATAGTCCGGTAAGCAAAAGATATTGGACTATTCAGTATGTCCTGACCAGGGGCAGGCCGCGGAATTGTATTAAAACAGGTATACCGCTCGTAACAGAGACCACCTGGGAGTTCCATAATGCGGCATGGCTTGTCTGCCTCCCTGGATCTTGCAGCATTTGTGCGGTAGTCGAATTGCCGAACAGGTCGTCTGAAGTATGGAGTCCTGAAAGTAAGAGAAATTAAAAAAAAGAATTCGGCAGCCCCTAGTACGTTTTAAGCCGTATTTTGGGCGTGCCATTATTGTGCCCATTCCCCTGTGCCCATGGTATTTCAAGGGCGTAGTTATGTACGCGAGGTACTGGTTTCGCTATGTCGTGAAAGCTGGGGTTGGGGCCGCATTGCTACGCTTACTCAGAGTGTGCCAGGCGGTCCTGCTGTGGGTTACTCTGGGCGCGCTTGGCAATGTCTGGCTTTTTAATGGCCGGACTGGAGAATTGCCTGAGAAGGCTACTTTGTACCTCCGCTACGAGAGCCGCCGTATGCTCCTCCGTACGGAGGGAGCGTTCGGTGTTTCCGTTGACCGTAATTACTCCCCGAGGGCCTGGCATCTTGAGCTTGAGATATGCGTAGTGTGGCACCGCATTGAACTTTGCGAATGCGGTTCGTCCGAGTAGGGCGTGATAGCCACTGCGAAACGGGACTATATCGAAGATTAACTCTTCGCTTCGAAAATTGTCCGGGGATCCGAAGACCACGTCAAGTGTTACTGAGCCTGTACAGTTGGCTTCTACACCTGGTATAACGCCTTTAAAGGTCGTTCTTGTGGGCTTAATCCTTGAGGGATCTATGCCCATTTTCCGCACTGTATCCTGATAAAGCAGGTTCAGGCTACTGCCGCCGTCCATGAGGACTCTTGTGAGATGAAATTCGTCGATGATTGGGTCGAGAACCAATGCGGCGAAGCCGCCATGACGGATGCTAGTGGGATGGTCCCTTCGATAAAAGGTGATCGGGCAGGAGGACCATGGGTTGAACTTTGGGGCGACTGGTTCCATCGCGTATACGTCCCGTAGCGCACGCTTCCGCTCCCGCTTGGGAATGTGGGTTGCGTATATCATGTTCACCGTCCACACTTGTGGGGGAAAGCCCTTCTGTCCTGTAACACCCCGGATGTGATTTACCTATTTGTAATCCAACTCTTGCCGTTTCCGACTTTAATTTATTTTATTTTCTCGGGTTCGGGTTTTTGTCTCCGTGTGTTGTTGTCGTTGTCATGCATCTCATATCATGTCATCATGTGCATTGCATTTGCATACGTGTTGTCTCATGCATCCGAGCATTTCCCCGTTGTCCGTTTTGCATTCCGGCGCTCCGTTCTCCTCCGGTGGTCATTTCTAGCTTTCTTTCGTGTGTGGGGATTAAAAATTTCCGGATTGGACCGAGACTTGCCAAGCAGCCTTGGTTTACTACCGGTAGACCGCCTGTCAAGTTTCATACCATTTGGACTTCGTTTGATACTCCAACGGTTAACCGAGGGACCGAAAAGGCCTTGTGTGTGTTGTAGCCCAACACCCTTCCAATTTGGCCCAAAACCCACCAAAATCCTCTCCATCATCTAGAGCGTTCGATCACGATCGCGTGGCTGAAAACCGCACCTCATTTGGACTCTCCTAGCTCCCTCTATGCCTATTTAAAGACCTCCCCCGAAAATCTCCTTCTCCTTCCCCCGGATAAAAAACCTAGATCCAAATCATCATCGCGCGCCGCCGGACACAGTGCCACTGACGGACACGTCCGAATCTCCACCCCGCCGCCACGTGTCGCCACGCTGTTGGTCCGCGCCCCGCGCCCACATCGCCACCGCACGCCTCCACCGCGGCCCGCGGGGAGCCCGCATCCAGCCCCCCGGCCCATCTGGCCAGCGCCGCCG
>NC_041380.1:530122891-530132333 GCF_002162155.2 Triticum dicoccoides | reverse complement strand
GCCGCCGCCGTCGAGCCTCGACGTGCGCGCCCGCGGCCACCGCCCTCTCCGACCACCTCGCTGGCCGGCCTCGTCTCCGGCGTCCCCCGCGGCAAGATCCTCTCCGGCGAGCTCCAAGTCCGGCCAACATCGAAATCCGTGCCAGATCTGAGATCTAAATCTCGAGGGTTGACTTTTATCCCCGAAACCCTAATAATTTGCATATTTCATCATGCTATAACTCCACATCCGTAGCTCCGTTTTGGGCATGTAGCATATCAAAATGTTCATCTCAGAGAGTACATCATTTCATTCCATTGCATCATTTTCATTTGAGTTCATCTTGATTCCCGAAATGCTGTTAGAAGAGTGCTACTTGACATAATTGTCAAATCTGCTGCTCCATTTAGAGACTTGTCATTTTTGCCATGATTTTTGTGTGCATGATATGCCCATGGGTTCTACATATGTTTTGTTAAGGGTTTTGCCATCTTTCCAGAGGTGTAACCCATGTATTTTTGTGATGTGTGTGGTGACTAGCACAAGCTTGCCAAGTGAGGCACTTGGTAATGCTGATTTCAGGGACTTAGCATTTCCACTACGTCCTTGAGCTGTTTATCTCATATGGCCATATGTTCATATTGTTTCCTAGTGATCCGTGCCTCTTTTGAGGATGATCAGTAAGGATGTTTTGTTAATCTTGTAGTGCTCTATCCATCCATGTCTTTGTTTGCAATTATGGAGCACCCTAGCTTGAGTCAATCGAGCTCTACTTTTGCTACTTCGTGAATCTGGGCAGATTGTCTACTTGTTAGCGATTTTGCCGTTGATGTTGTAGTTGATCCGTGCATGCTATGCTATTGTTCTTGCCATGTCTAGCTTGAATTTTGTGTATTCTTGATGGATGTATGCTTAGCTTGTCATGACTTGCTCCGTAGTGAGTGCATCGAGCTCGTAAACATGCCTACTTGATATCTGTTTTCAGCATGCTCCAGTTTTCACTAAGTCTGAAAACTGATTATGTTTTTGCCATATTCACATGCTTGCAATTGTATTTTCTGATCCCTTTTGGCTCAAGGTCACTAAGGGACTTTTGTTAAGCTCTTTGAGTAGCTCCATGCCATGCTATACTTTGCCATGTTCAGGTCCTGTAGTATGTAGTTTTGTTGCTCCTAAGAGTGCTACCTGATCTGAAATTCCAGTCAAGTGTTAATTTCACTAAGTCTGAAATCTGTTTACCATATGCATTTTTGCCATGCTTGTTTGAACCTGTTAATGGATGAATTGGCCGTAGCTCAGTGCTAGACTTTCGTTTAGCATCATGAATGCATCCCTACCATGTATTTTGTTGTCATGTTTGGGTGCTGTAGCTTGTTCATCTCTTTGCATTTAGATGGCTACTTGCTGTAAATCGCAGACCGTGGTCATATTTGAATCGCTTGCCATTTCCAAACCGTAACTCCGATTCCGGCGTTCTTTATATCTTTTTCAAGCGATTTCATCTCATTTTTCCAGTGGCTCACTTGGTTTTCCAAGTTGAGGCTAGGTTCATGCATCCCTTGTCAAATCTTGCATATGCATCCCGCATCGCATCCCGCATAGCATACCATCCTTGCATCATATTGTTTGAGCTTTGCACGTGGTTGATTGTGTCCTTGTTGCTTGTTTGTCTTGTTTGGGTAGAGCCGGGAGACGAGTTCGCTAACGAGGAGCCCGTTGAGTTTGCTTTCGAGGATCCAGTCAACTCTAACAACTTTGCAGGCAAGATGATCATACCCTCGAAATCACTACTATCTTTGCTATGCTAGATTGCTCGCTCTTTTGTTTTGCCAATGCTACGATGCCTACCACTTGCTTTCAAGCCTCCCAAATTGCCATGTAAAACCTCTGACCCACCATGTCCTAGCAAACCGTTGATTGGCTATGTTACCGCTTTGCTCAGCCCCTCTTATAGCGTTGCTAGTTGCAGGTGAAGATTGGAGGCTATTCCTTGTTGGAACATTATTTACTTGTTGGGATATCATTATTTTATCTTGTTATCTTAATGCATCTGTATACTTGGTAAAGGGTGGAAGGCTCGGCCTCTCGCCTAGTGTTTAGTTCCACTCTTGCCGCCCTACTTTTCCGTCATATCGGTGTTATGTTCCCGGATTTTGCGTTCCTTACGCGGTTGGGTTATAATGGGAACTCCTTGACAGTACGCCTTGAATAAAACCCCTCCAGCAATGCCCTACCTTGGTTTTACCATTTGCCACCTAGCCTTTTCCCTTGGGTTTCGCGGACTCAAGGGTCATCTTATTTTAAACCCCCGGGCCAGTGCTCCTCTGGGTGTTGGTCCAACCTAGAGCACCGTGCGGGGCCGTCCCTTGGCAACTTGGGTTACGTTGGCTCCCGTACGCTTAGCTTATCCGGTGTGCACTGAGAACAAGATATGTGCAACTCCTATCGGGATTTGTCGGCATAGCGGGTGGTGTTGCTGGACTTGTTTTACCATTGTCGGAGTTGTCTTGAAGAACCGGGATACCGATTCTGATCGGAACGTCTCGGGAGAAGGTCTATTCCTTCGTTGACCGTGAGAGCTTGTCATGGGCTAAGTTGGGACTCCCCTGCAGGGATTTGAACTTTCGAAAGCCGTGCCCGCGGTTATGGGCAGATGGGAATTTGTTAATGTCTGGTTATAGATAACTTGAACCTTAACTTAATTAAAATGAATCAACTGAGTGTGTTACCGTGATGGCCTCTTCTCGGCGGAGTCCGGGAAGTGGACACGGTGTTGGAGTTATGCTTGCGCAGGTTGCCCTCTAGTTTCTCGCTCGCACTTTGCCTCCTCTTCTCGCTCTCTCTTTTGCGAACAGGATAGCCACCATATTTGCTAGTCGCTTGCTGCAGCTCCACATATTTACCTTGCCTTACCTTTGAGCTTAAATAGTCTTGATCACGAGGGTGCGAGATTGCTGAGCCCCTGTGGCTCGCAGATTACTATTACACCATATGCAGGGCCTTATGATTCCACTCCAGGTGACGCGCTTGAGCTCAAGTGGGAGTTCGACGAGGACTCTCAACGATACTATGTTTCTTTTCCTGATGATCAGTAGTGGTGCCTAGTTGGGGTGACCGGGACCGTGTCGCATGTTGGGTTATCTTTTATTTTGGCGCCGTAGTCGGGCCATGAGTGTTTGGATGATGTAATGTTATTTATGTACTTGATTGATGTGGCGAGTGTAAGCCAACTATGTTTTCTCCCCTTTATTATTTATATTACATGGGATGTTGTGAAGATTGCTTTACTTGCGACACATGCCTTCAATGCGATTATGCCTCTAAGTCGTGCCTCGACACGTAGGAGATATAGTCACATCGAGGGTGTTACAAGTTGGTAATCAGAGCCTTCCCCGACCTTAGGAGCCCCATTGCTTGATCGTTTTTAGCGGCCGAGTTGTGTCTAGAAAAATGTTTTGAGTCATTTAGGAATTATATATCGGAGAGTTTAGGAATTCTTTTTACTTCCCAGTCTCCTCGTCGTTCTGGTAAGGCATCCTGATGTAGAGTTTTGACTCTTCTCTTCTCAAATTTCACTAAAAAAAAATTTAGGATCACGCGGGTATCTTGGAATCGTTCCAATGGTTTTATGATGAGAACATTGTCTCGGTGCCTCCTGTCAGGGGTTTTGTGGAAGTGTCCCGGGGAGTTGAGCTCTGAGGTGTTGTCGTCATAATTTTATCGTTGCAGTTCTGGAATACCTGAGTTTAGTACGCCGACATCGAAAATCTCTTTTATGTAGTTCATTGGTGAGATAACCTCGACGCCACCCAGTACTGGGGCGGGAGTTCGGGAGTATCGCCATAACTTGTATAACAGATGCTTTTCGAAGGTTGAGGTAGATGGTTTCCGAAGTTTTTCTCGGTTATGTGTTGAAGGATGGATACAGCTGGATGTAGGATTTGCTAGTTTGGGTGAGATATTATGCTTCCCCTGTATCCCCAACACCTGATTGCATAACCGGAAAGGTTCGGGAGTTTCATAGGTGGGAATTATAGTAGCTCTAGTTCTTTTTCCACGGATAGTTGGTTTGAGATTGGGATTTCTTACCGATTATTCGTTCTTGATCCGTACCTTGTGGATTTCTTTCTCTACCTAAATTCTAAGTGGCTTCTCAATTTATGGATATGTGACCATTTCAAGAGGAATGCATTCGTTCATTTTGTTCGGATGTGAAGACTATATGTTGCAATTTTCATTCCATTGGATTCAGCTTCAATATTTGTCTATCAATGTGCTAATGGATGTCAACCTCTTCAGGATGGCTATGATCCGCCACCACCTCCACCTCCTCCGAAGGCATGGCAAGCTGTGATGGCCGCAACCAATGCAAACACACAGTTGATCATGCAAATTCTTCAAGAGAGCAATCAAGGCAACCAAGGGAACCAAGGCAACAATCAGAATCACTTTGCTACACTCAACCAGTTCCTTTCTAATGGGCCAAAGACTTTCAGCAATTGTGTTGAGGCAACCGATGCCGACGATTGGCTTGTGGATCTGTGCAAGCATTTCGAGTGCAGTAACGTCAGGCCTGAGGACTTCGTCAAGTTCGCTTCCTTCCAACTCAAAGATCAAGCTGCAGAATGGTTCCAGCAGTACAAGGATTCCAGAGGTGGACGTGTTATCACTTGGGATGAATTTCGTCGAGATTTCAGAGCTCACCATATCCCTCAGAGTGTGGTTGAAAGCAAGCATGAGGAATTCCGCAACCTGAAGCAAGGCTCTTTGTCTGTCTATGACTACAACAAGTTGTTCCAGAAGCTCGCCCGCTTTGCTAAGAAGGACGTGCCTGATGAGAAGAGTATGATATACCAGTTTAGGGGTGGTCTCAGAGAAGAAATTCAGCTAGCTCTTGTTCTCTTCGAGCCCTTGAGATACGATGAGTTCTACAACATGGCATTGAAGCAAGAGGCCGCTCAACTGAGGTGTGATGCTTCCAAGAAGCGAGTCAGAGATGCTACTCCTTCTTCCTCTACTCAAGTGGCCAAGCAGCAGAAGTATTGGCTTCCTCCTCCTCCGTTCCGTCAGCCATATCAGCAGAAGAGCAAAGGTGGCAGTGGATCTTCCCACCCACCCAACCCTGGCTTTCAGAACAAGACTTCGTCTCAAGCTCCAAGATCGAGTGCTCCGTATCACCGTCCGCTTTCAGAGGTCACGTGCAACAAGTGCCAACAGAAGGGTCACTATGCCAACAAATGCTTCAACCAGAGGCGTCTTCCTCCTCCTCCTGTGAGATCGGCAAGTACAACTGTGGTCAAGCATAACCCCAAGCACGCTAAGGTCAACTTGCTGAATGCAACTCAGGTAGAGGACTCGTCAGATGTGATCATGGGTAACTTTCCAGTTAACTCTTTTCCCGCAAAAGTTCTTTTTGACACTGGTGCATCGCATTGTTTCATGTCAAGATCATTTGTTTCCAAGCATGACTTTGTTTCACAAATGTTGGGTAAACCTATGGGAGTGGTTTCTCCGGCTAAGTCTATGAGGGCTACTTCAATAGTCCCGGATGTTTCTATCATGTTGGGTGACTTCAAGTTTCTGGCTTCTCCAATGGTTCTTGGCAACTCAGATATTGATCTTATTCTCGGAATGGATTGGCTTTCTAAGCACAAGGCTCAGCTTGATTGTGCAGCCAGGCAGATTCAATTGACTTATTCGTCTGAGGATGTAATTGTGTTTGCCGCTCGTGATGATACCATCCGTCTGTTTTCTCTCAATGAGAAGGGTGAACTCGATGCTATCTTGCAAATTCCAGTCGTTTGCGAATATCAAGACATCTTTCCAGAAGAGCTTCCAGGAATGCCTCCGCACCGGCCAGTTGAATTCGTTATTGATCTTGAGCCCGGCATGGAACCTGTGTGCAAGCGTCCTTACAAGCTCGGACCTGAAGAGTTGAAGGAGCTGAAGAAGCAACTCGATATTCAAGAGAGAATGGGTCTCATCCGGCCTAGTTCTTCTCCGTGGGGTTGTGGTGTTCTTTTTTGTGAAGAAGAAGGATGGAACGGACCGACTTTGTGTTGATTACCGTCCATTGAACAAGAAGACCATCAAGAACAAATACCCACTTCCCAACATCAATGAGCTGTTCGAACAACTCAAAGGTGCCCAAGTATTCTCCAAGCTTAATCTCCGTATGGGTTATCATCAGATTCGAATCCGTGAGCAAGATATTCCCAAGACGGCTTTCAGGATAAGCTGTGGTTCATATGAATACACTGTCATGTCTTTTGGCCTCGTCAACGCTCCTCCGACGTTCTCTCGCATGATGAACTTCATCTTCAACGCCTACACCAATGACTTCATTTTGGTCTATCTCGACGACATTCTGGTTTTCTCGAAGAACAAGGAAGATCATGCCAAGCACTTGCGTTTGGTACTCGATAAGTTGAGGGAACACAAGTTTTACGCCAAGTTCTCCGAGTGTGAATTTTGGCTCGATGAGGTTCTTTATCTTGGTCATATCATCTCTGCCAAGGGCATTGCGGTGAATCCTGAGAAGGTGTCTGCAATTGTGAATTGGGACCTCCTCAGAACGTGAAGCAACTCCGTAGCTTCCTCGGTCTCGCAAGCTACTGTCGAAGATTCGTTGAAAACTTTTCTAAGATCGCGAAGCCTCTCTCAAATCTTCTCCAGAAGCACGTCAAGTACGTTTGGTCTCCGGAGTGTGACATTGCTTTCAACACTTTGAAAGAGAAATTGATCACTGCTCCAGTTCTGACTCCGCCTGATGAATCCAAGCCGTACGAGGTCTTTTGTGGTGCCTCTCTCCAAGGTCTTGGCGCAGTGTTGATGCAAGAGAAGAAAGTTGTTGCTTATACCTCTCGCCAGTTGAAGCCCAATGAGAAGAACTACCCCACTCATGATCTCGAGTTGGCGGCAGTTGTGCATGCTCTTTTGACTTGGAGACATCTCTTATTGGGAAGAAAACTGGACATTTTCACTGATCACAAGAGTCTCAAGTACATCTTCACTCAGCCTAATCTCAACCTCAGGCAAACTCGATGGGTCAAAATGATTCAAGAGTACAATCCGAGTATCGAGTATACTCCAGGCAAGGCCAATATGATTGCTGACGCATTGAGTAGAAAGGCTTATTGCAACAGTCTGATTCTCAAGCCTTATCAACCCGAGCTTTGTGAAGCTTTTCGCAAACTTAATCTGCAAGTTGTTCCTCAAGGTTTCCTCGCCAACCTTCAAGTCTCTCCTACCTTGGAAGACCAGATTCGCCAAGCCCAGCTTCTTGATGCTATGGTGAAAAAGGTGAAGATTGGGATTGCCAAGAGTCAACCCAAGTACAAGTGCTACCGCCTTGATGACAAGGATACTCTCTTCTTCGAGGATCGTATTGTTGTACCCAAAGGTGACCTTCATAAAGTGATCATGAACGAGGCTCACAATTCTCTCCTCTCCATCCACCCTGGGAGCACGAAGATGTATCAGGACCTCAAGCAGGCTTATTGGTGGACTCGAATGAAGCGCGAGATTGCTCAATTCGTGAATGAGCGTGATGTCTGCAGAAGAGTGAAGGCAGAACACCAAAGGCCAGCTGGTATCCTCCAACCTCTTGCCATTCCAGAATGGAAGTTTGACCACATTGAAATGGACTTCGTGACTGGGTTTCCAAAGTCCAAGCGTGGCAATGATGCTATATTCGTTGTCATCGACAAACTCACTAAAGTGGCTCACTTTCTGCCTATCAAAGAGTCAATCGCTGCAGCTCAATTGGCAGAACTCTATACCTCTCGGATTGTCTCTCTGCACGGTATTCCACAAGTGATCTCTTCAGACCATGGCAGCATCTTTAACTCCAAGTTTTGGGATTCTTTTCAGAAGGCCATGGGCACCAACATCCGTTTCAGCACAGCTTTCCATCCTCAAACTAGCGGTCAAGTCGAGCGTGTCAATCAGATTCTCGAAGATATGCTCAGGGCTTGTGTGATCTCCTTCGGCATGAAGTGGGACGATTGTCTTCCTTATGCTGAATTCTCCTACAACAATAGTTTTCAAGCAAGTTCGGGCAAGGCCCCATTTGAAATTCTGTATGGCAGGAAGTGCCGTACCCCTCTCAACTGGTCTGAAACCGGCGAACATCAACTTTTGGGAAATGACTTAATCACAGAGGCAGAGGAAATGTGCAAGGTCATTCGAGATAACCTCAAAGCAGCCCAATCCCGCTAGAAGAGCTACTATGATAGTAAGCACCGTGATTTGGCTTTCGAGATCGGAGATCATGTTTACCTCCGCGTCTCTCAAATGAAAGGTACTCGTCGCTTCGGTATCAAAGGGAAGCTTGCCCCCAGATACGTGGGACCTTTCAAGATTGTCAGCAAGAGAGGCGACCTCGCCTATGAACTCGAGCTTCCTTCAAACTTTGCAAATGTTCATGATGTGTTCCATGTCTCTCAGCTCCGAAAGTGCTTCAAGACTCCTGACCGCACCGTCAACTTCGAGGACATTGAGCTCCAAGAAGATCTCTCCTATCGTGAGCACCCCGTTGCTATTCTCGAAGAGACTGAACGCAAGACTCGCAACAAGTCAATCAAATTCCTCAAAGTCAAGTGGTCACACCATTCCGACCGTGAAGCTACCTGGGAACGCGAGGATCACCTCCGTTCTGAGTACCCGGTGTTCTTTCAGTCCTAGATCTCGGGACGAGATCCTTTCGTAGTGGTGGAGTGTTGTAACACCCCGGATGTGATTTACCCTATTTGTAATCCAACTCTTGCCGTTTTTGACTTTAAGTTATTTTATTTTCTCGGGTTCGGGTTTTTGTCTCCATGAGTTGTTGTCGTTGTCATGCATCTCATATCATGTCATCATGTGCATTGCATTTGCATACGTATTGTCTCATGCATCCGAGCATTTTCCCCGTCGTCCGTTTTGCATTCCGGCGCTCCGTTCTCCTCCGGTGGTCATTTCTAGCTTT
Source organism: Triticum dicoccoides (assembly GCF_002162155.2). NCBI lineage: Eukaryota > Viridiplantae > Streptophyta > Magnoliopsida > Poales > Poaceae > Triticum > Triticum dicoccoides. Next base: position 530,123,386 of record NC_041380.1, on the reverse strand, counting down.
CTTTCGTGTGTGAGGATTAAACATTTCCGGATTGGACCGAGACTTGCCAAGTGGCCTTGGTTTACTACCGGTAGACCTCCTGTCAAGTTTCGTACCATTTGAACTTCGTTTGATACTCCAACGGTTAACCGAGGGACCGAAAAGGCCTTGTGTGTGTTGCAGCCCAACACGCTTCCAATTTGGCCCAAAACCCACCAAAATCCTCTCCATCATCTAGAGCATTTGATCACGATCGCGTGGCCGAAAACCGCACCTCATTTGGACTCTCCTAGCTCCCTCTATGCCTATTTAAAGACCTCCCCCGAAAATCTCCTTCTCCTTCCCCCGGATAAAAAACCTAGATCCAAATCATCATCGCGTGCCGTCGGACACAGCGCCACCGACGGACATGTCCGAATCTCCACCCCGCCGCCACGTGTCGCCACGCCGTTGGTCCGCGCCCCGCGCCCACATCGCCACCGCGCGCCTCCACCGCGGCCCGCGGGGAGCCCGCAT
>NC_041380.1:530115468-530122542 GCF_002162155.2 Triticum dicoccoides | reverse complement strand
CGGCCCATCTGGCCAGCGCCGCCGCCCGCACCGCGCACCCGCGCGCCCGCCGCCTCCTTCGCCGTCTCCGGCAGCCGGACGCCACCACGCCGCCACTGGACTCCACCCCTCCGGCCACTGCGGTCATCCTCGCCGGCCGCCGCCTCCCCTCGTCGTCAGCCGCCGCCGCCGTCGAGCCTCGACGTGCGTGCCCGCGGCCACCGCCCTCTCCGACCACCTCGCCGGCCGGTCTCGTCTCCGGTGTCCCCCGCGGCAAGATCCTCTCCGGTGAGCTCGAAGTCCGGCCAACATCGAAATCCGTGCCAGATCTGAGATCTAAATCTCGAGGGTTGACTTTTATCCCCTAAACCCTAATAATTTACATATTTCATCATGCTATAACTCCGCATCCGTAGCTCCGTTTTGGGCATGTAGCATATCAAAATGTTCATCTCAGAGAGTACATCATTTCATTCCATTGCATCATTTTCATTTGAGTTCATCTTGATGACCGAAATGCTGTTAGAAGAGTGCTACTTGAGATAATTGTCAGATCTGCTGCTCCATTTAGAGACTTGTCATTTTTGCCATGATTTTTGTGTGCATGATATGCCCATGGGTTCTACATATGTTTTGTTAAGGGTTTTGCCATCTTTCCAGAGGTGCAACCCATGTATTTTTGTGATGTGTGTGGTGACTAGCACAAGCTTGCCAAGTGAGGCACTTGGTAATGCTGATTTCAGGGACTTAGCATTTCCACTAAGTCCTTGAGCTGTTTATCTCATATGGCCATATGTTCATATTTTTTCCTAGTGATCCGTGCCTCTTTTGAGGATGATCAGTAAGGATGTTTTGTTAATCTTGTAGTGCTCTATCCATCCATGTCTTTGTTTGCAATTATGGAGCAGCCTAGCTTGAGCCAATCGAGCTCTACATTTGCTACTTCGTGAATCTGGGCAGATTGTCTACTTGTTAGCGATTTTGCCGATGATGTTGTAGTTGATCCGTGCATGCTATGCTATTGTTCTTGCCATGTCTAGCTTGAATTTTGTGTATTCTTGATGGATGTATGCTTAGCTTGTCATGACTTGCTCCATAGTGAGTGCATCGAGCTCGTAAACATGCCTACTTGATATCTGTTTTCAGCATGCTCCAGTTTTCACTAAGTCTGAAAACTGATTATGTTTTTGCCATGTTCACATGCTTGCAATTGTATTTTCTGATCCCTTTTGGCTCAAGGTCACTAAGGGACTTTTGTTAAGCTCTTTGAGTAGCTCCATGCCATGCTATACTTTGCCATGTTCAGGTCCTGTAGTATGTAGTTTTGTTGCTCCTAAGAGTGCTACCTGATCTGAAATTCCAGTCAAGTGTTAATTTCACTAAGTCTGAAATCTGTTTACCATATGCATTTTTGCCATGCTTGTTTGAACCTGTTAATGGATGAATTGGCCGTAGCTCAGTGCTAGACTTTCATTAAGCATCATGAATGCATCCCTACCATGTATTTTGTTGTCATGTTTGGGTGCTGTAGCTTGTTCATCTCTTTGCATTTAGATGGCTACTTGCTGTAAATCACACACCGTGGTCATATTTGAATCGCTTGCCATTTCCAAACCGTAACTCCGATTCCGGCGTTCTTTATATCATTTTCAAGCGATTTCATCTCATCTTTCCAGTGGCTCACTTGGTTTTCCAAGTTTAGGCCAGGTTCATGCATCCCTTGTCAAATCTTGCATATGCATCCCGCATCGCATCCCGCATAGCATACCATCCTTGCATCATATTGTTTGAGCTTTGCACGTGGTTGATTGTGTCCTTGTTGCTTGTTTGTCTTGTTTGGGTAGAGCCAGGAGATGAGTTCACTAACGAGGAGCCCGTTGAGTTTGCTTTCAAGGATCCAGTCAACTCTGACAACTTTGCAAGCAAGATGATCATACCCTCGAAATCACTACTATCTTTGCTATGCTAGATTGCTCGCTCTTTTGCTATGCCAATGCTACGATGCCTACCACTTGCTTTCAAGCCTCCCAAATTTCCATGTCAAACCTCTAACCCACCATGTCCTAGCAAACCGTTGATTGGCTATGTTACCGCTTTGCTCAGCCCCTCTTATAGCGTTGCTAGTTGCAGGTGAAGATTGGAGGCTGTTCCTTGTTGGAACATTATTTACTTGTTGGGATATCATTATTTTATCTTGTTATCTTAATGCATCTGTATACTTGGTAAAGGGTGGAAGGCTCGGCCTCTCACCTAGTGTTTTGTTCCACTCTTGCCGCCCTACTTTTCCGTCATATCGGTGTTATGTTCCCGGATTTTGCATTCCTTACGCGGTTGGGTTATAATGGGAACCCCTTGACAGTCCGCCTTGAATAAAACTCCTCCAGCAATGCCCAACCTTGGTTTTACCATTTGCCACCTAGCCTTTTCCCTTGGGTTTCGCGGACTCAAGGGTCATCTTATTTTAAACCCTCGGGCCAGTGCTCCTCTGAGTGTTGGTCCAACCTAGAGCACCGTGCGGGGCCGTCCCTTGGCAACTTGGGTTACATTGGCTCCCGTACGCTTAGCTTATCCGGTGTGCCCTGAGAACGAGATATGTGCAGCTCCTATCGGGATTTGTCGGCACAGCGGGTGGTGTTGCTGGACTTGTTTTACCATTGTCGGAGTTGTCTTGAAGAACCGGGATACCGAGTCTGATCGGAACGTCTCGGGAGGAGGTCTATTCCTTCGTTGACCATGAGAGCTTGTCATGGGCTAAGTTGGGACTCCCCTGCAGGGATTTGAACTTTCGAAAGCCGTGCTCGCGGTTATGGGCAGATGGGAATTTGTTAATGTCCGGTTGTAGATAACTTGAACCTTAACTTAATTAAAATGAATCAGCTGAGTGTGTTACCGTGATGGCCTCTTCTCGGCGGAGTCCGGGAAGTGGACACGGTGTTGGAGTTATGCTTGCGCAGGTTACCCTCTAGTTTCTCGCTCGCGCTTTGCCTCCTCTTCTCGCTCTCTCTTTTGCGAACAGGATAGCCACCATATTTGCTAGTCGCTTGCTGCAGCTCCACATATTTACCTTGCCTTACCTTTGAGCTTAAATAGTCTTGATCGCGAGGGTGCGAGATTGCTGAGTCTCTGTGGCTCATATATTACTATTACACCAGATGCAGGGCCTGATGATTCCGCTTTAGGTGACGCGCTTGAGCTCAAGTGGGAGTTCGACGAGGACTCTCAACGATACTATGTTTCTTTTCTTGATGATCAGTAGTGGTGCCCAGTTGGGGGTGATCGGGACCGTGTCACATGTTGGGTTATCTTTTATTTTGGCGCCGTAGTCGGGCCATGAGTGTTTGGATGATGTAATGTTATTTATGTACTTGATTGACGTGGCGAGTGTAAGCCAACTATGTTTTCTCCCCTTTATTATTTATATTACATGGGATGTTGTGAAGATTGCCTTACTTGCGACACATGCCTTCAATGCGATTATGCCTCTAAGTCGTGCCTCGACATGTGGGAGATATAGTCGCATCGAGGGTGTTACATGTCCATTGTTGTTCGGCGGCTTGGGCTCCTCGTCGTCGCTGTGCAGCCCCTTGTCTCTGTTTTCGGCCCTTAACTTGCCTGCCTGCTTGAACACCCAACAATCCCTATTAGTGTGATTGGCTGGCCTTTCGGGGGTGCCATGTATCTGGCACAAGCGATCGAGTATTCGGTCCAAACTGGACGGGCCCTGAGTATTCTTTTTGAATGGCTTTTTCCGCTGACCAGATTTATAGCCTTTGAATCCGGCATTAACTGCCGTGTCTTCATTGCTGTCGCTGCTAACGCGGCATTTTTGCTTATTACGACGTGTCCTGCCACTTTTGTCCTTGGTATCCGAATTACCAGGGTTCTTTGATAAGTTGTTACTGCGAGCTAGCCAGCTATCTTCTCCCGCGCAAAAGCGGGTCATGAGTGTCGTGAGGGCTGCCATGGATTTCGGATTTTCCTGTCCCAGGTGCCGGGCAAGCCACTCGTCGCGGATGTTATGCTTGAAGGCTTCTAGGGCCTCTGCGTCCAGACAGTCGACTATCTGGTTTTTCTTTGTTAGGAACCGTGTCCAGAATTGTCTGGCCGATTCCTCTGGCTGCTGAATTATGTGGCTTAAGTCGTCGGCATCCGGTGGTCGCACGTAAGTGCCCTGGAAGTTGTCGAGGAATGCGGCTTCCAGGTCCTCCCAAGAACCGATTGAGTCTGCTGGCAAGCTGTTAAGCCAATGCCGGGCCGGTCCTTTAAGTTTGAGCGGGAGGTATTTGATGGCGTGTAGATCATCGCCGCGTGCCATGTGGATGTGAAGGAGATATTCCTCGATCCATACCGTCGGATCTGTTGTGCCATCGTATGATTCGATGTTTACGGGTTTGAAACCCTCTGGGATTTTATGATCCATTACTTCATTCGTGAAGCATAGCGGGTGTGCGGCGCCTCTGTACTGGGCTATATCACGACGCAGCTCGGAAGAGCTATGTCTGTTGTGTTCGGCCCGGCTGGATTTGTTGTATCCGGAGTGAAGATCATTGTCACATGCCGTAGGGCGCCTGCACGATCCGTAGATCGATCTTGTTTGTCTTGCCTTATCCTCCAGTATGTCTCGCAGGTCGGGCGCATTTTCCCTTCCTTAGTTGAGCGGCGTCGGGGCATGGCTTGGGTGGAGGGCCGAGAGGCCTCTCTGTCGCGGCTGCGAGGTGGCCGGTCTGCCATGTCATGCGCTGGTGATGTAGGTGCTTCCTCCTCTGATCGGGGTAGCGGCCTGTGCTTCGGGTAACTCTTGGAGGGGCGTTCGAGTTCATACTCTTCGGCCGCAAGGACTTCAGTCCATCTGTCAGCTAGCAAATCTTGGGCAGCTCTAAGCTTTTGCTGCTTTTTCTTGAGGCTGCTTGCCGTGGCTAAAAGCCTGCGTTTAAAACACTCTTGTTCGGCGGGGTCTGATGGTATGATGAATTCGTCGTCATCGAGGCTTGCCTCGTCTTTGGAGGGAGGCGTATAGTTATCATCCTCGACCTCTCAGTCTGCCGCTCTCTCATGAGGGCTGGCTTCTCCATCTTCCTGTGCCGAATCTTGCTGAGGTGGGTGTTCTTCGGCACTATCCGGGGTAGTATTATCTCCCGTGTCGGAATCACCGTTTTTTCTTTGGCGGGATTTAGAGCGGCGCCGCTGACGCCGGCGCTTTGGCTGTTTCTTGGGGGCGTCATCCCCCACTGTTCCATCGCCATATCCATCTTTTGGAGTATCCACCATATATATGTCATATGATGAGGTGGCCTTCCAGCGCCCTACAGGTGCTGGTTCCTGTTCGTCTCCTACATCGTCGTCTATGCCGTTGATGTCTTCGGAGCTGAAGTCAAGCATGTCGGTTAGATAATCGACAGTGGCTACAAAGTGGGTGGTGGGTGGGCTTTGAATTTCCTCATCGTCCGTATCCCACCCTCGCTGACCGTAGTCCGGCCAGGGCTCTCCTCATAAAGAGAGAGACTTAAGAGAATTTAGGATGCCACCAAAAGGCGAATGCTGAAAGATGTCTGCGGCGGTGAACTCCATTATCGGCGCCCAATCGGATTCGATTGGCAGGGGCGCGGGGGGTTCGGAGTCCGGGAAGGAGTCCGGATCCTCGGAGTCACGGGTCGTGCAGAGTGCGGGGCTAGCGTTCGACTCGATCGCCTTCGGGATCACAGCCCCCGAGGTGACATCCAACTGCTCATCCTCGATTGGCGCAATAGGCTCTGAGTTAGGGGTCGGAACCGATGCGTGTGCGGCCTCCAGGACACTGTCCGGGGGTAGAGCTAGATCATGCCCCTCGAGATAGTGCGGCGCGCTTGGCCGTGGCTCGAGCCCGTCGAAGATCAAGTCTCCGCGGATGTCAGCCGTGTAGTTTAAGCTTCCAAACCCGACTTGATGGCCAGGGGCGTAGCTTTCGATCTGCTCCAGGTGGCCGAGCGAATTGGCCCGCAGAGCGAAGCCGCCGAAGACGAAGATCTGTCCGGGGAGAAAAGTCTCACCCTGGACCGCATCGTTGTTGATGATCAAAGGAGCCATCGGGCCTAAAGGCGACGACACAGAGGAACTCTCAATGAAAGCACCAATGTCGGTGTCAAAACCGGCGGATCTCGGGTAGTGGGTCCCGAACTGTGCGTCTAGGCCGGATGGTAACAGGAGGCAGGGAACACGATGTTTTACCCAGGTTCGGGCCCTCTTGATGGAGGTAAAACCCTACATCCTGCTTGATTAATATTGATGATATGGGTAGTACAAGAGTAGATCTACCACGAGATCAAGGAGGCTAAACCCTAGAAGCTAGCCTATGGTATGATTTTTGTATATGGAGTTGATTGCCTACGGACTACAACCCTCCCGTTTATATAGACACCAGATAGGGTTAGGGTTACATAGAGTCGGTTACAATGGCAGGAGATCTTGAATATCCGCATCGCCAAGCTTGCCTTCCACGCCAAGGAGAGTCCCATCCGGACATGGGACGAAGTCTTCAATCTTGTATCTTCATAGTCCAGGAGTCCGGCTGAAGGTATAGTCCGGCTACCCGAACACCCCCTAATCCAGGACTCCCTCAGTCATTGTGATCACCGTCGGCACGCTACCTCTACATCTACCTTCGAGATTAGTATTATGTAACGCCCGGATAATTAGACTACAGTAATCCCTTGCTAATGATACCACGTCACCTCGATTACTGTTGATAATCTCGCGTTAGTTCAAAACTGATTCAAATTCAAATTGAATTAAAAGCAAACATCAAAAGTTTTCAAACTTTAAAACTAAAATGTTCAAGTTGTAGAAAATAAATCATAAATAATATTGATGCAGAAACCACATTTTTGTAAAGTGTTTAGATGCACTAAGGTAATTAAAGCAGCAGCAAAACATTTAATTAATACCTTTTCCAAATAATAAAATATTAAACCATTTTATTTAGCTGTCCAAATTAATGTGGCAGTGTTGTATTCCTAAATACTAATTTAGATGTTGAAATTAAATTTTACAAAAACTAAATTAAATTAATTATTAAAAGAAACAGAAAAGAAAATTATGAAAAGATAAAAGGAAAGCAAA
>NC_041380.1:530105582-530114866 GCF_002162155.2 Triticum dicoccoides | reverse complement strand
TCGCGCACACGGCACCCGCGCGCCGCGCCCCGGCTCGCGATGGCCGCGCCGGCCCCCGTCGATGCACGCACGCTCGTGCGCCCAGCGCCCCGCTGCCACCCCGGGGCCGCTGCCTCCTTCCCCGCGCCGCGCCTGGGCCGTGCGCCCCGCTGTCTCGCTCGTCACGCCCGAACGCCCGCCTGTGCCTCGGCGCTGCCGAGCCCGAAACTACTTCGGCCGATTTCATCGCCACTCCTACCCCGCGCGCCCCTGGTGTGGTGCTGCTCGCCGATGCCGCTGAAGCCGCTCCTCTCGCCAGTCGCCTCTGTCCTGTGCGCCGTCGCCATTCCCCGTCCTCCGCCAGGTGGGCGCCCGACGCCGGCGCCCCGCCGTGGCCGAGGCCGATCCCCCGGTTCACCCTGTCGGGCGTCCCGCCAGCGCCCAGGCGGGCTGTGCCCTGTGCCCATTAACAAGCAAACCCGCTAGGCCCTTATGGCCCTATGACTAACGGGCCCGGCCCCAGAATGTTTTAATAAAAAAAAAGAAAAGAGAGAATTAAATAATAATAATAATACTAAAATTAATTAGATAAATAATAATAATTAAATTAATTAATTAAGTAAGTAATTAATTAAATTAATTAATCTTGATTAGATTAACCTAAATACTAGTTAACTTAATTAACCCCTGATTAGCCTAATTAGTCAATGACCAGTGGGACCCACACGTCAGCGACCCAGCCAACACCTCTGTTGACTGCTGATGTCATGCTGACGTCATGATGACGTCAGCAAACACTGTTCTGGATAATGTTGATTTAAAATATTTAAATTAATCCTAAAAATGTTTTAAATCTTTTAAATTTAATATAAAATAAACCGTAGCTTAGATGGGAATACTTTCTACATGAAAGTTGCTCAGAACGACGAGGCAAACCCGGATACGCAGCCCGTTCGTCCACCACACACCTCTAACATACCAAACACGCAACTTTCCCCCTCCGGTTCATCTGTCCAAAAACGCGAAACACCGGGAATACTTTCCCGGATGTTTCCTCCCTTCGTCGGTATCACCTACTACCGCGATTGGGCACACCTAGCATCGTTACTTGTCATGTCATGCATCGATATGCATTTGTTGCATTGTATTCATTGTTTCTTCCCCCTCTTCTCTCCGGTAGACTACGAGACCGACGCTGCTGCTGCCCAGTTCGACTACGGAGTTGACGACCCCTCCTTCTTGCCAGAGCATCCAGGCAAGCCCCCCCTTGATCACCAAATATCGCCTATTCTACTCTATACTGCTTGCATTAGAGTAGTGTAGCTTGTTACTGCTTTCCGTTATACCTATCCTGATGCATAGCCTGTCCTTGTTACTACTGTTGATACCTTTACCTGCAATCCTATATGCTTAGTATAGGATGCTAGTATTTCCATCTGTGGCCCTACATTCTTGTCCGTCAGCCGTGCTATACCATCGGGCCGTGATCACTCGGGAGGTGATCACGGGTATATACTTTACATACATACATACTATACAGATGGTGACTAAAGTCGGGTCAGCTCGAAGAGTACCCGCGAGTGATTCACGGATTGGGGGCTGAAAGGACCTTTGTCCCGACGGCCCTCTGTGTGGATCTTTGTGGCGGAGCGACAGGGCAGGTTGAGACCGCCTAGGAGAGAGGTGGGCCTGGCCCTGTTCGGCGTTCGCGGATATTTAACACGCTTAACGAGATCTTGGTATTTGATCTGAGTTGGCTACGAGCCTATACGCACTAACCATCTACGCGGGAGTAGTTATGGGTATCCCGACGTCGTGGTATCAGCCGAAGCACTTCAGACGTCAGCGACGGAGCGCCGCGCGCCGGATTGGAACGTAAGCCTGCTCTTGTATTAAGGGGGCTAGTTCTGCTTCCGGCCGCCCTCGCAACGTGCAGGTGTGCTATGGGCGATGGGCCCAGACCCCTGTGCGCTTAGGTTTAGACCGGCGTGCTGGCCTCTCTGTCTTGCCTAGGTGGGGCTGCGACGTGTTGATCTTCCGCGGCCGGGCATGACCCAGGAAAGTGTGTCCGGCCAAATGGGATCAAGCGTGTTGGGTAAGTTGGTGCACCCCTGCAGGGAAGTTAATCTATTCGAATAGCCGTGATCTTCGGTAACAGGACGACTTGGAGTTGTACCTTGACCTTATGACAACTAGAATCGGATACTTAATAAAACACACCCTTCCAAGTGCCAGATACAACCGGTGGTCGCTCTACCTCAGGGATATGAGGAGAGGATCGCCGGGTAGGTTTATGCTATGCGATGCTGCTTGGAGATGCTACTTGGAGATGATACTTGGAGATGCTACTTGAAGATGCTACTTGGAGGACTTCAATCTACTCTCTTCTACATGCTACAAGACGGAGGCTGCCAGAAGCGTAGTCTTCGACAGGATTAGCTATCCCCTTCTTATTCTGGCATTCTGCAGTTCAGTCCACTGATATGGCCCTTTACACATATACCCATGCATATGTAGTGTAGATCCTTGCTTGCGAGTACTTTGGATGAGTACTCACGGTTGCTTTCTCCCCCCCTTTTTCCCTTTTCCTTCTTTCTGGTTGTCGCAACCAGATGCTGGAGCCCAGGAGCCAGACGCCACCGTCGACGACGACCCCTACTTCACTGGAGGTGCCTACTACTACGTGCAGCCCGCTGACGACGACCGGGAGTAGTTTAGGAGGATCCCAGGCAGGAGGCCTGCGCCTCTTTCGATCTGTATCCCAGTTTGTGCTAGCCTTCTTAAGGCAAACTTGTTTAACTTATGTCTGTGCTCAGATATTGTTGCTTCCGCTGACTCGTCTATGATCGAGCACTTGTATTCGAGCCCTCGAGGCCCCTGGCTTGTATTATGATGCTTGTATGACTTATTTATGTTTTAGAGTTGTGTTGTGATATCTTCCCGTGAGTCCCTGATCTTGATCGTACACATTTGCGTGCATGATTAGTGTACAATTGAATCGGGGGCGTCACAAGTTGGTATCAGAGCCGACTGCCTGTAGGAATCCCCCTTCCACACTCCTTGGCCGAAGTCGAGTCTAGACATTACAAAAACTTTTACTAACTTGGCTGTGTGCCTTACGGGCCCACGTCGCCATCGGGTGGTACTAGGATCTTTTACTCCTCGACCTTTACTCTGGGACTCTGAACTCTTTTCTACTCGGGTTAAACGAATTTACTAACTCTGACATTAGGATCCCGTTACCACGTTCACCCCGAAGTTGGATAAGCCATAGTTATTCTGTAGGATAGCATTTTGAATAGTGCCCATGTTGTCATTTGACTCCATTGAAACATCTTTGTTTTCAGATGGAACCCACGAGGCAGGTCGTGCGCCACACTGCGGCCATTGGTGCCTCAGGATCACCTGTTGTGCTAGCTGATATGATGACCTATCTGGGTTATCGCTGGCACCCTGAGTACACCGTCTACGAGGAGTACCAGGACTTTAACCAGGAGTAGTACCGTGCCATCGTCCACCTCTACTCTCGGGAGTATGAGTCCACTACCGTGCTGCACACCGCTCATGGTGTTGGAGTGACCATCGAGATGGCAGTCCACGATGCTGCTCATGCTGCTCTGACACGTCTTCGTGGAGAGTATCAGGCGTTGGACACTTCCCCTTTCAGACACATTCCTATCGCATCTGACGTTGGCGCGGAGGGATACTACACTGCCGCCTACTCCACCGTCACCCGAGAGCCCTTCCACCATCAGCGCCTGGTTCTGCATGCTGATGGGCTGGATCGAGCTAACAAAGCTCTTCGCCACGAGTTGTACACCACTCGTCAGCACCTTTACAGGGCTCTGACGCGGTTGCACCCCTTTGTCCGGTCTGGACAGCTGCCGCGTTCTGCGATCTACCCAGCCAGGACCGTGATGCCCCACGGTGTCGGGTGGCCAGAGGTGGGAGGCTACTCTCCCGCACTTGGTCGTCTTCTGCCACCTGAGCTTCGGGTTCTACACCAGAGTATCCGCGGCCCCCAGGCCACTGACGTGGAGGACTATCCGTTGCCTCACTACCAGCTGTCAGGTTACAGCTACCTTCACAGTACCTCCTGGGACTGATGTAGTCTTGCTCATTAGTATTAGATGCATTCGCGAGCCTGCGTGCCGCCTATAATGACTTAGTCTATGTACTGAACTCTGTGTACTGAGCTCTATGTCCGACCCCTTTTGTAAGTTATGCCGACTATCTATGTGGTATCTGTCGTGCTCCTTTCATTATGCATGTTTCATCATGAATGATTCTTGTCTATGCAAAATTCTCAATACTGAACTACCCCTGTTATATACTAGCAGGATGGTTAGACCAGCTGGTCGTGGTCGTGGTGGCAACTTCCCACCACCGCCTGAGTACATGGCTGGTATGATCCAACAGCTTGAGATGAATCGCCAGTTCATGGAAAACATGATGGCTCAGTTTCCTCGCCCCAATATGAACCATCATCCAAGCACAACGACTCTGCAGGGTTTCATACGCCTCAACCCAAGTGTGTACCGCAGCTCAACCCAGCCGCTGGATGCTGATGACTGGCTCCATGACATCACCTATGAGATGGAGTCGGCTGATGTAGCCCCTGCCGGCTATGTCACTTTTGCTTCCTTCTTCCTGAAGGGACCCGCAGCTCAATGGTGGGACAGCCACAGGCGTACTCTGCTAGTTGGAACAATCATCACCTGGCCAGACTTCCATGCTGCTTTCCGTGCCCGCTTCATCCCCCAAGGAGTCATGGACCGGAAGAAGCGTGAGTTTCGCAACCTCACCCAAGGCAACAAGACTGTTGAAGCTTATCAGCGAGAGTTTCTGGACTTGTCTCGCTATGCTGAAGAGGACATTGCAACTGATGCACGTAGGCAGGAGAAGTTCCGTGACGGCCTTCAAGCTGACATCAAGCTCGCACTTCTAGTGCACGACTTTGCTGATTTCGCCACCTTGGTGAATAAGGCCATCAATGTTGAGACTGGTCTGCAGGAACACCAGAGCTCTCAAAGGCGCAACCGTGACACGGGCTCATCTTCGGGCCCGCCCTCGCAGAAGCGTAAGATATGGATCCCGAACAGCATGTACCGTCCAAATGCACCTACCCCAAGGCAGTCTTACGCTGCACCTCGTCTGCCTACTGCTCCAACTAGGCAGCCAAGGCTTCCAGCTCCGCCACCCCAAGCTCCTGTTCCCACTCCCAATAATGGCCTGTGCTACAAGTGTGGTCAACCAGGTCACCGTGCTAGGGATTGCATTCAGAGTCAGGATCAACTGGCCCTTCCAGCCACTAGCCGTGGAAACTACCAGACCCGCAATAACAATGCCAAGTCTTATGGCCGTGTTCATGCCAACCACGTTGATCTGAATGAAGCTCAAGACCAGCCTGCTACTGTGATGGGTACACTCCTCGTAAATTCAGTACCAACATCCGTTTTATTTGATACTGGTGCATCGCATTCATTCATGTCTGAAGATTTCGCATTCATGCATGGCATTAAAAGTGAAGACATGAATGCTTCACTATTAGTACACACCCCTGTGGGCCAATGTCGAACCTCCATGATTTGCAACGACGTCCCCGTTGAAATCGAAGGACTGGAATTCCTTGTCTCACCCATCGTACTGAAGTCTTGTAGCATTGACCTCATTCTGGGAATGAATTGGTTAAAGGCGCATACTGTCTCTATAGTTTGCGCCACTAAGACCGTTCATCTGCTACACCCTTCCGATGAAATAGTCACTTACCAAGCTCATCTGGTGCAAAATGCCGAGGCAAGGCTCTATGCATTGAATGCATTGAACGCTGCACCACTCGTGGGTATTGAAAACATTCCTGTCGTGCGTGACTTCCTCGACGTCTTTCCAGAAGAACTCCCAGGGATTCCCCCCGCTAGAGCTGTCGAATTCGTCATCGACTTGAAACCAGGCACCACTCCTATAGCCAAGCGACCCTACAAGATGCCGCCGCATGAACTCCTTGAGCTTAAGGAGGAAATTGATAAATCTCTTCGAAGTGGTTTCATTCGCCCAAGTTGCTCTCCTTGGGGAGCACCTTCTCTCTTTGTCAAGAAGAAAGATGGGACAAACCGATTGGTCCAAGACTACCGTCCTATAAATCAAGCTACCATACAGAATAAGTATCCTCTTCCTCAGATCAATGATCTGTATGATCAACTGGCTGGTTCATCAGTGTTCTCTAAACTCGACTTGAGGTTGGGATACCACCAGATCCGTGTTCGTGAGGAGGATATCCCCAAGACCGCCTTTGTGACTCGTTATGGTTCATACGAGTACACCGTCATGTCTTTCGGCTTAACCAATGCTCCAGCCACCTTCTCTCGCATGATGAACTATATATTCATGGATTACCTCGACAAGTTCGTCGTGGTTTATCTGGATGATATCCTGATATTTTCCAAGAGTGAAGAAGAACATGCTGAACATCTTCGTCTTGTGCTAGAAAAGCTACGAGAGCATCAGCTATATGCCAAGTTCTCCAAGTGTGAATTCTGGCTGCTCGAAGTAACCTATCTCGGGCATGTCATCTCTAAGGATGGTATTGCCATCAACCCTGAACGAGTTCAGGCTATTCTCGATTGGACTCCTCCGAAGAACGTTAAGCAAGTCAGAAGTTTTCTCGGTCTCGCCAGCTACTGCCGTCGATTCGTCGAGAACTTCTCCAAGATTGCCAGGCCTCTGACTAACCTATTGCATAAGGGCGTCAAGTTCCAATGGACAGATAAATGTCAGGAAAGTTTTCAGGCACTCAAGGACAAGTTGACTTCTGCCCCAGTACTAGCTCCTCCTGATACTAAGAAGGACTTCATCATTTACTGCGACGCTTCCCGTCAAGGATTAGGCTGTGTCCTAATGCAAGAGCGCAAAGTGGTTGCTTATGCCTCTCGTCAATTGCGCCCTCACGAAGAGAACTACCCAGTTCACGACCTCGAACTTGCTGCTGTCATTCATGGGCTAAAACAGTGGCGACATTACCTTCTCGGTAATCGTTGCGAGATCTTCACCGACCATCAAAGTCTGAAGTATCTGTTTACTCAACCAGACCTGAACCTCCGTCAGCAGAGATGGATGGAGACTGTTGCAGACTTTGATTTGGGTATTTCCTATACACCAGGCAAGGCCAATGTAATGGCTGATGCCTTGAGCCGCAAGTCTTACTGCAACCACCTCCAGGTTCACAAAGTTCAGCCCTCACTTGTTGAAGAATTCAGAAAGCTAAACCTCCATATTGTTCCTCCGAGTGCACTCGCTCCCCCTCCTCCGGAGTTCCGCAAGATGAATCTCCGTGTTGTTTCCCAGGGTTCCCTCTATACCCTGGCTGTTGAACCCGATCTCGTGGGCACCATAAAGACAATGCAGGGATTTGACTCTGAAGTCTACAAGATTAAGCAAGACCTCAAAGAAGGAAGTCCCTCATCCTTCACTATTGCTGATGATGGCGCCTTGTACTTCAAAGGCCGCCTAGTGGTGCCGTGTAAGAAGGAAAACCTGAATATGACTCAGGAGGTTATGAAAGAAGCTCATGATACGCCTCTATGTATCCATCCTGGTAGTACAAAGATGTACCAAGACATCCGCCAGAGATTCTGGTGGTCTAACATGAAGCAAGAAATTGCTCGTTATGTTGCTGAATGTGACGTTTGCCGTCGTATCAAAGCAGAACATCAAAGGCCTGCTGGAACTCTGCAACCTATATCTATTCCTGAATGGAAATGGGACCATGTCGAGATGGACTTCGTTACTGGATTTCCCAAATCGCAAAAGGGTAATGATGCTATTATTGTCGTCATTGACCGACTTTCTAAGGTTGCACATTTTCTGGCGGTCAAAGAAACGATCACTGCTAGTCAGCTTGCAACTCTCTACATGTCCAGAATTGTTTCGCTTCACGGTATTCCACTGGTTATCAGTTCAGACCGTGGCAGTTTATTCACTTCAAGATTCTGGGCAAGTTTCCAAGAAGCTATGGGCACTCATCTGTCTTTTAGCACTGCTTTTCATCCTCAGTCACAAGGGCAAGTTGAACGTGTCAACCAAGTTCTCGAAGACATGCTTCGAGCTTGTGTTATTTCCTTCGGCAAGAAATGGGAGGAATCTCTTCCGTATGCTGAGTTCTCTTATAATAATAGCTATCAAGCTAGTCTGAAGATGGCCCCCTTCGAAGTGTTATATGGACGAAAGTGCCGAACCCCTATGAACTGGTCAGAAACTGGGGAACGTCCACTCTTTGGTCCGGATATTATCCAACATGCCGAAGAGCAAGTCCGCATTATTCGCGAGAATCTCAAGACTGCTCAGTCACGCCAAAAGAGTAGTTATGATCGTCATCATAAAGACATGGTCTATCAACCTGGCGAAAAGGCCTATCTTCGAGTTACACCAATGAAGGGTGCTCACCGCTTCGGGATCAAGGGCAAGCTAGCTCCTCGCTATATTGGCCCATTCACTATTCTCGAGAGGCGTGGAAAAGTGGCATATCAACTGGAGCTTCCGCCGAACCTTTCTCAGGTTCACGATGTGTTCCATGTATCACAGCTCCGCCGTTGCTTCAAGGACCCGATCCGAGGAGTGGAACATGAAGTGCTCGAATTGCAACAGGATCTCTCCTATAAAGAGCATCCGGTCCGCATTCTCGATCAAGCTGAACGCCGCCCACACCAGAAGGCGATCAAGTTCCTCAAAGTTCAGTGGTCGCACCATTCTGAAGATGAAGCCACTTGGGAATGTGAGGATCGCCTGCGTGATGAATACCCCGCACTGTTTCCTTCTACCTCCTAAATCTCGGGACGAGATTTCTTGTAGTGGAGGAGATTTGTAACGCCCGGATAATTAGACTACAGTAATCCCTTGCTAATGATACCACATCACCTCGATTACTGTTGATAATCTCGCGTTAGTTCAAAACTGATTCAAATTCAAATTGAATTAAAAGCAAACATCAAAAGTTTTCAAACTTTAAAACTAAAATGTTCAAGTTGTAGAAAATAAATCATAAATAATATTGATGCAGAAACCACATTTTTGTAAAGTGTTTAGATGCACTAAGGTAATTAAAGCAGCAGCAAAACATTTAATTAATACCTTTTCCAAATAATAAAATATTAAACCATTTTATTTAGCTGTCCAAATTAATGTGGCAGTGTTGTATTCCTAAATACTAATTTAGATGTTGAAATTAAATTTTACAAAAACTAAATTAAATTAATTATTAAAAGAAACAGAAAAGAAAATTATGAAAAGATAAAAGGAAAGCAAAAAAAAAA
>NC_041380.1:530066562-530105013 GCF_002162155.2 Triticum dicoccoides | reverse complement strand
GCCGGCCCCCGTCGATGCACGCACGCTCGTGCGCCCAGCGCCCCGCTGCCACCCCGGGGCCGCTGCCTCCTTCCTCGCGCCGCGCCTGGGCCGTGCGCCCCGCCGTCTCGCTTGTCGCGCCCGAACGCCCGCCTATGCCTCGGCGCTGCCGAGCCCGAAACTACTTCGGCCGATTTCATCGCCACTCCTACCCCGCGCGCCCCTGGTGTGGTGCTGCTCGCCGATGCCGCTGAAGTCGCTCCTCTCGCCGGTCGCCTCTGTCCTGTGCGCCGTCGCCATCCCCCGTCCTCCGCCCGGTGGGCGCCCGGCGCCGGCGCCCCGCCGTGGCCGAGGCCGATCCCCCGGTTCACCCTGTCGGGCGTCCCGCCAGCGCCCAGGCGGGCTGTGCCCTGTGCCCATTAACAAGCAAACCCGCTAGGCCCTTATGGCCCTATGACTAACGGGCCCGGCCCCAGAATGTTTTAATAAAAAAAAGAAAAGAGAGAATTAAATAATAATAATAGTAATAAAATTAATTAGATAAATAATAATAATTAAATTAATTAATTAAGTAAGTAATTAATTAAATTAATTAATCTTGATTAGATTAACCTAATTACTAGTTAACTTAATTAACCCCTGATTAGCCTAATTAGTCAATGACCAGTGGGACCCACACGTCAGCGACCCAGCCAACACCTCCGTTGACTGCTGATGTCATGCTGACGTCATGATGACGTCAGCAAACACTGTTCTGGATAATGTTGATTTAAAATATTTAAATTAATCCTAAAAATGTTTTAAATCTTTTTAATTTAATATAAAATAAACCGTAGCTCAGATGAGAATACTTTCTACATGAAAGTTGCTCAGAACGACGAGGCGAACCCGGATACGCAACCCGTTCGTCCACCACACACCTCTAACATACCAAACACACAACTTTCCCCCTCCGGTTCATCTGTCCGAAAACGCGAAACACCGGGAATACTTTCCCGGATGTTTCCCCCCTTCGTCGGTATCACCTACTACCGCGATTGGGCACACCTAGCATCGTTACTTGTCATGTCATGCATCGATATGCATTTGTTGCATTGTATTCATTGTTTCTTCCCCCTCTTCTCTCCGGTAGACTACGAGACCGACGCTGCTGCTGCCCAGTTCGACTACGGAGTTGACGACCCCTCCTTCTTGCCACAGCATCCAGGCAAGCCCCCCCTTGATCACCAGATATCGCCTATTCTACTCTATACTGCTTGCATTAGAGTACTGTAGCTTGTTACTGCTTTCCGTTATACCTATCCTGATGCATAGCCTGTCCTTGTTACTATTGTTGATACCTTTACCTGCAATCCTATATGCTTAGTATAGGATGCTAGTATTTCCATCTGTGGCCCTACATTCTTGTCCGTCAGCCGTGCTATACCATCGGGTCGTGATCACTCGGGAGGTGATCACGGGTATATACTTTACATACATACATACTATACAGATGGTGACTAAAGTCGGGTCAGCTCGAAGAGCACCCGCGAGTGATTCACGGATTGGGGGCTGAAAGGACCTTTGTCCCGACGGCCCTCTGTGTGGATCTTTGTGGCGGAGCGACAGGGCAGGTTGAGACCGCCTAGGAGAGAGGTGGGCCTGGCCCTGTTCGGCGTTCGCGGATATTTAACACGCTTAACGAGATCTTGGTATTTGATCTGAGTTGGCTACGAGCCTATACGCACTAACCATCTACGCGGGAGTAGTTATGGGTATCCCGACGTCGTGGTATCAGCCGAAGCACTTCAGACGTCAGCGATGGAGCGGCGCGCGCCGGATTGGAACGTAAGCCTGCTCTTGTATTAAGGGGGCTTGTTCTGCTTTCGGCCGCCCTCGCAACGTGCAGGTGTGCTATGGGCGATGGGCCCAGACCCCTGTGCGCTTAGGTTTAGACCGGCGTGCTGGCCTCTCTGTCTTGCCTAGGTGGGGCTGCGACGTGTTGATCTTCCGCGGCCGGGCATGACCCAGGAAAGTGTGTTCGGCCAAATGGGATCAAGCATGTTGGGTAAGTTGGTGCACCCCTGCAGGGAAGTTAATCTATTCGAATAGCCGTGATCTTCGGTAACAAGACGACTTGGAGTTGTACCTTGACCTTATGACAACTAGAACCGGATACTTAATAAAACACACCCTTCCAAGTGCCAGATACAACCGGTGGTCGCTCTACCTCAGGGATATGAGGAGAGGATCGCCGGGTAGGTTTATGCTATGCGATGCTGCTTGGAGATGCTACTTGGAGATGATACTTGGAGATGCTACTTGAAGATGCTACTTGGAGGACTTCAATCTACTCTCTTCTACATGCTGCAAGACGGAGGCTGCCAGAAGCGTAGTCTTCGACAGGATTAGCTATCCCCTTCTTATTCTGGCATTCTGCAGTTCAGTCCACTGATATGGCCCTTTACACATATACCCATGCATATGTAGTGTAGATCCTTGCTTGCGAGTACTTTGGATGAGTACTCACGGTTGCTTTCTCCCCCCCTTTTTCCCTTTTCCTTCTTTCTGGTTGTCGCAACCAGATGCTGGAGCCCAGGAGCCAGACGCCACCGTCGACGACGACCCCTACTTCACTGGAGGTGCCTACTACTACGTGCAGCCCGCTGACGACGACCGGGAGTAGTTTAGGAGGATCCCAGGCAGGAGGCCTGCGCCTCTTTCGATCTGTATCCCAGTTTGTGCTAGCCTTCTTAAGGCAAACTTGTTTAACTTATGTCTGTGCTCAGATATTGTTGCTTCCGCTGACTCGTCTATGATCGAGCACTTGTATTCGAGCCTCGAGGCCCCTGGCTTGTATTATGATGCTTGTATGACTTATTTATGTTTTAGAGTTGTGTTGTGATATCTTCCCATGAGTCCCTGATCTTGATCGTACACATTTGCGTGCATGATTAGTGTACAATTGAATCGGGGGCGTCACATGTTAGACCTGGGTAATTGTTATTTGGTGCCAACGTTAAGCATGAACATTATATCTGGATCCTGTTTGATGCGAGACAGTTATTCATTTAAATCAAAGAATATGGTTGTTATTTATATGAGTAATTTTTATGGTCATGCACCCTTGATGAGTGGTCTATTTTTATTGAATCTCGATAGTAGTGATAAACATATTCATAGTATTGAAGCCAAAAGAT
Source organism: Triticum dicoccoides (assembly GCF_002162155.2). NCBI lineage: Eukaryota > Viridiplantae > Streptophyta > Magnoliopsida > Poales > Poaceae > Triticum > Triticum dicoccoides. Next base: position 530,101,855 of record NC_041380.1, on the reverse strand, counting down.
ATAAGTTTAATAATGATAGTGCAACTTATTTGTGGCACTGTCGTTTAGGTCATATTGGTGTAAAGCGCATGAAGAAACTCCATGTTGATGGGCTTTTGGAATCACTTGATGCTTGCGAACCATGCCTCATGGGCAATATGACTAAGACTCCGTTCTTCGGAACAATGGAACGAGCAACAGACTTATTGGAAATAATGCATACTGATGTATGCGGTCTTGAGTGTTGATGCTCGTGGCGGGTATCGTTATTTTCTGACCTTCACAGATGATTTGAGCGGATATGGGTATATCTACTTGATGAAACATAAGTCTGAAACATTTGAAAAGTTCAAAGAATTTCAAAGTGAAGTAGAAAATCATCGTAACAAGAAAACTAAGTTTCTACGATCTGATCGTGGAGGTGAATATTTGACTTATGAGTTTGGTCTTCATTTGAAACAATGCAGAATAGTTTCGCAACTCACGCCACCTGGAACACCACGGCATAATGGTGTGTCCGAACATCGTAACCACACTTTATTAGATATGGTGCGATCTATGATGTCTCTTACTGATTTACCGCTATCATTTTGGGGTTATGCTTTAGAGACGGCTGCATTCACGTTAAATAGGGCACTATCGAAATCCATTGAGATGACACCATATGAACTGTGGTTTGGCAAGAAACCCAAGTCGGCATTTCTTAAAGTTTGGGGCTGCGATGCTTATGTGAAAAAATATCAACCTGATAAGCTCGAACCCAAATCGGAGAAATGTGTCTTCATAGGATACCCAAAGGAGACTATTGGGTACACCTTCTATCACAGATCCGAAGGCAAGATATTCGTTGCTAAGAATGGATCCTTTCTAGAGAAGGAGTTTCTCTCGAAAGAAGTGAGTGAGAGGAAAGTAGAAATTGATGAGGTAATTGTACCTTCTCCCTTATTGGAAAGTAGTTCATCATAGAAATCAGTTCCAGTGATTCCTACACCAATTAGTGAGGAAGCTAATGATGATGATCATAAAACTTCTGATTAAGTTACTACCGAACCTCGTAGGTCAACCAGAGTAAGATCCGCACCAGAGTGGAACGGTAATCCTGTTCTGGAAGTCATGTTACTTGACCATGATGAACCTATGAACTATGAGGAAGCGATGATGAGCCCAGATCCCGCAAAATGGCTTGAGGCCATGAAATCTGAGATGGGATCCATGTATGAGAACAAAGTGTAGACTTTGGTTGACTTGCTCGATGATCGGCAAGCCATAGAGAGTAAATGGATCTTCAAGAAGAAGACTGACGCTGACGGTATGTTATTATCTACAAAGCTCGACTTGTTGCGAAAGGTTTTCGACAAGTTCAAGGAGTTGACTACGATGAGACCTTCTCACCCGTAGCGATGCTTAAGTCTGTCCAAATCATGTTAGCAATTGCCGCATTTTATGATTATCAAATTTGGCAAATGGATGTCAAAACTGCATTCCTTAATGGATATCTTGAAGAAGAGTTGTATATGATGCAACCGGAAGGTTTTGTCGATCCAAAAGGTGCTAACAAAGTGTGCAAGCTCCAGCGATCCATTTATGGACTAGTGCGAGCATCTCGGAGTTGGAATATATGCTTTGATAGTGTGATCAAAGCATATGGTTTTATACAGACTTCTGGAGAAGTCTGTATTTACAAGAAAGTGAGTGGGAGCTCTGTAGCATTTCTGATATTATATGTGGATGACATATTGTTGATCGGAAATGATACTGGATTTCTGAATAGCATAAAATGATACTTGAATAAGAATTTCTCAATGAAAGACCTCGGTGAAGCTGCTTATATATTGGGCATCAAGATCTATAGAGATAGATCAAGACGCTTAATTGGACTTTCACAAAGCACATACCTTGATAAAGTTTTGAAGAAGTTCAAAATGGATCAAGCAAAGAAAGGGTTCTTACCTGTGTTACAAGGTGTGAAGTTGATTCACACTCAATGCCCGACCACTGCAGAAGATAGAGAGAAAATGAAAGTCATTCCCTATGCTTCGGCCATAGGTTCTATCATGTATGCAATGTTGTGTACCAGACCTGGTGTGTGCCTTGCTATTAGTTTAGCAGGGAGGTACCAAAGTAATCCAGGAGTGGATCACTGGACAATGGTCAAGAACATCCTGAAATACCTGAAAAGGACTAAGGATATGTTTCTCGTTTATGGAGGTGACAAAGAGCTCGTCGTAAACGGTTACGTCGATGCAAGCTTTGACACTGATCCAGATGACTCTAAGTCACAAACCGGATATGTATTTTAATTGAATGGTGGAGCTGTCGGTTGGTGCAGTTCTAAGCAGAGCGTCATGGCAGGATCTACGTGTGTAGCAGAATACATAGCTGCTTCGGAAGCAGCAAATGAAGGAGTCTGGATGAAGGAGTTCATATCCGATCTAGGTGTAATACCTAGTGTATCGGGTCCAATGAAAATCTTTTGTGACAATACTGGTGCAATTACCTTGGCAAAGGAATCCAAATTGCACAAGAGAACTGATACGTCTCCAACGTATCTATAATTTTTTAATGGTCCATGCTATTATATTATTTGTTTTGGATGTTTAATGGGCTTTATTATGCACTTCTATATTATTTTTGGGACTAACCTATTAACCGAAGGCCCAATGCAAATTGTTGTTTTTTTGCCTATTTCAGTGTTCTGCATAAAAGGAACATCAGACGGAATCCAAACGGAATGAAACCTTCACGAGGATCATTTTTGGAACAAACGCAATCCAGGAGACTTGGAGTGGAGGTCAAGGAAGCAACGAGGCGGCCACGAGGTAGGGCGGCGCGCCCCCACCCTCGTGGGCCCCTCGTAGCTCCACCGACCTACTTATTTCGCCTATATATACTCTTATACCCTGAAAACATCTAGGAGAGCCACGAAACCACTTTTCCACCACCGCAGCCTTCTGTACCCGTGAGATCCCATCTGGGGACCTTTTCCGGCGATCTACCAGAGGGGGATTCGATCACGGAGGGCTTCTACATCAACACCATAGCCTCTCCGATGATGTGTGAGTAGTTTAGCACAGACCTTCGGGTCCATAGTTATTAGCTAGATGGCTTCTTCTCTCTCTTTGGTTATCAATACAAAGTTCTCCTCGATGTTCTTGGAGATCTATTCGATGTAATACTTTTTGCGGTGTGTTTGCCGAGATCCGATGAATTGTGGGTTTATGATCAAGTTTATCTATGAACAATATTTGATTCTTCTTTGAATTCTTATATGCATGATTTGATATCTTTGCAAGTCTCTTCGAATTATCAGTTTGGTTTGGCCTACTAGATTGATCTTTCTTGCAATGGGAGAAGTGCTTAGCTTTGGGTTCAATCTTGCGGTGCTCGATCCCAGTGGCAGAAAGGGAACCGACACGTATTGTATTGTTGCCATCGAGGATAAAAATATATGGGTTATATCATATTGCTTGAGTTTATCCCTCTACATCACGTCATCTTGCCTAATGCATTACTCTGTTCTTATGAACTTAATACTCTAGATGCATACTGGATAGCGGTCGATGTGTGGAGTAATAGTTGTAGATGCAGAATCGTTTTGGTCTACTTGACACGGACGTGATACCTATGTTTATGATCATGCCTAGATATTCTCATAACTATGAGCTTTTCTATCAATTGCTCGGCAGTAATTTGTTCACCCACCGTAATATATGCTATCTTGAGAGAAGCCACTGGTGAAACCTATGGCCCCCGGTTCTACTTTACATCATATAAGTTTCTGATCTACAATCCTAGTTTACTATTTATTTTGTAATCTTTACTTTCCAATCTATACAATAAAAATACCAAAAATATTTATCTTATTATCTTTATCAGATCTCACTTTTGCAAGTTGTTGTGAAGGGATTGACAACCCCTTTATCGCGTTGGTTGCAAGGTTCTTTTTTGTTTGTGCAGGTACTGGGTGACTTGCGTGTAGTCTCCTACTGGATTGATACCTTGGTTCTCAAAAACTGAGGGAAATACTTACGCTACTGTAACACCCACGATGCGGCTATATCTCCCATGTGTCGAGGCACGACTTAGAGGCATAACCGCATGGTGGTTTAGTCGCAAGAGGGGTAATCTTCACACAATCCCATGTACTGAATAAGAAAGGGGTAAAGAGAGTTGGCTTACACTCGCCACATCACACAATACATAAATAATTCATACATCATCCAAATACACTCATAGACCGACTACGGTCAAATCCGAATAAAAGGAAGATAAACCCCAAATGCTAGATCCCCGATCGTCCCAACTGGGTCCACTACTGATCAACAGGAAAAGAAACATAGTAACGACCAAGATCCTCGTCGAACTCCCACTTGAGTTCGGTAGCATCACCTGCACTAGTATCATCGGCACCTGCAACTATTTGGAAGTATCCGTGAGTCACAAGGACTCAGCAATCTCACACCCACAGGATCAAGACTATTTAAGCTTATGGGTAGGATAGGGTAAAGAGGTGGAGCTGCAGTAAGCACTAAGCAAGTATGGTGGCTAACAATTGTAAATAAGAGTAAGGTGATAAGCTACACAACGGTAGTGAAGCTAGAAGTGATCAAGAAGTGATCCCGAAACTACATACGTTCAAGCATAACACAAGACCGTGTTCACTTCCCAGACTCCGCCGAAAAGAGACCATCACGACTACACACGCGGTTGATTCATTTTAATTAAGTCAAGTGTCAAGTTCTCTACAACCGGATATTAACAAATTCCCATCTACCACATAACCGCGGACACGGCTCTCGTAAGTTTATACCCTGCAGGGGTGTCCCAACTTAGCCCATCACAAGCTCTCACGATCAACGAAGGATATTCCTTCTCCCGAAAAGACCCGATCAGTCTCGGAATCCTGGTTACAAGACATTTTGACAATGGTAAAACAAGACCAGCAAAGCCGCCCGACTGTGCCGACAAATCCCAATAGGAGCTGCACATATCTCGTTCTCAGGGCACACCAGATGAGACAAGCTACGAGTAAAACCAGCCCTCGAGTTCCCCGAGGTGGTCCCGCAGGCAGCTCGGTTCGGACCAACACTCAGAGGAGCACTGGCCTGGGGGGGGGGGTTAAAATAAAGATGACCCCCGGGCTCGCGAAAACCCAAGGGAAAAGGCTTAGGTGGCAAATGTTAAAACCAAGGTTGGGCCTTGCTGGAGGAGTTTTATTCAAAGCAAACTGTCAAGGGGGTCCCATAACCCCAACCGCGTATGGAACGCAAAAATCAAGGAACATAACACCGGTATGACGGAAACTAGGGCGGCAAGAGTGGAACAAAACACCAGGCAAAAGGCCAAGCCTTCCACCCTTTACTAAGTACATAGATGCATTAAATTAAATAAGAGATATTGTGATATCCCAACATATCCATGTTCCAACATGGAACAAACTTCAACTTTACCTGCAACTAGCAACGCTATAAGAGGGGCTGAGCAAAAGCGGCAACATAGCCAAACAATGGTTGCTAGGAAGGTGGGTTAGAGGCTTGACATGGCAATATGGGAGGCATGATATAACAAGTGGTAGGTAGCGTGACATAGCGACAGAACAAACAACTAGCAAGCTAAGATAGAAGTGATATCAATGGTATGGTCATCTTGCCTGCAATGTTCTCAGAGTTGCCGAAAGCTTGCTCCTCGTTAGCGTAATCAACAGGTTCCTCGTTCATGTACTCATCTCCCGGCTCTACCCAAAGCAAGAACACAAGCAATGGAACAACAATCAATCACGGTGTAATGCACAAGCAACATGATGCAATACATGGCATGATATGCAAGATATGATATGCAATGCATATGCGTGCTCTGGAAGGGAAAGAATGATCAAGGTGTCAACTTGGCAAACCAAGTATGCCGCTTGAAAGATGAGGTGATTCCAGTCGAAATCGACATAAGGATCACCGGAAACGGATGCACGGTTTGCAAATGGCAAGCAAAACAAGATTGATGCTAATCTGCGATTAACAACATGATAGCACTTAGAATGCAACAATAAACTAAGCTACTGCTCTCCAACATAGCAACAAAGCATATGGCAGTGATGCACAAGAGATGCTTGACAAAACATGAACACTGAGCTACGGCTAAATCACACTAGAACAGGTTCAAACAAGCATGGCAAAAGTGCAAAACATATCAACTTCACAGACTTGGTGAAAATACTAACATGCCAAAAACAACATCAGGAAGCAATGTTTAGAGCAAGCAAACAACATGCTACAGGAACTTAACATGGAAAACAAAGGCATGACATGCTACTACTAAACACATAGAACAAAACTCCCTTACTGATCATGAGCCAAAAAGGCACAGAAAATATGATTATACCCATGCAAACATAGCAAGTTTTATAAACAGATTCAGACTTAGTGAGATTCCAGGATATGGCAAAAACAGATTCATGATAGCAACTTTGCAAACTCATGTCACTCATCACAGGGCACTAAAAGACATGGAATAAATACTAGCATGGAGTAGGCATGAAAATGAAGCTAACCATGTGCCAAACACCTTCATAGCATGCTTGAAATAAAACACACAAAAATGACAAAACATGATCATGATGCAAAATGACATGTTCATGAACTGTCTCAAATGAAAAAACTAATGCCACCACTATAATGGTGGGATTTTCTACCCCCAAAACATATATAATATGTTTAGGTTACTGTAGAGAAATCATCACACATGCTATAAGTCAAACACTGCCTAAAAAGGAAAAGACCGAAGTGGAAAAACCTAAAATGGAAATGTCCCAATGTGGACTTGCCAGATAAGGAAAGGCCTGACCTGGGAAAGGCCCAAAATGGGCAACTGCTCGATTTGGCTAGAGACAGGACTCGAGAGGATGACAGGTGGGTCCTTGGGTCCCATGTGTCATGTGAGAGGGTGTGTGTGCGGGTGTGAGGACTGACAGGTGGACCTGGCGATCCGTGAGGCTGACTGGTGGACCTACGCATGCGCTGAAGCAGAGCAAAAACAGGGGTGCTGCCGGCCGGCGATGGGCACGGTGGAGGACCTCACCGAAATTGTTCTGGGGATCCTACGACATAACGGAGATGCGCAACGGGGTCGCAGGAGAATCCTGCATCCCCGGGTGCCACTAGCCACACCGGACAACAACGGAGTCGACGCCGGCGACGAGCTACAGAGGAGGCGACGGTGCAGACGCACGCGGTGAGGCGGAAAGCTGCGCGAGCATCTGGAGCTGTGGAACAGGCCTACGCGACGCGGCAACGGGGAAAAACATGTGCAGAGGTGCTACGGAGGTCCCAGGACTCGCCGGAGCAGGGTTCGACGGTGATGGGTTCGGGCGGATGGCGCGTGGCTAGCTAACGCATGCAAAAGAGGGGGAGAAGGGCACGGGGCTGCTCAGGGGCTTACCACGAGCACGAGAGTGCACTCGGTTGGACGGGGGCGAGCACAGCGACAATCGAACACCTACGGGCTCCACGGGGAAGAAGAGGAAGGAGTCGACAGTGTCTTGGCATCCCGTGGTGAAGTAGCGGACATCGGGGACGTAGATGACATCGGGGAAGAAGACGAACACGGTCGCCGGGGTGGAGGTGGTCGGAGAGCACGCCGGCGACGAGCTTGCACGCTCGGAACGTTGGTGGCACGACGAATCTGGTGGCTCTCTCACCTAGCGGCGTGCGAGAGGGAAGAGGGAAACCCTAGAAGCGCATGGACATGGAGATAGGTTAAAAGGAGGGCCAGGTCGAGGGTGTGGAGCGGCGACGCTCTCGGCGGTGGCCATGTGCGTGCTCACGAGGGCGACCAAGGTGGAAGAAAAGGTGGGTGAGGGCGTGGGCACGGTCGCTGATCATGCTCATCATTCAAAGATTTAGTGCCAAACATTCTATAGACTTCTTCTTCTAGCACTTGAGCACAATTTTACTTTCCATCATTCTCACGAAAGATATTAAAAAGATGAAGCGTATGAGGCAAACTCAATTCCATTTTTTGTAGTTTTTCTTTTATAAACTAAACTAGTGATAAAACAAGAAACTAAAATATTTGATTGCAAGATCTAAAGATATACCTTCAATCGCTAACCTCCCCAGCAACGGCGCCAGAAAAGAGCTTAATGTCTACTACACAACCTTCTTCTTGTAGACGTTGTTGGGCCTCCAAGTGCAGAGGTTTGTAGGACAGTAGCAAATTTCCCTCAAGTGGATGACCTAAGGTTTATCAATCCGTGGGAGGCGTAGAATGAAGATGGTCTCTCTCAAGCAACCCTGCAACCAAATAACAAAGAGTCTCTTGTGTCCCCAACACACCCAATACAATGGTAAATTGTATAGGTGCACTAGTTCGGCAAAGAGATGGTGATACAAGTGCAATATGGATGGTAGATATAGGTTTTTGTAATATGAAAATATAAAAACATCAAGGTAACTAATGATAAAAGTGAGAGAAAACGGTATTGCAATGCGTTGAAACAAGGCCTAGGGTTCATACTTTCACTAGTGCAAGTTCTCTCAACAATAATAACATAATTGGATCATATAACTATCCCTCAACATGCAACAAAGAGTCACTCCAAAGTCACTAATAGAGGAGAACAAACAAAGAGATTATGGTAGGGTACGAAACCACCTCAAAGTTATCCTTTCTGATCGATCTATTCAAGAGTCCGTAGTAAAATAACATGAAGCTATTCTTTCCGTTCAATCTATCCTAGAGTCCGTACTAGAATAACACCTTAAGACACAAATCAACCAAAACCCTAATGTCACCTACATACTCCAATGTCACCTCAAGTATCCATGGGTATGATTATACGATGTGCATCACACAATCTCAGATTCATCTATTCAACCAACACAAAGAACTTCAAAGAGTGCCCCAAAGTTTCTACCGGAGAGTCAAGACAAAAACGTGTGCCAACCCCTATGCATAAGTTCACGAGGTCACGGAACTCGCAAGTTGATCACCAAAACATACATCAAGTGGATCACATGATATTCCATTGTCACCACAGATAAGCACGTGCGAGACATACATCAAGTGTTCTCAAATCCTTAAAGACTCAATCCGATAAGATAACTTCAAAGGGAAAACTCAATTCATCACAAGAGAGTAGAGGGGGAGAAACATCATTTAGATCCAACTATAATAGCAAAGCTCGCAATACATCAAGATCATACCACCTCAAGAACACGAGAGAGAGAGAGATCAAACACATAGCTACTGGTACATACCCTCAGCCCCGAGGGAGAACTACTCCCTCCTCGTCATGGAGAGCATCGGGATGATGAAGATGGCCACCGGAGAGGGATTCCCCCCTCTGGCAGGGTGCTGGAACGGGTCTAGATTGGTTTTCGGTGGCTACGGAGGCTTCTGGCGGCGGAACTCCTGATCTATTCTACTCTCTGATGTTTTTAGGGTATATGGATATATATAGGCGAAAGAAGTCGGTCAGGGGAGCCATGAGGGGCCCACGAGGGTGGGAGGCGCACCTCCCTACCTCGTGGCCACCTTGAAGCTTCCTTGACTTCAACTCCAAGTCTCCTGGATCACGTTCGTTCCAAAAATCACGCTCCTGAAGGTTTCATTCCGTTTGGACTCCGTTTGATATTCCTTTTCTGTGGAACACTGAAACAAGGGAAAAAACAGAAGCTGGCACTGGGCTCTGGGTTAATAGGTTAGTCCCAAAAATAATATAAAAGTGTTTAATAAAGCCCATAAACATCCAAAACAGATAATATAATAGCATGGAACAATCAAAAATTATAGATACGTTGGAGACATATCAAGCATCCCCAAGCTTAATTCCCGCTCGTCCTCGAGTAGGTAAATGATAAAAACAAATTTTTTGATGTGGAATTCTACCTAACATATTTCTCCATGTAATTTTCTTTATTGTGGCAAGAATATTCAGATCCATAAGATTCAAGACAAAAGTTAAATATTGACATAAAAATAATAATACTTCAAGCATACTAACTAAGCAATTATGTATTCTCAAAATAACATGGTCAAAGAAAGCTATCCCTACAAAATCATATAGTCTGGCTATGCTCTATCTTCATCACACAAAATATTTAAATCATGCACAACCCCGATGACAAGCCAAGCAATTGTTTCATACTTTTGATGTTCTCAAACTTTTTCATTCTTCACGCAATACATGAGCGTGAGCCATGGATATAGCACTATAGGTGGAATAGAATGGTGGTTGTGGATAAGAAAAAAAAGGAGAAGATAGTCTCACATCAACTAGGCATATCAACAGGCTATGGAGATGCCCATCAATAGATATCAATGTGAGTGAGTAGGGATTGCCATGCAACAGATGCACTAGAGCTATAAGTGTATGAAAGCTCAAAAAGAAACTAAGTGGGTGTGCATCCAACTTGCTTGCTCACGAAGACCTAGGGCATTTTGAGGAAGCCCATCATTGGAATATACAAGCCAAGTTCTATAATGAAAGATTCCCACTAGTATATGAAAGTGACAACATAGGAGACTCTCTATCATGAAGATCATGGTGCTACTTTGAAGCACAAGTGTGGTAAAAGGATAGTAGCATTGCCCCTTCTCTCTTTTTCTCTCATTTTTTATTTTTTATTTGGGCCTTTTCTCTTTTTTATGGCCTCTTTTTTCCTCTTTATTTTTATTTTTATTTTTTGTCCGGAGTCTCATCCCGACTTGTGGGGGAATCATAGTCTCCATCATCCTTTCCTCACTGGGACAATGCTCTAATAATGACGATCATCACACTTCTTTTTACTTACAACTCAAGAATTACAACTCAATACTTAGAACAAAATATGACTCTATATGAATGCCTCCGGCGGTGTACCGGGATGTGTAATGAATCAAGAGTGACATGTATGGAAAATTATGAATGATGGCTTTGCCACAAGTATGATGTCAACTACATGATCATGCAAAGCAATATGACAATGATGAAGCATGTCATAATAAACGGAACGGTGGAAAGTTGCATGGCAATATATCTCGGAATGTCTATGGAAATGCCATAATAGGTAGGTATGGTGGCTGTTTTGAGGAAGATATATGATGGGTTTATGGTACCGGCGAAAGTTGCGCGGTACTAGAGAGGCTAGCAATGGTGGAAGGGTGAGAGTGCGTATAATCCATGGACTCAACATCAGTCATAAAGAACTCACATACTTATTGCAAAAATCTATTAGTTATAGAAATGAAGTACTATGCGCATGCTCCTAGGGGGATAAATTGGTAGGAAAAGACCATCGCTCGTCCCCGACCGCCACTCATAAGGAAGACAATCAATAAATAAATCATGCTCCGACTTCATCACATAACGGTTCACCATACGTGCATGCTACGGGAATCACAAACTTCAACACAAGTATTTCTCAAATCCACAACTACTCAACTAGCATGACTCTAATATCACCATCTTCATATCTCAAAACAATCATCAAGTATCAAACTTCTCTTAGTATTCAATGCACTTATATGAAAGTTTTTATTATTGCCACGTTGTTCTAAAGGACTCCCAAAATAATATAAGTGAAGCATGAGCGATCAATTATTTCTATAAAATAAAACCACCGCCGTACTCTAAAAATATATAAGTGAAGCACTAGAGCAAATGGCAAACTACTCCAAAAGATATAAGTGAAGATCAATGAGTAGTCGAATAATTATGCAACTATGTGAAGACTCTATAACATTTAATAATTTCAGATCTTGGTATTTTATTCAAATAGAAAGCAAAACAAAAGAAAATAAAATGACGCTCCAAGAAAAACACATATCATGTGGCGAATAAAAATATAGCTCCATGTAAAGTTACCGATGAATGAGGACAAAAGAGGGGATGCCATCCGGGGCATTCCCAAGCTTAGGCTCTTGGTTGTCCTTGAATATTACCTTGGGGTGCCTTGGGCATCCCCAAGCTTAGGCTCTTGCCACTCCTTATTCCATAGTCCATCGAATCTTCACCCAAAACTCGAAAACTTCACAACACAAAACTTAACAGAAAACTCGTAAGCTCCGTTAGTATAAGAAAATAAATCACCACTTAGGTACTATTGTGAACTCATTCTAAATTCATATTTGTGTAATATCTACTGTATTCCAACTACTCTATGGTTCATACCCTCCGATACTACTCTTAGATTCATCAAAATAAGCAAACAACACGTAGAAAACAAAATCTGTCAAAAACAGAACAGTCTGTAGTAATATGTATCATTTGAATACTTCTATAACTCCCAAAATCCTGAGAAATTAGGAAGTCCTAGGAAATTTGTTTATTAATCTACTTCAAGTGAAATTGGTATTTTATCGCTCTCTGGTAAGAAATGAAAATTATTCTTGTGAGCGCATACTTTCTGTTTTTACAGCAAGATCAAATAACAATCACCCAAGAAGATCCTAAAGGCTTTACTTGGCACAAACACTAATTAAAACATAAAACCACATATAAACAGAGGATAGATGAATTATTTATTACTAAACAGGAACAAAAATCAAGGAACAAAAATAAAATTGGGTTGCCTCCCAACAAGCGCTAACGTTTAACGCCCCTAGCTAGGCATGATGATTTCAATGATGCTCACATAAAAGATAGGAATTGAAACATAAAGAGAGCATCACGAATAATATTACTAGCACATTTAAGTATAACCCACTTCCTATGCATAGGGATTTTGTGAGCAAACAACTTACGGGAACAAGAATCAAATTGCATAGGAAGGTAAAACAAGCATAACTTCCAGATTTTAAGCACATAGAGAGGAAACTTGATATTATTGCAATTCCTACAAGCATATGTTCCTCCATCATAATAATTCTCAGTAGAATCATGAATGAATTCAACAATATAACCAGCACCTAAGGAATTCTTTTCATGATCTACCAGCATAGAAATTTTATTACTCTCCACATAAGCAAAATTCTTCTCAATCGGAATAGTGGGAGTATCATAAGAGAGTCGAATACTATAAATTGTTTCCACATTAAAAGAGTAATGTTCAGGAAAAGGGTAATCATAATCATGAAAAGTTTTATAAGTATAATCATCACTACTTTTTATAGCATAAGTATCATCACAATAATCATCATAGGTAGCAACTTTGTTATCATCATAATCGATTGAAACCTCTTCCAAGATAGTGGAATCATTACTAAATAAATTCATGACCTCTCCAAATCACTTTCATAATTATCACAATAAGATTCAACATCCTCCAAAATAGTGGGATCATTACTTCCTAAAGTTGACACTCTTCCAAATCCACTTTCATCAATATAATCATCATAAGTAGGAGGCATGCTATCATCATTATAAATTTGCATATGAAAACTTGGGAGACTAAAAATATCATCTTCATTAAACATAGCATCCCCAAGCTTGGTACAAACATTAATTGCAGCAAATATATTCTCACAAACATCATCTTCATCAAACATAGCATCTCCAAGCTTGGGCCTTTTCATATCAGAAGCATAATCACTCTCATCATTAGTAGTATGGATAACACCAATAGTATAGCAATTATCATCATCACAATGAGAAATAGGAGCAACATCATTTGGGAGAGATACCTTTCTACCTTTACTTCTCTGTCTTTTCTTTTTCTTCTTCACATCATGTGTGGGTTCAATCCTCTTTTTGGAGCTCCTTATTAATGAGATTGGTTGAATAGAAGGTTCCTCCTCGTTACCTAATTCATCATAAGAAATAATAGGAGAATATTGGGAAGTCTCTTCCCTTTTGTTAGTATTCTCTTCATCTTCTATTTCTTTTCTTTTCTTTATGTAATTGGCAATATAAGGATTTTCAATGCAATTTACCGCAAAATACATATAAATTTCTTCTAGATCAATATCGAGGAATTTCTCAAGGTTATATTCTGGAATATGCTTAGTTTGACGTTTCATTTCTTCATAACCCAAAAGCAAACTAAGTTCATTATGATGTGCAAGGGAAATCAAGTCATCACAATTTTTGGACACGATTCGATCATGAAACAATTTCCATTTGATATTTAAATGACCATGTTCATTGCAAAGTTCACAAGTATGGCTAAGATATTTTAAATTTTCAGCACTAACTTCTAGCCTCTCTTGCAACCATTTAGTTTCCAAATACTTATGCCTCTTGCAAAATCTATCTTCCCTGTTTGGTATGTACAAACTCTATGCACTCCACAAAAATTGACATGCTTATAAGAGATATTTTCATCATAACTAGTGCAATCATCATTAGTACTATGGATATTCAAAGAGTTCATACTAATAACATTGCAATCATGCTCATCATTCAAATATTTAGTGCCAAACATTCTATAGACTTCTTCTTCTAGCACTTGAGCACAATTTTCCTTTCCATCATTCTCACGAAAGATATTAAAAAGATGAAGCGTATGAGGCAAACTCAATTCCATTTTTTCGTAGTTTTTCTTTTATAAACTAAACTAGTGATAAAACAAGAAACTAAAAGATTTGATTGCAAGATCTAAAGATATACATTCAAGCACTAACCTCCCCGGCAAGGATGCAAGAAAAGAGCTTGATGTCTACTACACAACCTTCTTCTTGTAGACGTTGTTGGGCCTCCAAGTGCAGAGGTTTGTCGGACAGTAGCAAATTTTCCTCAAGTGGATGAACTAAGGTTTATCAATCCGTGGGAGGCGTAGGATGAAGATGGTCTCTCTCAAGCAACCCTGCAACCAAATAACAAAGAGTCTCTTGTGTCCCCAATACACCCAATACAATGGTAAATTATATAGGTGCACTAGTTCGGCGAAGAAATGGTGATATAAGTGCAATATGGATGGTAGATATAGGTTTTTGTAATATCAAAATATAAAAACGGCAAGGTAACTAATGATAAAAGTGAGCGAAAACGGTATTGCAATGCGTTGAAACAAGGCCTAGGGTTCATACTGTCACTAGTGCAAGTTCTCAACAATAATAAAATAATTGGATCATATAACTATCCCTCAACATGCAACAAAGAGTCACTCCAAAGTCACTAGTAGAGGAGAACAAACGAAGAGATTATGGTAGGGTACGAAACCACCTCAAAGTTATCCTTTCTGATCGATCTATTCAAGAGTCCGTAGTAAAATAACATGAAGCTATTCTTTCCGTTCAATCTATCCTAGAGTTCGTACTAGAATAACACCTTGAGACACAAATCAACCAAAACCCTAATGTTACCTAGATACTCCAGTGTCACCTCAAGTATCCGTGGGTATGATTATACAATATGCATCACACAATCTCAGATTCATCTATTCAACCAACACAAAGAACTTCAAAGAGTGCCCCAAAGTTTCTACCAGAGAGTCAATACAAAAACGTGCGCCAACCCCTATGCATAAGTTCACGAGGTCACAGAACTCGCAAGTTGATCACCAAAACATACATCAAGTGGATCACATGATATCCCATTGTCACCACAGATAAGCACGTGCAAGACATACATCAAGTGTTCTCAAATCCTTAAAGACTCAATCTGATAAGATAACATCAAAGGGAAAACTCAATTCATCACAAGAGAGTAGAGGGGGAGAAACATCATAAGATCCAACTATAATAGTGATAACCCACAAGTATAGGGGATCGCAACAGTTTTCGAGGGTAGAGTATTCAACCCAAATTTATTGATTCGACATAAGGGGAGCCAAAGAATACTCTCAAGTATTAACAGCTGATTTGTCAATTCAACCACACCTGGAAACTTAATATCTGCAGCAAAGTATTTAGTAGCAATGTAATATGATAGTAGTGGTAATGGTAGCAAAAGGTAATGATAGCAAAAGTAATGTTTTTGGTATTTTGTAGTGATGATAGCAATGATAACCCACAAGTATAGGGGATCGCAACAGTTTTCAAGGGTACAATACTCAACCCAAATTTATTGATTCGACACAAGGGGAGCCAAAGAATATTCTCAAGTATTAGCAGCTGAGTTGTCAATTCAACCACACCTGGAAACTTAATATTTGCAGCAAAGTGTTTAGTAGCAAAGTAATATGATAGTAGTGATAACGGTAATAAAAGGTAACAGTAATAAAAGCAATGTTTTTGGTATTTTATAGTGATGATAGCAATAGCAACGGAAAATAAATAAGCGAAGAACAATATATGGAAAGCTCGTAGGCAATGGATCGGTGATGGAGAATTATGCCGGATGCGGTTCATCATGTAACTGTCATAACCTAGGGTGACACAAAACTAGCTCCAGTTCATTGATGTAATGTAGGCATGTATTCTGAATATAGTCATACATGCTTATGGAAAAGAACTTTCATGACATCTTATCTCCTACCCTCCCTTGGCAGCGGGGTCCTTACGGAAACTAAGGGATATTAATGCCTTCTTTGAATAGAGTACCGGAACAAAGCATTAACATATAGTGAATACATGAACTCCTCAAACTACAGTCATCACCCGTAAGTATCCCGATTATTGTCACTTCGGGGTTAACGGATCATAACACATAATAGGTGACTATAGACTTGCAAGATAGGATCAAGAACACTCATATATTGATGAAAACATAATAGGTTCAGATCTGAAATCATGGCACTCGGGCCCTAGTGACAAGCATTAAGCATAGCAAAGTCATAGCAACATCAATCTCAAAACATAGTGGATACTAGGGATCAAACCCTAACAAAAGTAACTTGATTACATGGTGAATCTCATCCAACCCATCACCGTCCAGCAAGCCTACGATGGAATTACTCACGCACGGCGGTGAGCATCATGAAATTGGTGATGGAGGATGGTTGATGATGACGACGGCGACGAATCCCCCTCTCCGGAGCCCCGAACAGACTCCAGATCAGCCCTCCCGAGAGGTTTTAGGGCTTGGCGGCGGCTCCGTATCGTAAAACGCGATGATTTCTTCTCTCCTATTTTTTCTCCCCGAAACTCAATATATGGAGGTGGAGTTGGAGTCGGAGAGGCAACATGGGGCCCACGAGGTAGGGGGGCGCGCCCTAGGGGGGCAGGCGCGCCCCCCACCCTCGTGGAGAGTCGGTGGCCCCCCTGGCCTTCATCTTTGGCAGGTATTTTTCTTATTTTCTGAAAAGTGGGTCCGTGAAGTTTCAGGTCATTCCGAGAACGTTTGCTCCTGCACATAAACAGCACCATGGTAATTCTGCTGAAAACAGCATCAGTCTGGGTTAGTTCCATTCAAATCATGCAAGTTAGAATCCAAAACAAGGGCAAAAGTGTTTGGAAAAGTAGATACGTTGGAGACGTATCAAGCAATAGCAACGGAAAAGTAAATAAGCGAAGAACAATATATGGAAAGCTCGTAGGCAATGGATTAGTGATGGAGAATTATGCTGGATGCGGTTCATCATGTAACAGTCATAACCTAGGGTGACACAGAACTAGCTCCAATTCATCAATGTAAAAGAACTTGCATGACATCTTTTGTCCTACCCTCCTGTGGCAGCGGGGTCCTTACGGAAACTAAGGGATATTAAGGCCTCCTTTTGATAGAGTACCAGAACAAAGCATTAACACATAGTGAATACATGAACTCCTCAAACTACGGTCATCACCGGTTTGTATCCCGATTATTGTCACTTCGGGGTTAACGGATCATAACACATAATAGGTGACTATAGACTTGCAAGATAGGATCAAGAACACTCATATATTGATGAAAACATAATAGGTTCAGATCTGAAATCATGGCACTCGGGCCCTAGTGATAAACATTAAGCATAGCAAAGTCATAGCAACATCAATCTCATAACATAGTGGATACTAGGGATCAAAACCTAACAAAACTAACTCGATTACATGATAGATCCCATCCAACTCATCACCGTCAAGCAAGCCTACGATGGAATTACTCACGCACGGCGGTGAGCATCATGAAATTGGTGATGGAGGATGGTTGATGATGACGATGGCGACGGATTCCCCTCTCCGGAGCCCCGAACGGACTCCAGATCAGCCCTCCCGAGAGGTTTTAGGGCTTGGCGACAACTCCGTATCGTAAAACGTGATGATTTATTCTCTCTGATTTTTCTCTCGCCGAAACTCAATATATGGAGGTGGAGTTGGAGTCGGACAAGCAACAGGGGGCCCACGATGTAGGGGGGCGCGCCCTAGGGGGGCAGGCGTGCCCCCCACCCTCGTGGAGAGACGGTGGGCCCCCTGGCCTTCATCTTCGGCAGGTAATTTTCTTATTTTCTGAAAAGTGGCTCCGTGAAGTTTTAGGTCATTCTGAGAACGTTTGCTCCTGCACATAAACAACACCATGGTAATTCTGCTGAAAACAGCGTCAGTCCGGGTTAGTTCCATTCAAATCATGCAAGTTAGAGTCCAAAACAAGGGCAAAAGTGTTTGGAAAAGTAGATACGTTGCAGACGTATCAACTCCCCCAAGCTTAAACCTTTGCTTTTCCTCAAGCAATTCAGTTGACAAACTGAAAGGGATAAAGAAAAACTTTTACAAACTCTGTTTGCTCTTGTTGTTGTAAATATGCAAAGCCAACATTCAAGTTTTCAGCAAAGATTATAACTAACCACATTCGCAATAATGCATAGGTCTCAAGTTTACTCATATCAATAGCATAATCAACTAGCGAGCCATAATAATAAATCTCGGATGACAACACTTTCTCAAAACAATCATAATATGATATAACAAGATGGTATCGCGCTAGCCCTTTCTGAGACCGCAAAACATAAATGCAGAGCACCTTTAAAGACCAAGGACTGGCTATACATTGTAATTCATGGTAAAAGAGATCCAGTCAAGTCATACTCAATGTAAACTAATAATAATGAATGCAAATGACAGCGGTGCTCTCCAACTGGTGCTTTTTGATAAGAGGATGATGACTCAGCATAAAAGTAAATAGATAGGACCTTCACAGAGGGAAGCGGGGATTTGTAGAGGTGCCAGAGCTCGGTTTTGAAACAGAGGTGAATAATATTTTGAGCGGTATACTTTCATTGTCAACATAACAACCAAGAGATGGTGATATCTTTCATGCTACACACATTATAGGCGGTTCCCAAACAGAATGGTGAAGTTTATACTCCCCCTTCCACCAACAAGCATCAATCCATGGCTTGCTTGAAACACGAGTGCCTCCAACTAACAAGAGTCCTGGGGGGAGTTTTGTTTGCAATTATTTTGATTTAGTTTGCATAAAGCATGGGACTGGGCATCCCGGTGACCATCCATTGATCTCATGAGTGAGGAGCCGAGTCCACTCCTCTTGAGAATAACCCGCCTAACATGGAAGATACGGACATCCCTAGTTGATACATGAGCTATTCGAGCATACCAAACAGGATATTTATTTGAAGGTTTAGAGTTTGGCACATACAAATTTACTTGGAACGGCAGGTAGATACCGTATATAGGTAGGTATAGTGGACTCGTGTGGAATAACTTTGGGGTTTAAGGGATTTGGATGCACAAGCAGTATTCCCGCTTAGTACAGGTGAAGGCTAGCAAAAGACTGGGAAGCGACCAGCTAGAGAGCGACAACAGTCATGAACATGCATTAAAATTAATCAACACCGAATGCAAGCATGAGTAGGATATAATCCAGCATGAACATAAATATCGTGAAGGCTATGTTGATTTTGTTTCAACTACATGCGTGAACATGCGCCAAGTCAAGTCACTTAAATCATTCAAAAGAGGATACCACCCTATCATACCACATCATAACCATTTTAATAGCATGTTGGCACGCAAGGTAAACCATTATAACTCACAACTAATCAAGCATGGCACAAGAAACTATGATCTCTAGTTGTCATTGCAAACATGTTTATTCATAATAGGCTGAATCAGGAACGATGAACTAATCATATTTACAAAAACAAAAGAGGTCGAGTTCATACCAGCCTTTCTTATCTCAGTCAGTCCATCATATATCGTCATAATTGCCTTTCACTTGCATGACTGAATGATGTGAATAATAATAATAGTGCACGTGCATTGTACTAAGCTGGAATCTGCAGGCATTCAATAAACAGGAGAAGACAAGACAATATGGGCTCTTTTGTCAGATAAACAATAATGCATATAAGAGCCACTTCAACAATTTAATTATGATCTTCTCCTATCGACCCCAAAGAAAAGAAAAGAAATAAAACTATTTACATGGGAAAGCTCCCAACAAGCAAAAGAAGAACAAGAAATATTTTTGGGTTTTCTTTTTAATTACTACTAAAAGCATGGGAATTAAACTAACTAAAAGCTACAACTAATTTTTTTTGTTTTTCTTAAGGTTTATTAAACACACATGAGGAAAGCATAAAAAGGAAAATAAACTAGCATGGATGATACAATGAAAAAGTATGAGCACCGACATCTAGCAATGAGTGTGTGAACATGAATGTAATGTCAGTGAGAAATACGTACTCCCCCAAGCTTAGGCTTTTGGCCTAAGTTGGTCTATGGCCACGGCTGGCCTGGCGGATATCCATAATAATAGTTGGGGTCATACTGCAATGCAGCAGCTATCGCCTGCTGAGCTGCAGCGTGGCGACGAGCGGCCTCCTTTCTCCTCTCGTACTCATCTGCCTCCTCTCTGGTAATAGTATATCCTCCCCTTGCCTGATAATCAAAGAAGGCAGGAGCAGGGAGAGTAATACGGACAGCACGACATCTGTCAAAGATTAGTCGATACTGGAGAGGTGATTCGTTCCTCTCGACAAACTGGTGGTGAACGATAGCATTAAAATCTAGATAAGCAGGAGGTAATTCAATATCATCTTCGCGTATGGCTATACCCCAAAAATTAGCTATGCGGGTTGCATAAATTCCATCAAAGAAATCTCCATTAAGTCTATTAAGATGCAACCTACGTGCAACAATGGCTCCCAAATTATATGATTTGTCTCGTAACACAACACTCCTAAGAATACTAAGATCAGGGACACACATGTGACATGCCTCATCTTTACCATTAATGCATCTACCTATGAAGAGAGCAAAATAATGTATAGCAGGAAAGTGAATGCTCCCTATGGTAGCTTGTGTAATATCTCTAGATTCTTCCGCAGTTATTCTAGCAAGAAAATCTCTAAATTTAGATTTGCGAGGATCCCTTATACTACCCCATTGTGGAAGTTTGCAAGTAGTGGTAAAATCCTCGAAGTCCATAGTGTAAGATTTATCATAAAGATCAAACATGACAGTTGGAGAATTACGTGAAGTTGAAAATTCAAACCTCCTCACAAAGGTACTGGTGAGATAGTGATACTGGCTGCACTTCTCTTCCTCGAAGCTCACAAGATCAGCGTTACGCAAATATGTGTTAAATTCTTCCTTAATTCCCGCTCGATCCATAAAGTTCTCAGACGGCCAATCACAAGGACGCACTGGAGCGTCTCTTGGTGGCTCTTCATCAGCATCACGCATTGCAAGCCTGGGCCCTTGCTTCCTTGAAGAACCACCTTGGAACATTTTCCTAAGCATATTTCTTCCTCTGAAAAATTCTGAATTTTTTTAGTAACTTCAAAATAAAAGTAAACCAAACTCAATAATATTGATAGCAACTACTCCTACAAGTGCCTAGGGCCTATATCATGCATCAAAACTACTTTTGACCATATAAATTTGACATGCAAGCTCAAGAACAGGGTCACCTAAGAAACACAAGTTTGCAATGAATAAAGCACTAGAACAAAAACTAATTGGACCAATGGAGGAGTCGCATACCAAGGAACAATCTCCCCAAGCAGTTTTGTGAGAGGTGCTTTGAGCAAGGAGATCGAAAACGGCAGCAAAACGAGCTTGGACTCGGGTTTGAGCTGGTTATTCGTGTTTGTGGGAGGAAGATGAAGTGTGTGGGTGCAGGAATAAGTGGAGGAGGGCCACCGTGGGCCCACGAGGCAGGGGCACGCCCTCCACCCTCGTGGGCAGGTGGTTGACCCCCCTGGTGTGTTCTCAGTTCCATAAATCCTCAAATATTCTAGAAAAAATCATATTTAAATTTGAGGGCATTTGGAGAACTTTTATTTTTGAGGTATTTTTATATTACACGGATAATCAAATAACAGACATAAAAATATTTATTTTATTTTATTTAATGTAAATAACAGAAAGTAAAAGTGGGGTACAGAAGGTTGTGCCTTCTAGTTTCATCCATCTCATGGTCATCAAAAGGAATCCACTAAAAAGGTTGATCAAGTCTTGTTAACGAACTCGTTCCGAATAACAAGGAACCGGAGAAATTTCGAATAACACTATGTTACCTCAACGGGGATATGCACATCCCCAATAATAATAATATCATATTTCTTCTTGACAGTAGGAAGAGGAAATTCAAAACCTCCAAATATAATCGATGGCATTTTTCCAATAGAGTTGATACTATGAACTTGAGGTTGTTTCCTCGGAAAGTGTACCGTATGCTCGTTACCATTAACATGAAAAGTGACATTGCCTTTAGTGCAATAAATAACAGCCCCTGCAGTGTTCAAAAAGGGTCTTCCAAGAATAATAGACATACTATCGTCCTCGGGTATATCAAGAATAACAAAGTCCGTTAAAATAGTAATGTTTGCAACTACAACAGGCACATCCTCACAAATACTGACAGGTATAGCAGTTGATTTATTAGCCATTTGCAAATATATTTCAGTAGGTGTCAACTTATTCAAATCAAGTCTACGATATAAAGAGAGAGGCATAACACTAACACCGGCTCCAATATCACATAAAGCAGTTTTAACATAGTTTCTTTTAATGGAGCATGGTATAGTTGGTACTCCTGGATCTCCAAGTTTCTTTGGTATTCCACCCTTAAAAGTATAATTAGCAAGCATGGTGGAAATTTCAGCTTCCGGTATCTTTCTTCTATTTGTAATAATATCTTTCATGTACTTAGCATAAGGATTGGTTTTGAGCATATCAGTTAATCGCATATGCAAAAAGATAGGTCTAATCATTTCAGCAAAGCGCTCAAAATCCTCATCATCCTTTTTCTTGGATGGTTTGGGAGGAAAGGGCATGGGTTTCTGAACCCATGGTTCTCTTTCTTTACCATGTTTCCTAGCAACAAAGTCTTTCTTATCACAACGTTGATTCTTTGATTGTGGGTTATCAAGATCAATAGCAGGTTCAATTTCTATGTCATTATCATTACTAGGTTGAGCATCATTATGAACATTATCACTAGTTTCAGGTTCATTACCGGATTGAGTTTCAGCATCAGAAATAGAAATATCATTTGGATTCTCAGGTGTTTCAACAATAGGATCACTAGAAGCATGCAAAGTCCTATCATTTTTCTTTTTCTTTTTAGAAGAACTAGGTACATCTATATTATTTCTCTGAGAATCTTGCTCAATTCTCTTAGGGTGGCCTTCAGGATACAAAGGTTCCTGAGTCATTTTACCAGTTCTAGTAGCCACTCTAACAGCATTATCATTAACCTTACTATTCAACTCATTGAGCAAATCATTTTCAGCTTTAAGTACTTGTTCTACTTGAGTGGTAACCATAGAAGCATATTTACTAATAAGTTTAAGTTCACCTTTAACATTATCCATATAATCACCCAAGTGTTCAAGCATATTTGAATTGTTTTTCAATTGTCTACCAAAATAAGCATTAAAATATTCTTTCTTAGCCATAAATTTATCAAACTCATCTAAGCATGGGCTAGCAAATTTAGTAAATGGGATTACAACTTTATCATATCTATAGAGAGAATTTACCTTTACTACCTGTGTCGGGTTATCAAGACCATGAGTTTCTTCAATAGGTAAAGGATTAAGATTATATGTTTCTTCAACAAGCGGTAAATTAAGACCGTGTATTTCTTCAATAGGAGGTAAATTCTTAACATCTTCAGCTTTAATACCTTTTTCTTTCATAGATTTCTTTGCCTCTTTCATATCTTCAGGACTGATAAATAGAATACCCCTCTTCTTCGGAGTTGGCTTAGGAATATGCTCAGAAATTGGCTCCGGAGGTGTCCAATTATTTTCATTTTTCAACATATTATTCAATAGAATTTCAGCTTCATCCGGTGTTTGATAACCCACAAGTATAGGGGATCGCAACAGCTTTCAAGGGTTGAGTATTCAAGCCAAATTTATTGATTCGACACAAGGGGAGCCAAAGAATATTCTCAAGTATTAGCAGCTGAGTTGTCAATTCAACCACACCTGGAAACTTAGTATCTGCAGCAAAGAGTTTAGTAGCAAAGTAATATGATAGTGATGGTAATGTTAACAAAAGAGTAATGAAAACAAAGTAATGTTTTTGGTATTTTGTAGTGATTGTAACAATAGCAATGGGAAAGTAAATAAGCGTAAACCAGTATATGGAAAGCTCGTAGGCACTGGATCAATGATGGATAATTATGCCAGATGCGGTTCATCATGTAACAGTCATAACCTAGGGTGACACAGAACTAGCTCCAATTCGTCAATGTAATGTAGGCATGTATTCTAAATATAGTCATACGTGCTTATGGAAAAGAACTTGCATGACATCTTTTGTCCTACCCTCCCGTGGCAGCAGGGTCCTAATGGAAACTAAGGGATATTAAGGCCTCCTTTTAATAGAGAACCGGAACAAAGCATTAGCACATAGTGAATACATGAACTCCTCAAACTACGGTCATCACCGGTAAGTATCCCGATTATTGTCACTTCGGGGTTAACGGATCATAACACATAATAGGTGACTATAGACTTGCAAGATAGGATCAAGAACACTCATATATTGATGAAAACATAATAGGTTCAGATCTGAAATCATGGCACTCGGGCCCTAGTGACAAGCATTAAGCATAGCAAAGTCATAGCAACATCAATCTCAGAACATAGTGGATACTAGGGATCAAACCCTAACAAAACTAACTCGATTACATGGTGAATCTCATCCAACCCATCACCGTCCAGCAAGCCTACGATGGAATTACTCACGCACGGCGGTGAGCATCATGAAATTGGTGATGGAGGATGGTTGATGATGACGACGGCGACGAATCCCCCTCTCCGGAGCCCCAAACAGACTCCAGATCAGCCCTCCCGAGAGGTTTTAGGGCTTGGCGGCGGCTCCGTATCGTAAAACGCGATGATTTCTTCTCTCCTATTTTTTCTCCCCGAAAGCAGTTATATAGAGTTGGAGTTGGAGTCGGGAGGTCTCCAGGGGGCCCACGAGGTAGGGGGCGCGCCCTAGGGGGGGTGCCCCCACCCTCGTGAGAAGGGTGTGGGCCCCCTGGTCTTCATCTTTGGAGAGTATTTTTTATTATTTATTGTAAGATATTCCGTGGAGTTTCAGGTCATTTCGAGAATTTTTGTTTCCTGCACATAAAACAACATCATGGCAATTCTACTGAAAACAGCGTCAGTCCGGGTTAGTTCCATACAAATCATACAAGTTAGAGTCCGAAACAAGGGCAAAAGTGTTTGGAAAAGTAGATACGACAGAGACGTATCAACTCCCCCAAGCTTAAACCCTTGCTTGTCCTCAAGCAATTCAGTTGACAAACTGAAAGAAATAAAGAAAAACTTTTACAAACTCTGTTTGCTCTTGTTGTTATAAATATGTCAAGCTAGCATTCAAGTTTTTAGCAAAGATTATAACTAACCACATTTGCAATAATTCTCAGGTCTCATGATTACCCATATCAATAGCATAATAAACTAGCAAGCCATAATAATAAATCTCGGATGACAACACTTTCTCAAAACAATCATAATATGATATAACAAGATGGTATCTCGCTAGCCCTTTCTGAGACCGCAAAACATAAATGCAGAGCACCTTTAAAGATCAAGGACTGACTAGACATTGTAATTCATGGTAAAAGAGATCCAATCATAGTCACACCCAATATAAATTAACAGTAGTGAATGCAAATGACAACGGTGCTCTCCAACTAGTGCCTTTTAATAAGAGGGTGATGACTCAACATAAAAGTAAATAGATAGGCCCTTCGCAGAGGGAAGCGGGGATTTTTAGAGGTGCCAGAGCTTGGTTTTGAAATAGAGGTGAATAACATTTTGAGCGGTATACTTTCATTGTCAACATAACAACCAAGAGATGGCGATATCTTCCATGCTACACACATTATAGGCGGTTCCCAAACAGAATGGTAAAGTTTATACTCCCCCTCCACCAACAAACATCAATCCATGGCTTGCTCGAAACAACGAGTGCCTCCAACATACATCAGGTCCCAGGGGGAGTTCTGTGTGCAATTATTTTGATTTAGTTTGCATAAAGCATGGGACTGGGCATCCCAGTGACCAGCCATTTATCTTGTGAGTGAGGAGCGGAGTCCACTCCTCTTGAGAATAACCCGCCTAACATGGAAGATACAGACAACCCTAGTTGATACATGAGCTATTCGAGAATACAAAACAGGATGATTATTTGAAGGTTTAGAGTTTGGCGCATACAAATTTACTTGGAACGGCAGGTAGATACCGCATATAGGAAGGTATAGTGGACTCATCTGGAATGACTTTGGGGTTTAAGGAGTTTGGATGCACAAGCAACATTCCCGCTTAGTACAAGTGAAGGCTAGCAAAAGACTGGGAAGCGACCAACTAGAGAGCAACAAAAGCCATGTACATGCACTAAAATTAATAAACATTGGATGCAAGCATGAGTAGGATATAATCCACCATGAACATAAATATCATGAAGGCTATGTTGATTTGTTTCAACTACATGCGTGAACATGTGCCAAGTCAAGTCACTTAAATCATTCAGAGAAGGATACCACCCTATCATACCACATCATAACCATTTTAATAGCATGTTGGCACGCAAGGTAAACCATTATAACTCATAGCTAATCAAGCATGGCACAAGCAACTATGATCTCTAATTGTCATTGCAAACATGTTTATTCATAACAAGCTAAATCAAGAATGATGAACTCATCATATTTACAAAAACAAAAGAGGTCGAGTTCGTACCAGCTTTTCTCATCTCAGTCAGTCCATCATATATCATCATAATTGCCTTTCACTTGCACGGCCGAACGATGTGAATAATAATAAGAGTGCACATGCATTGGAGTAAGCTGGAATCTGCGAGCATTTAATAAACAGGAGAAGACAAGGCAATATGGGCTCTTTTGTCAGATAAAAAATAATGCATATAAGAGCCATTTCAACAATTTAATCATGGTATTCTCCTAGTGACCCCCAAAGAAAAGAAATAAAAACCATTTACACGGGAAAGCTCCCAACAAGCAAAAGAAGAACAAGAAATATTTTTGGGTTTTCTTTTTAATTACTACTACAAGCATGGAAAGTAAATTAATTAAAAGCTACAACTAATTTTTTTGGTTTTTCTTAAGGTTTATTAAACATACAAGAAGAAAGCATAAAATAAAATAGACTAGCATGGATGATACAATGAAAAAGTATGAGCACCGACATCTGGCAATGAGTGTGTGTGAACATAAATGTAATGTCAGTGAGAAATACGTACTCCCCCAAGCTTAGGCTTTTGGCCTAAGTTGGTCTATGTCCATGGCTGGCCTGGCAGATATCCATAATAATAGTTGGGGTCGTACTGCGATGAGGAAGAAGAAGGCTCCGATTGCCACTGGTTGGCGATCATCTCCAGATCCCACTGATAGTTAGACTGCCGTGAAGGATCAAATTGTGGTTCCGGTTCTGGCTCCTCGGCTGGTGCAGGGTTCCGGTAGGCGTGGATAGCCGTCAACGGAACAAGGTACTTGCCTACAGTCAAATCAAACAAAGAAGGAGCAGGCAAGGTAATAGTCTCATGATGATGTTTATTAAAGAACAATTGATATTTAAGCTCTCCTGCCCTATTATTAACAATAAAATCATCTGCCACCATACTTTTATAATCTAAATAAACACGAGGCAGCACTTTTTCTTCCTTCTCAGCATGCCTAATAGGTATGTTAAAATGTGCAGCTAGGCGTGTAGCATAGATGCCTCCAAAGATGAGACCCTTTGTATGGTTCATACTTAACCGTCTAGCAATAATGCCTCCCATACTAAAAGTGTTATCACTGTATAAACCTTGGAGCAGAATAATTATATCAGGGATACTAAGGTTTCCACAGTTTCCGCGTCCAATTAAGCAACGACTAGCAAATGATGCAAAGTAACGTAAAACAGGAAAATGTATGCTAGTGATTCGTGCATCGGAAACCTTCCTAGTTTCCCCTACAGTGATAGTATTAATAAATCCCTCCACATCATCATGATGTGGTTCTTCTGTCTTGCCCCCAAAAGGGACTAAACAAATCTGACAGAAATCATTAAGTGACATCTCCTTATGCTCATCATATAAATGAAACTCCACCGCAGGTGGTGAGTTCCTAGAATGAAAATGAAAGTTTTGCACAAAGGTATTTGTGAGTAAGAGATACTGATCGCATTAGTCGTGGAGGAAAGCGGTGAGGCCTGCATTATGATCCAATTCATGAAAATCTTCATAAATCCCGGCTGCTCTCAAGAAATCCTCGGAAGGCCATTCACACGCCAGAACCTCCGCGGTGCGTGGCAAATTATACTTAGGCTTCGGTGCCTTTTCCTTCGAGCTTTGGCTCGATGAGCCCCTCAATAATCTCCTCATCATTTTCTGAAAAATTCTAAAATTTTTAGTAACTTCAAAATAAAAGTAAACCAAACTCAATAATATTGATAGCAACTACTCCTACAAGTGCCTAGAGCCTATATCATGCATCAAAACTACTTTTGACCATATAAATTTGACATGCAAGCTCAAGAACAGGGTCACCTAAGCAACACAAATTTGCAATGAATAAAGCACTAAACAAAAACTAATTGGACCAATGGAGGCGTCACATACCAAGGAACAATCTCCCCAAGCAAGGAGATCGAAAATGGCAGCAAAGCGAGCTTGGACTCGGGTTTGAGCTGGTTTTTCGTGTTTAGGGGAGGAAGATGAAGTGTGTGGCTGAAAGAATAAGTGGAGGAGGGCCACCGTGGGCCCACCAAGTAGGGGGGCGCCCCCTAGGGGGGTGGGCGCGCCCTCCACCCTCGTGGCAAGGTGGTTGGCCCCCCTGGTGTGTTCTTGGTTCCATAAATCCTCAAATATTCTAGAAAAAAACATATTTAATTTTCAGGGCATTTGGAGAACTTTTATTTTCGAGGTATTTTTATATTGCATGGATAATCAGATAACAGACAGAAAATTATTTATGTTTACTTTATGTCAACTAAATAACAAAAATTACAGAGAGGGTACAGAAGGTTGTGCTTCTAGTTTCATCCATCTCATGATCGTGAAAAGGAATCCACTAACAAGGTTGATCAAGTCTTGTTAACAAACTCATTCCGATTAACATGAAACCTGAGAAATTTCGAATAACACTAGGTTACCTCAACGGGGATATGCACATCCCCAATAATAAGTATATCATATTTCTTCTTGACAATAGGAAGAGGAAATTCAAAACCTCCAAATATAATCGATGGAATTTTTCCGATAGAATTGATACTATGAACTTGAGGTTGTTTCCTCGGAAAGTGTACCGTATGCTCATTACCATTAACATGAAAAGTGACATTGCCTTTGTTGCAATCAATAACAGCCCCTGCAGTATTAAGAAAAGGTCTTCCAAGAATAATAGACATACTATTGTCCTCGGGAATATCAAGAATAACAAAGTTTGTTAAAATAGTAACGTTTGCAACCACAATAGGCACATCCTCACAAATACCAACAGGTATAGCAGTTGATTTACCAGCCATTTGCAAAGATATTTCAGTAGGTGTCAACTTATTCAAGTCAAGTCTACGATATAAATAGAGAGGCATACACTAACACCGGCTCCAAGATCACATAAAGCAGTTTTAACATAGTTTCTTTTAATGGAGCATGGTATAGTAGGTACTCCCGGATCTCCAAGTTTCTTTGGTATTCCACCCTTAAAAGTATAATTAGCAAACATGGTGGAAATTTCAGCTTCCAGTATCTTTCTCTTATTTGTAATAATATCTTTTATGTACTTAGCATAAGGATTTGTTTTAAGCATATCAGTTAATCGCATATGCAAAAAGATAGGTCTAATCATTTCAGCAAATCGCTCAAAATCCTCATCATCCTTTTTATTGGATGGTTTGGGAGGAAAAGGCATGGGTTTCTGAACCCAGGGCTCTCTTTCTTTACCATGTTTCCTAGCAATAAAGTCTTTCTTATCGTAACGTTGATTCTTTGATTGTGGGTTATCAAGATCAACGGCGGGTTCAATTTCTACATCATTATCATTACTAGGTTGAGTATCATTATGAACATCATCATTAACATTTTCATTAGGTTCATGTCCATTGCGAGATTGTGTTTCAACATCAGAAATAGAAATATCATTTGGATTATCAGGTGGTTCAGCAGTAGGTTCACTAGAAGTTTGCACAATCCTATCATTTTTCTTTTTCTTCTTTTTAGAAGAGCTAGGTGCATCAATTTTATTTCTCTGAGAATCTTGTTCAATTCTCTTAGGGTGGCCTTCAGGATACAAAGGTTCTTGAGTCATTCTACCAGTTCTAGTAGCCACTTTAACAACATAATCATTTTTCCTACTATTCATCTCATTCAGCAATTCCTTTTGAGCTTTAAGTACTTGTTCTACTTGAGTGGTAACCATAGAAGCATGTTTGCTAACAAGTTTAAGTTCACCTCTAATGTTAGCCATATAATCACCCAAGTATTTAGTCATATCAGCATCTTGTTTTAATTGTCTACCAAAATAAGCATTGAAGTCTTCTTGTTTAAACATAAAATTATCGAACTCATCCAAGCATTGACTAGCAATTTTAGCAGGAGGGATTTCAGCTTTATTATATCTGTAGAGAGAATTTACCTTTACTACCTGTGTCGGGTTATCAGGGTCTGGAGGTTCTTCAATAAATAAAGGATTAAGATCATATGTTTCTTTGATAGGTGGTAAATTGAGACCATATATTTATTCAATAGGAGGTAAATTCTTAACATCTTCAGCTTTAATACCTTTTTCTTTCATAGATTTCTTTGCCTCTTGCATATCTTCGGGACTGAGAAATAGAATACCCCTCTTCTTCGGAGTTGGTTTAGGAATAGGATCATTAATTGGAGCAGGAGCTGGCTCAGGAGGTGCCCAATTATTTTCATTTGTCAACATATTATTCAATAGGATTTCAACTTCATCCGGTGTTCTTTCCCTGAAAAGAGAACTAGCACAACTATCCAGGTAATCTCTGGAAGCATCGGTTAGTCCATTATAAAAGGTATCAAGTATTTAATTTTTCTTAAGAGGATGATCAGGCAAAGCATTAAGTAACCTGAGAAGCCTCCCCCAAGCTTGTGGGAGACTCTCTTCTTTAATTTGCACAAAGTTGTATGTTTCGTTTAAAGCAGCTTGTTTCTTATGAGCAAGGAAATATTTAGCAGAGAAGTAATAGATCATATCATGGGGACTACGCACACAACCAGGATCAAGAGAATCAAACCATATCTTAGCATCACCCTTTAATGAGAACGAAAATATTTTAAGGATATAAAAGTAGCGAGATCTCTCATCATTAGTGAACAGGGTAGCTATATCATTTAATTTAGTAAGATGTGCCACAACAGTTTCAGATTCATAGCCATGAAAAGGATCAGATTCAACCAAAGTAATTATATCAGGATCAACAAAGAATTCATAATCCTTATCAGCAACACAGATAGGCGAAGTAGCAAAAGCAGGTTCAGGTCTCATCCTAGCATTTAGAGATTGCTTATTCCATTTAGCTAATAACCTTTTGAGTTCATATCTATCTTTGCAAGCTAAAATAGCTAAAGAAGCTTCTTGATCAAATAAATAACCCTCAGAAATAACAAGTGATTCTTCATCATCACTTTCATCTTCATCATTAGATTCAATATTTTCAATCTCTCTAGCCCTAGCAAGTCATTCCTCGAGAAAATCATCAAGTGGCATAGTAGTATCAGGCATAGAGGTAGTTTCATCATAAGTATCATGCACAATAGAAGTAGCATCATCAATAACATGCGACATATCAGAACGAATAGCAGAAGCAGGTGTAGGTGTCGCAAGCTTACTCATAACAGAAGGTGAATCAAGTGCAGAGCTAGATGGCAGTTCCTTACCTCCCCTGGTAGTTGAGGGATGAATTTTGGTTTTTGGATCTCTCAAGTTCTTCATAGTGTCGAGCAGATATAAATCCCAAGTGACTCAAAGAATAGAGCTATGCTCCCCGGCAACGGCGCCAGAAATTAGTCTTGATAACCCACAAGTATAGGGGATCGCAACAGTTTTCGAGGGTAGAGTATTCAACCCAAATTTATTGATTCGACACAAGTGGAGCCAAATAATATTCTCAAGTATTAGCAGCTGAGTTGTCAATTCAACCACACCTGGAAACTTAGTATCTGCAGTAATATGATAGTGATGGTAATGGTAACAAAAGAGTAACGAAAGCAAAGTAATGTTTTTGGTATTTTGTAGTGATTGTAACAATAGCAACGGGAAAGTAAATAAGCGTAAACCAGTATATGGAAAGCTCGTAGGCATTGGATCAATGATGGATAATTATGCCGGATGCGGTTCATCATGTAACAGTCATAACCTAGGGTGACATAGAACTAGCTCCAATTCGTCAATGTAATATAGGCATGTATTCCGAATATAGTCATACGTGCTTATGGAAACGAACTTGCATGACATCTTTTGTCCTACCCTCTCGTGGCATCGGGGTCCTAATGGAAACTAAGGGATATTAAGGCCTCCTTTTAATAGAGAACCGGAACAAAGCATTAACACATAGTGAATACATGAACTCCTCAAACTACGGTCATCACCGGTAAGTATCCCGATTATTGTCACTTCGGGGTTAACGGATCATAACACATAATAGGTGACTATAGACTTGCAAGATAGGATCAAGAACACTCATATATTGATGAAAACATAATAGGTTCAGATCTGAAATCATGGCACTCGGGCCCTAGTGATAAGCATTAAGCATAGCAAAGTCATAGCAACATCAATCTCTGGAGGCATCGGTTAGTCCATTATAAAAGATATCAAGTATTTCATTTTTCTTAAGAGGATGATCAGGCAAAGCATAACGTAATTGGAGAAGCCTCCCCCAAGCTTGTGGGAGACTCTCTTCTTCAATTTGCACAAAATTATATCTATATATCCCTTAAAGCAGCTTGTTTCTTATGAGCTGAGAAATATTTAGCAGAGAAGTAATAAATCATATCTTGGGGACTACGCACACAACCAGTATCAAGAGAATTAAACCATATCTTAGCATCACCCTTTAATGAGAATGGAAATATTTTAAGGATATAAAAGTAGCGAGTTCTCTCATCTTTAGTGAACAGGGTAGCTATGTCATTTAATTTAGTAAGATGTGCCACAACAGTTTCAGATTCATAACTATGAAAAGGATCAGATTCAACCTAAGTGATTATATCAGGATCAACAGAGAATTCATAATCCTTGTCAGTAACAAAGATAGGTGAAGTAGCAAAAGCAGGGTCAGGTTTCATTCTAGCATTTAGAGATTGCTTACTCCATTTAGCTAATAATCTTTTAAGTTCATTTCTATTTTCACAAACTAAAATAGCTAAAGAAGCTTCTTGATCAAAAACATAACCCTTAGGAATAACAAGTGATTCTTCATCATCACTTTCATCTGTATCATCAGATTCAATATTTTCAATTTCTCTAGCCCTAGCAAGTTGTTCATCAAGAAAATCACTAAGTGGCATAGTAGTATCAGGCATAGAGGTAGTTTCATCATAAGTATCATGCATAGCAGAAGTGGCATCATCAATAACATGCGATATATCAGAACGAATAGAAGAAGCACGTGTAGGTGTCGCAAACTTACTCATAACAGAAGGTGAATCAAGTGCAGAGCTAGATGGCAGTTCCTTACCTCCCCTCGTAGTTGAGGGATAGATCTTGGTTTTTGGATCTCTCAAGTTCTTCATAATGATAAGCAGTTATAAATCCCAAGTGACTCAAAGAATAGAGCTATGCTCCCAGGCAACAACGCCAGAAAATAGTCTTGATAACCCACAAGTATAGGGGATCGCAACAATTTTCGAGGGTAGAGTATTCAACCCAAATTTATTGATTCGACACAAGGGGAGCCAAAGAATATTCTCAAGTATTAGCAGCTGAGTTGTCAATTCAACCACACCTGGAAACTTAATATCTGCAGCAAAGTGTTTAGTAGCAAAATAATATGATATTAGTGATAACGGTAACAAAAGGTAACAGTAATAAAAGCAATGTTTTTGGTATTTGTAGTGATGATAGCAATAGCAACGGAAAGTAAATAAGCGAAGAACAATATATGGAAAGCTCGTAGGCAATGGATCGGTGATGGAGATGCTGGATGTGGTTCATCATGTAACAGTCATAACCTAGGGTGACACAGAACTAACTCCAGTTCATTGATGTAATGTAGGCATGTATTCCGAATATAGTCATACATGCTTATGGAAAAGAACTTTCATGACATCTTATCTCCTACCCTCCCTTGGCAGCGGGGTCCTTACGGAAACTAAGGGATATTAAGGCCTTCTTTTAATAGAGTACCGGAACAAAGCATTAACATATAGTGAATACATGAACTCCTCAAACTACAGTCATCACCCTTAAGTATCCCGATTATTGTCACTTCGGGGTTAACGGATCATAACACATAATAGGTGACTATAGACTTGCAAGATAGGATCAAGAACACTCATATATTGATGAAAACATAATAGGTTCAGATCTGAAATCATGGCACTCGGGCCCTAGTGACAAGCATTAAGCATAGCAAAGTCATAGCAACATCAATCTCAGAACATAGTGGATACTAGGGATCAAACCCTAACAAAACTAACTCGATTACATGGTGAATCTCATCCAACCCATCACCGTCCAGCAAGCCTACGATGGAATTACTCACGCACGGCGGTGAGCATCATGAAATTGGTGATGGAGGATGGTTGATGATGACGACGGCGACGAATCCCCCTCTCCGGAGCCCCGAACAGACTCCAGATCAGCCCTCCCGAGAGGTTTTAGGGCTTGGCGGCGGCTCCGTATCGTAAAACGCGATGATTTCTTCTCTCCTATTTTTTCTCCCCGAAACTCAATATATGGAGGTGGAGTTGGAGTCGGAGAGGCAACATGGGGCCCACGAGGTAGGGGGGCGTGCCCTAGGGGGGCAGGCGCGCCCCCCACCCTCGTGGAGAGTCGGTGGCCCCCCTGGCCTTCATCTTTGGCAGGTATTTTTCTTATTTTCTGAAAAGTGGGTCCGTGAAGTTTCAGGTCATTCCGAGA
>NC_041380.1:530033647-530066306 GCF_002162155.2 Triticum dicoccoides | reverse complement strand
CACCATGGTAATTCTGCTGAAAACAGCATCAGTCTGGGTTAGTTCCATTCAAATCATGCAAGTTAGAATCCAAAACAAGGGCAAAAGTGTTTGGAAAAGTAGATACGTTGGAGACGTATCAAGCAATAGCAACGGAAAAGTAAATAAGCGAAGAACAATATATGGAAAGCTCGTAGGCAATGGATCAGTGATGGAGAATTATGCTGGATGCGGTTCATCATGTAACAGTCATAACCTAGGGTGACACAGAACTAGCTCCAATTCATCAATGTAATGTAGGCATGTATTCCGAATATAGTCATACGTGCTTATGGAAAAGAACTTGCATGACATCTTTTGTCCTACCCTCCCGTGGTAGCGGGGTCCTTATGGAAACTAAGGGATATTAAGGCCTCCTTTTGATAGAGTACCAGAACAAAGCATTAACACATAGTGAATACATGAACTCCTCAAACTACGGTCATCACCGGTATGTATCCCGATTATTGTCACTTCGGAGTTAACGGATCATAACACATAATAGGTGACTATAGAATTGCAAGATAGGATCAAGAACACTCATATATTGATGAAAACATAATAGGTTCAGATCTGAAATCATGTCACTCGGGCCCTAGTGACAAGCATTAAGCATAGCAAAGTCATAGCAACATCAATCTCAGAACATAGTGGATACTAGGGATCAAACCCTAACAAAACTAACTCGATTACATGATAGATCCCATCCAACCCATCACCGTCCAGCAAGCCTACAATGGAATTACTCATGCACGGCGGTGAGCATCATGAAATTGGTGATGGAGGATGGTTGATGATGACGATGGCGACGGATTCCCCTCTTCGGAGCCCCGAACGGACTCCAGATCAGCCCTCCCGAGAGGTTTTAGGGCTTGGCGGCGGCTCCGTATCGTAAAACGTGATGAATCCTTCTTCTTTATTTTTTTCTCCCTGAAAACAAATATATAGAGTTGGAGTCGAGGTCGGAGGAGCTCTAGGGGGGCCACGAGGTAGGGGGCAGGCGTGCCCCCCACCCTCGTGGCTAGGGTGTGGCCCCCTGGTCTTCATCTTTTGCAAGGATTTCTTATTATTTCCGAAAAGATGTTCTGTGAAGTTTCAGGTCATTCTGAGAACTTTTGTTTCTGCACATAAATAACACCATGGCAATTCTGCTGAAAACAGCGTCAGTCCGTGTTAGTTCCATTCAAACCACGCAAGTTAGAGTCCAAAACAAGGGCAGAAGTGTTTGGAAAAGTAGATATGACGGAGACGTATCAACTCCCCCATGCTTAAATATTTGCTTGTCCTCAAGCAATTCAGTTGACAAACTGAAAGTGATAAACAAAAACTTTTACAAACTCTGTTTGCTCTTGTTGTAACCATATTCACAATAACGTATAGGTCTCATGTTTACTCATATCAATGGCATAATCAACTAGCGAGCAATAATAATAAATCTCAGATGACAACACTTTCTCAAAGCAATCATAATATGATATAACAAGATGGTATCTCGCTAGCCCTTTCTGAGACCGCAAAACATAAATGCACATCACCTTTAAAGATCAAGGACTGACTAGACATTGTAATTCATGGTAAAAGAGATCCAGTCAAGTCATACTCAATGTGAACTAACAGTAATGAATGCAAATGACAGCGGTGCTCTCCAACTGGTGCTTTTTAATAAGAGGATGATGACTCAACATAAAAGTAAATAGATAGGCCCTTCGCAGAGGGAAGCAGGGATTTGTAGAGGTGTCAACATAACAACCAAGAGATGGCGATAT
This sequence comes from Triticum dicoccoides, assembly GCF_002162155.2. NCBI lineage: Eukaryota > Viridiplantae > Streptophyta > Magnoliopsida > Poales > Poaceae > Triticum > Triticum dicoccoides. The sequence goes on along the minus strand of NC_041380.1, from coordinate 530,064,522 downwards.
CTTCCATGCTACACACATTATAGGCGGTTCCCAAATAGAATGGTAAAGTTTATACTCCCCCTCCACCAATAAGCATCAATCCATGGCTTGCTCGAAACAACGAGTGCCTCCAACTAACAAGTGTCCCAGGGGGAGTTTTGTTTGCAATTATTTTGATTTAGTTTGCATAAAGCATGGGACTGGGCATCCCGGTGACCAGCCATTTTCTCGTGAGTGAGGAGCGGAGTCCACTCCTCTTGAGAATAACCCGCCTAACATGGAAGATACGGACAACCCTAGTTGATACATGAGCTATTCGAGCATACAAAACAGGATATTTATTTGAAGGTTTAGAGTTTGGCACATACAAATTTACTTGGAACGACAGGTAGATACCGTATATAGGTAGGTATAGTGGACTCATATGGAACAACTTTGGGGTTTATGGAGTTGGATGCACAAGAAGTATTCCCGCTTAGTACAGGTGAAGGCTAGCAAAAGACTGGGAAGCGACCAGCTAGAGAGCGACAACAGTCATGAACATGCATTAAAATCAATCAACATCGAATGCAAGCATGAGTAGGATATAATCCACCATGAACATAAATATCGTGAAGGCTATGTTGATTTTGTTTCAACTACATGCGTGAACATGCGCCAAGTCAAGTCACTTAAATCATTCAGAGGAGGATACCACCCTATCATACCACATCACAACCATTTTAATAGCATGTTGGCACGCAAGGTAAACCATTATAAGCTCATAGCTAATCAAGCATGGCACAAGAAACTATGATCTCTAGTTGTCATTGCAAACATGTTTATTCATAATAGGCTGAATCAGGAACGATGAACTAATCATATTTACAAAAACAAGAGAGGTCGAGTTCATACCAGCTTTTCTCATCTCACTCAGTCCATCATATATTGTCATAATTGCCTTTCACTTGCACGACCGAATGATGTGAATAATATTAAGAGTGCACGTGCATTGGACTAAGCTGGAATCTGCAAGCATTCAATAAACAGGAGAAGACAAGGCGATATGGGCTCTTTGTCAGATCAACAATAATGCATATAAGAGCCACTTTAACAATTTAATTATGGTCTTCTCCTATCGACCCCCAAAGAAAAGAAAAGAAATAAAACTATTTACATGGGAAAGCTCCCAACAAGCAAAAGAAGAACAAGAAATCTATTTGGGTTTTCTTTTTAATTACTACTACAAGCATAGAAAGTAAACTAATTAAATGATACAACTATTTTTTTTTGTTTTTCTTAAGGTTTATTAAACACACAAGAAGAAAGCATAAAAAGGAAAATAAACTAGCATGGATGATACAATGAAAAAGTATGAGCACTGACATCTAGAAATGAGTGTGTGAACATGAATGTAATGTCGGTGGGAAGTACGTACTCCCCCAAGCTTAGGATTTTGGCCTAAGTTGGTCTATGGCCACGGCTGGCCTGGCGGATATCCATAGTAATAGTTGGGGTCGTACTGCGATGCAGCGGCTATCGCCTCCTGAGCTGCAGCGTGGCGACGAGCGGCCTCCACCCTCCTCTCGTACTCATCTGCCTCCTCTCTGGTAATAACATATCTTCTTTTTGCCTGATAATCAAAGAAGGCAGGAGCAAGGAGAGTAATACGGATAACACGGCGTCTGTCCAAGATTAAACGATACTGGAGAGGTGATTCATTCCTCTCGACAAACTAGTGGTGAACCATAGCCTCATAATCCAAATAAGCAGGAGGCAACTCAATATCATCTTCATGTATGGCTATACCAAGAAAATTAGCTATGCGGGTTACATAAATTCCACCAAAGAAATCTCCATTAAATATACTAAGATGCAACCTACGTGCGACAATGGCTCCCAAATTATAAGATTTATCTCCTAACACAACACTCCTAAGAATACTGAGGTCAGGGACACACATGTGACATGCCTCATCTTTACCATTAATGCATCTACCTATGAAGAGAGCAAAATAATGTATAGCAGGAAAGTGAATGCTCCCTATGGTAGCTTGTGTTATATATCTAGATTCCTCCACAGTTATACTAGCAAGAAAGTCTCTAAATTCAGATTTGCGAGGTTCCCTGACACTACCCCATTGTGGAAGTTTGCAAGAAGTGGTAAAATCCTCTAAGTCTATAGTGTAAGAATTTTCATAAAGATCAAACAGGACAGTTGGAGAATTACATGAAGATGAAAATTCAAACCTCCTCACGACGGAGACGTATCAACTCCCCCAAGCTTAAACCTTTGCTTTTCCTCAAGCAATTCAGTTGACAAACTGAAAGGGATAAAGAAAAACTTTTACAAACTCTGTTTGCTCTTGTTGTTGTAAATATGCAAAGCCAACATTCAAGTTTTCAGCAAAGATTATAACTAACCACATTCGCAATAATGCATAGGTCTCAAGTTTACTCATATCAATAGCATAATCAACTAGCGAGCCATAATAATAAATCTCGGATGACAACACTTTCTCAAAACAATCATAATATGATATAACAAGATGGTATCTCGCTAGCCCTTTCTGAGACCGCAAAACATAAATGCAGAGCACCTTTAAAGACCAAGGACTGACTATACATTGTAATTCATGGTAAAAGAGATCCAGTCAAGTCATACTCAATGTAAACTAACAATAATGAATGCAAATGACAGCGGTGCTCTCCAACTGGTGCTTTTTGATAAGAGGATGATGACTCAACATAAAAGTAAATAGATAGGCCCTTCGCAGAGGGAAGCGGAGATTTGTAGAGGTGCCGGAGCTCGGTTTTGAAACAGAGGTGAATAATATTTTGAGCGGTATACTTTCATTGTCAACATAACAACCAAGAGATGGTGATATCTTCCATGCTACACACATTATAGGCGGTTCCCAAACAGAATGGTGAAGTTTATACTCCCCCTTCCACCAACAAGCATCAATCCATGGCTTGCTTGAAACAACGAGTGCCTCCAACTAACAAGAGTCTCGAGGGGAGTTTTGTTTGCAATTATTTTGATTTAGTTTGCATAAAGCATGGGACTGGGCATCCCGGTGACCAGCCATTTATCTCATGAGTGAGGAGCCGAGTCCACTCCTCTTGAGAATAACCCGCCTAACATGGAAGATACGGACAGCCCTAGTTGATACATGAGCTATTCGAGCATACCAAATAGGATATTTATTTGAAGGTTTAGAGTTTGGCACATACAAATTTACTTGGAACGGCAGGTAGATACCGTATATAGGTAGGTATAGTGGACTCGTGTGGAATAACTTTGGGGTTTAAGGGATTTGGATGCACAAGCAGTATTCCCGCTTAGTACAGGTGAAGGCTAGCAAAAGACTGGGAAGCGACCAGCTAGAGAGCGACAACAGTCATGAACATGCATTAAAATTAATCAACACCGAATGCAAGCATGAGTAGGATATAATCCAGCATGAACATAAATATCGTGAAGGCTATGTTGATTTTGTTTCAACTACATGCGTGAACATGCGCCAAGTCAAGTCACTTAAATCATTCAAAAGAGGATACCACCCTATCATACCACATCATAACCATTTTAATAGCATGTTGGCACGCAAGGTAAACCATTATAACTCACAACTAATCAAGCATGGCACAAGAAACTATGATCTCTAGTTGTCATTGCAAACATGTTTATTCATAATAGGCTGAATCAGGAACGATGAACTAATCATATTTACAAAAACAAAAGAGGTCGAGTTCATACCAGCCTTTCTTATCTCAGTCAGTCCATCATATATTGTCATAATTGCCTTTCACTTGCATGACTGAATGATGTGAATAATAATAATAGTGCACGTGCATTGTACTAACCTGGAATCTGCAGGCATTCAATAAACAGGAGAAGACAAGACAATATGGGCTCTTTTGTCAGATAAACAATAATGCATATAAGAGCCACTTAAACAATTTAATTATGATCTTCTCCTATCGACCCCAAAGAAAAGAAAAGAAATAAAACTATTTACATGGGAAAGCTCCCAACAAGCAAAAGAAGAACAAGTAATATTTTTGGGTTTTCTTTTTAATTACTACTAAAAGCATGGGAATTAAACTAACTAAAAGCTACAACTAATTTTTTTTGTTTTTCTTAAGGTTTATTAAACACACATGAGGAAAGCATAAAAAGGAAAATAAACTAGCATGGATGATACAATGAAAAAGTATGAGCACCGACATCTAGCAATGAGTGTGTGAACATGAATGTAATGTCAGTGAGAAATACGTACTCCCCCAAGCTTAGGCTTTTGGCCTAAGTTGGTCTATGGCCACGGCTGGCCTGGCGGATATCCATAATAATAGTTGGGGTCATACTGCAATGCAGCAGCTATCGCCTGCTGAGCTGCAGCGTGGCGACGAGCGGCCTCCTTTCTCCTCTCGTACTCATCTGCCTCCTCTCTGGTAATAGTATATCCTCTTTTGCCTGATAATCAAAGAAGGCAGGAGCAGGGAGAGTAATACGGACAGCACGACGTCTGTCAATGATTAGTCGATACTGGAGAGGTGATTCGTTCCTCTCGACAAACTGGTGGTGAACGATAGCATTAAAATCTAGATAAGCAGGAGGTAATTCAATATCATCTTCGCGTATGGCTATACCCCAAAAATTAGCTATGCGGGTTGCATAAATTCCATCAAAGAAATCTCCATTAAGTCTATTAAGATGCAACCTACGTGCAACAATGGCTCCCAAATTATATGATTTGTCTCGTAACACAACACTCCTAAGAATACTAAGATCAGGGACACACATGTGACATGCCTCATCTTTACCATTAATGCATCTACCTATGAAGAGAGCAAAATAATGTATAGCAGGAAAGTGAATGCTCCCTATGGTAGCTTGTGTAATATCTCTAGATTCTTCCGCAGTTATTCTAGCAAGAAAATCTCTAAATTCAGATTTGCGAGGATCCCTTATACTACCCCATTGTGGAAGTTTGCAAGCAGTGGTAAAATCCTCGAAGTCCATAGTGTAAGATTTATCATAAAGATCAAACATGACAGTTGGAGAATTACGTGAAGTTGAAAATTCAAACCTCCTCACAAAGGTACTGGTGAGATAGTGATACTGGCTGCACTTCTCTTCCTCGAAGCTCACAAGATCAGCGTTACGCAAATATGCGTTAAATTCTTCCTTAATTCCCGCTCGATCCATAAAGTTCTCAGACGGCCAATCACAAGGACGCACTGGAGCATCTCTTGGTGGCTCTTCATCAGCATCACGCATTGCAAGCCTGGGCCCTTGCTTCCTTGAAGAACCACCTTGGAACATTTTCCTAAGCATATTTCTTCCTCTGAAAAATTCTGAATTTTTTTAGTAACTTCAAAATAAAAGTAAACCAAACTCAATAATATTGATAGCAACTACTCCTACAAGTGCCTAGGGCCTATATCATGCATCAAAACTACTTTTGACCATATAAATTTGACATGCAAGCTCAAGAACAGGGTCACCTAAGCAACACAAGTTTGCAATGAATAAAGCACTAGAACAAAAACTAATTGGACCAATGGAGGAGTCGCATACCAAGGAACAATCTCCCCAAGCAGTTTTGTGAGAGGTGCTTTGAGCAAGGAGATCGAAAACGGCAGCAAAACGAGCTTGGACTCGGGTTTGAGCTGGTTATTCGTGTTTGTGGGAGGAAGATGAAGTGTGTGGGTGCAGGAATAAGTGGAGGAGGGCCACCGTGGGCCCACGAGGCAGGGGCACGCCCTCCACCCTCGTGGGCAGGTGGTTGACCCCCCTGGTGTGTTCTCAGTTCCATAAATCCTCAAATATTCTAGAAAAAATCATATTTAAATTTCAGGGCATTTGGAGAACTTTTATTTTCGAGGTATTTTTATATTACACGGATAATCAAATAACAGACATAAAAATATTTATTTTATTTTATTTAATGTAAATAACAGAAAGTAAAAGTGGGGTACAGAAGGTTGTGCCTTCTAGTTTCATCCATCTCATGGTCATCAAAAGGAATCCACTAAAAAGGTTGATCAAGTCTTGTTAACGAACTCGTTCCGAATAACAAGGAACCGGAGAAATTTCGAATAACACTATGTTACCTCAACGGGGATATGCACATCCCCAATAATAATAATATCATATTTCTTCTTGACAGTAGGAAGAGGAAATTCAAAACCTCCAAATATAATCGATGGCATTTTTCCAATAGAGTTGATACTATGAACTTGAGGTTGTTTCCTCGGAAAGTGTACCGTATGCTCGTTACCATTAACATGAAAAGTGACATTGCCTTTAGTGCAATAAATAATAGCCCCTGCGGTGTTCAAAAAGGGTCTTCCAAGAATAATAGACATACTATCGTCCTCGGGTATATCAAGAATAACAAAGTCCGTTAAAATAGTAACGTTTGCAACTACAACAGGCACATCCTCACAAATACTGACAGGTATAGCAGTTGATTTATTAGCCATTTGCAAATATATTTCAGTAGGTGTCAACTTATTCAAATCAAGTCTACGATGTAAAGAGAGAGGCATAACACTAACACCGGCTCCAATATCACATAAAGTAGTTTTAACATAGTTTCTTTTAATGGAGCATGGTATAGTTGGTACTCCTGGATCTCCAAGTTTCTTTGGTATTCCACCCTTAAAAGTATAATTAGCAAGCATGGTGGAAATTTTAGCTTCCGGTATCTTTCTTCTATTTGTAATAATATCTTTCATGTACTTAGCATAAGGATTGGTTTTGAGCATATCAGTTAATCGCATATGCAAAAAGATAGGTCTAATCATTTCAGCAAAGCGCTCAAAATCCTCATCATCATTTTTCTTGGATGGTTTGGGAGGAAAGGGCATGGGTTTCTGAACTCATGGTTCTCTTTCTTTACCATGTTTCCTAGCAACAAAGTCTTTCTTATCACAACGTTGATTCTTTGATTGTGGGTTATCAAGATCAATAGCAGGTTCAATTTCTATGTCATTATCATTACTAGGTTGAGCATCATTATGAACATTATCACTAGTTTCAGGTTCATTACCGGATTGAGTTTCAGCATCAGAAATAGAAATATCATTTGGATTCTCAGGTGTTTCAACAATAGGATCACTAGAAGCATGCAAAGTCCTATCATTTTTCTTTTTCTTTTTAGAAGAACTAGGTACAACTATATTATTTCTCTGAGAATCTTGCTCAATTCTCTTAGGGTGGCCTTCAGGATACAAAGGTTCCTGAGTCATTTTACCAGTTCTAGTAGCCACTCTAACAGCATTATCATTAACCTTACTATTCAACTCATTGAGCAAATCATTTTCAGCTTTAAGTACTTGTTCTACTTGAGTGGTAACCATAGAAGCATATTTACTAATAAGTTTAAGTTCACCTTTAACATTATCCATATAATCACCCAAGTGTTCAAGCATATTTGAATTGTTTTTCAATTGTCTACCAAAATAAGCATTAAAATCTTCTTTCTTAGCCATAAATTTATCAAACTCATCTAAGCATGGGCTAGCAAATTTAGTAAATGGGATTACAACTTTATCATATCTATAGAGAGAATTTACCTTTACTACCTGTGTCGGGTTATCAAGACCATGAGTTTCTTCAATAGGTAAAGGATTAAGATTATATGTTTCTTCAACAAGCGGTAAATTAAGACCGTGTATTTCTTCAATAGGAGGTAAATTCTTAACATCTTCAGCTTTAATACCTTTTTCTTTCATAGATTTCTTTGCCTCTTTCATATCTTCAGGACTGATAAATAGAATACCCCTCTTCTTCGGAGTTGGCTTAGGAATATGCTCAGAAATTGGCTCCGGAGGTGTCCAATTATTTTCATTTTTCAACATATTATTCAATAGAATTTCAGCTTCATCCGGTGTTTGATAACCCACAAGTATAGGGGATCGCAACAGCTTTCAAGGGTTGAGTATTCAAGCCAAATTTATTGATTCGACACAAGGGGAGCCAAAGAATATTCTCAAGTATTAGCAGCTGAGTTGTCAATTCAACCACACCTGGAAACTTAGTATCTGCAGCAAAGTGTTTAGTAGCAAAGTAATATGATAGTGATGGTAATGTTAACAAAAGAGTAATGAAAACAAAGTAATGTTTTTGGTATTTTGTAGTGATTGTAACAATAGCAATGGGAAAGTAAATAAGCGTAAACCAGTATATGGAAAGCTCGTAGGCACTGGATCAATGATGGATAATTATGCCGGATGCGGTTCATCATGTAACAGTCATAACCTAGGGTGACACAGAACTAGCTCCAATTCGTCAATGTAATGTAGGCATGTATTCTAAATATAGTCATACGTGCTTATGGAAAAGAACTTGCATGACATCTTTTGTCCTACCCTCCCGTGGCAGCGGGGTCCTAATGGAAACTAAGGGATATTAAGGCCTCCTTTTAATAGAGAACCGGAACAAAGCATTAGCACATAGTGAATACATGAACTCCTCAAACTACGGTCATCACCGGTAAGTATCCCGATTATTGTCACTTCGGGGTTAACGGATCATAACACATAATAGGTGACTATAGACTTGCAAGATAGGATCAAGAACACTCATATATTGATGAAAACATAATAGGTTCAGATCTGAAATCATGGCACTCGGGCCCTAGTGACAAGCATTAAGCATAGCAAAGTCATAGCAACATCAATATCAGAACATAGTGGATACTAGGGATCAAACTCTAACAAAACTAACTCGATTACATGGTGAATCTCATCCAACCCATCACCGTCCAGCAAGCCTACGATGGAATTACTCACGCACGGCGGTGAGCATCATGAAATTGGTGATGGAGAATGGTTGATGATGACGACGGCGACGAATCCCCCTCTCCGGAGCCCCGAACATACTCTAGATCAGCCCTCCCGAGAGGTTTTAGGGCTTGGCGGTAGCTCCGTATCGTAAAACGCGATGATTTCTTCTCTCCTATTTTTTCTCCCCGAAAGCAGTTATATAGAGTTGGAGTTGGAGTCGGCAGGTCTCCAGGGGGCCCACGAGGTAGGGGGCGCGCCCTAGGGGGGTGCCCCCACCCTCGTGAGAAGGGTGTGGGCCCCCTGGTCTTCATCTTTGGAGAGTATTTTTTATTATTTATTGTAAGATATTCCGTGGAGTTTTAGGTCATTTCGAGAATTTTTGTTTCCTGCACATAAAACAACATCATGGCAATTCTACTGAAAACAGCGTCAGTCCGGGTTAGTTCCATACAAATCATACAAGTTAGAGTCCAAAACAAGGGCAAAAGTGTTTGGAAAAGTAGATACGACGGAGACGTATCAACTCCCCCAAGCTTAAACCCTTGCTTGTCCTCAAGCAATTCAGTTGACAAACTGAAAGAAATAAAGAAAAACTTTTACAAACTCTGTTTGCTCTTGTTGTTATAAATATGTCAAGCTAGCATTCAAGTTTTTAGCAAAGATTATAACTAACCACATTTGCAATAATTCTCAGGTCTCATGATTACCCATATCAATAGCATAATAAACTAGCAAGCCATAATAATAAATCTCGGATGACAACACTTTCTCAAAACAATCATAATATGATATAACAAGATGGTATCTCGCTAGCCCTTTCTGAGACCGCAAAACATAAATGCAGAGCACCTTTAAAGATCAAGGACTGACTAGACATTGTAATTCATGGTAAAAGAGATCCAATCAGAGTCACACCCAATATAAATTAACAGTAATGAATGCAAATGACAACGGTGCTCTCCAACTAGTGCCTTTTAATAAGAGGGTGATGACTCAACATAAAAGTAAATAGATAGGCCCTTCGCAGAGGGAAGCGGGGATTTTTAGAGGTGCCAGAGCTTGGTTTTGAAATAGAGGTGAATAACATTTTGAGCGGTATACTTTCATTGTCAACATAACAACCAAGAGATGGCGATATCTTCCATGCTACACACATTATAGGCGGTTCCCAAACAGAATGGTAAAGTTTATACTCCCCCTCCACCAACAAACATCAATCCATGGCTTGCTCGAAACAACGAGTGCCTCCAACATACATCAGGTCCCAGGGGGAGTTCTGTGTGCAATTATTTTGATTTAGTTTGCATAAAGCATGGGACTGGGCATCCCAGTGACCAGCCATTTATCTTGTGAGTGAGGAGCGGAGTCCACTCCTCTTGAGAATAACCCGCCTAACATGGAAGATACAGACAACCCTAGTTGATACATGAGCTATTCGAGAATACAAAACAGGATGATTATTTGAAGGTTTAGACTTTGGCGCATACAAATTTACTTGGAACGGCAGGTAGATACCGCATATAGGAAGGTATAGTGGACTCATCTGGAATGACTTTGGGGTTTAAGGAGTTTGGATGCACAAGCAACATTCCCGCTTAGTACAAGTGAAGGCTAGCAAAAGACTGGGAAGCGACCAACTAGAGAGCAACAAAAGCCATGTACATGCACTAAAATTAATAAACATTGGATGCAAGCATGAGAAGGATATAATCCACCATGAACATAAATATCATGAAGGCTATGTTGATTTGTTTCAACTACATGCGTGAACATGTGCCAAGTCAAGTCACTTAAATCATTCAGAGAAGGATACCACCCTATCATACCACATCATAACCATTTTAATAGCATGTTGGCACGCAAGGTAAACCATTATAACTCATAGCTAATCAAGCATGGCACAAGCAACTATGATCTCTAATTGTCATTGCAAACATGTTTATTCATAACAAGCTAAATCAAGAATGATGAACTCATCATATTTACAAAAACAAAAGAGGTCGAGTTCATACCAGCTTTTCTCATCTCAGTCAGTCCATCATATATCATCATAATTGCCTTTCACTTGCATGGCCGAACGATGTGAATAATAATAAGAGTGCACATGCATTGGAGTAAGCTGGAATCTGCGAGCATTTAATAAACAGGAGAAGACAAGGCAATATGGGCTCTTTTGTCAGATAAAAAATAATGCATATAAGAGCCATTTCAACAATTTAATCATGGTATTCTCCTAGTGACCCCCAAAGAAAAGAAATAAAAACCATTTACACGGGAAAGCTCCCAACAAGCAAAAGAAGAACAGGAAATATTTTTGGGTTTTCTTTTTAATTACTACTACAAGCATGGAAAGTAAATTAATTAAAAGCTACAACTAATTTTTTTGGTTTTTCTTAAGGTTTATTAAACACACAAGAAGAAAGCATAAAATAAAATAGACTAGCATGGATGATACAATGAAAAAGTATGAGCACCGACATCTGGCAATGAGTGTGTGTGAACATAAATGTAATGTCAGTGAGAAATACGTACTCCCCCAAGCTTAGGCTTTTGGCCTAAGTTGGTCTATGTCCATGGCTGGCCTGGCAGATATCCATAATAATAGTTGGGGTCGTACTGCGATGAGGAAGAAGAAGGCTCCGATTGCCACTGGTTGGTGATCATCTCCAGATCCCACTGATAGTTAGACTGCCATGAAGGATCAAATTGTGGTTCCGGTTCTGGCTCCTCGGCTGGTGCAGGGTTCCGGTAGGCGTGGATAGCCGTCAACGGAACAAGGTACTTGCCTACAGTAAAATCAAACAAAGAAGGAGCAGGCAAGGTAATAGTCTCATGATGATGTTTATTAAAGAACAATTGATATTTAAGCTCTCCTGCCCTATTATTAACACTAAAATCATCTGCCACCATACTTTTATAATCTAAATAAACACGAGGCAGCACTTTTTCTTCCTTCTCAGCATGCCTAATAGGTATGTTAAAATGTGCAGCTAGGCGTGTAGCATAGATGCCTCCAAAGATGAGACCCTTTGTATGGTTCATACTTAACCGTCTAGCAATAATGCCTCCCATACTAAAAGTGTTATCACTGTATAAACCTTGGAGCAGAATAATTATATCAGGGATACTAAGGTTTCCACAGTTTCCGCGTCCAATTAAGCAACGACTAGCAAATGATGCAAAGTAACGTAAAACAGGAAAATGTATGCTAGTGATTTGTGCATCAGAAACCTTCCTAGTTTCCCCTACAGTGATAGTATTAATAAATCCCTCCACATCATCATGATGTGGTTCTTCTGTCTTTCCCCCAAAAGGGACTAAACAAATCTGACAGAAATCATTAAGTGACATCTCCTTATGCTCATCATATAAATGAAACTCCATCGCAGGTGGTGAGTTCCTAGAATGAAAATGAAAGTTTTGCACAAAGGTATTTGTGAGTAAGAGATACTGATCGCATTAGTCGTGGAGGAAAGCGGTGAGGCCTGCATTATGATCCAATTCATGAAAATCTTCATAAATCCCGGCTGCTCTCAAGAAATCCTCGGAAGGCCATTCACACGCCCGAACCTCCGCGGTGCGTGGCAAATTATACTTAGGCTTCGGTGCCTTTTCCTTCGAGCTTTGGCTCGATGAGCCCCTCAATAATCTCCTCATCATTTTCTGAAAAATTCTGAAATTTTTAGTAACTTCAAAATAAAAGTAAACCAAACTCAATAATATTGATAGCAACTACTCCTACAAGTGCCTAGAGCCTATATCATGCATCAAAACTACTTTTGACCATATAAATTTGACATGCAAGCTCAAGAACAGGGTCACCTAAGCAACAAAAATTTTCAATGAATAAAGCACTAAAACAAAAACTAATTGGACCAATGGAGGCGTCACATACCAAGGAACAATCTCCCCAAGCAAGGAGATCGAAAATGGCAGCAAAGCGAGATTGGACTCGGGTTTGAGCTGGTTTTTCGTGTTTAGGGGAGGAAGATGAAGTGTGTGGCTGAAAGAATAAGTGGAGGAGGGCCACCGTGGGCCCACTAAGTAGGGGGGGCGCCCCCTAGGGGGGTGGGCGCGCCCTCCACCCTCGTGGCAAGGTGGTTGGCCCCCCTGGTGTGTTCTTGGTTCCATAAATCCTCAAATATTCTAGAAAAAAACATATTTAATTTTTAGGGCATTTGGAGAACTTTTATTTTCTAGGTATTTTTATATTGCATGGATAATCAGATAACAGACAGAAAATTATTTATGTTTACTTTATGTCAACTAAATAATAAAAATTACAGAGAGGGTACAGAAGGTTGTGCTTCTAGTTTCATCCATCTCATGCTCGTGAAAATGAATCCACTAACAAGGTTGATCAAGTCTTGTTAACAAACTCATTCCGATTAACATGAAACCTGAGAAATTTCGAATAACACTAGGTTACCTCAACGGGGATATGCACATCCCCAATAATAAGTATATCATATTTCTTCTTGACAATAGGAAGAGCAAAATTCAAAACCTCCAAATATAATCGATGGAATTTTTCCGATAGAATTGATACTATGAACTTGAGGTTGTTTCCTCGGAAAGTGTACCGTATGCTCATTACCATTAACATGAAAAGTGACATTGCCTTTGTTGCAATCAATAACAGCCCCTACAGTATTAAGAAAAGGTCTTCCAAGAATAATAAACATACTATTGTCCTCGGGAATATCAAGAATAACAAAGTTTGTTAAAATAGTAACGTTTGCAACCACAATAGGCACATCCTCACAAATACCAACAGGTATAGCAGTTGATTTATCAGCCATTTGCAAAGATATTTCAGTAGGTGTCAACTTATTCAAGTCAAGTCTACGATATAAATAGAGAGGCATACACTAACACTGGCTCCAAGATCACATAAAGCAGTTTTAACATAGTTTCTTTTAATGGAGCATGGTATAGTAGGTACTCCCGGATCTCCAAGTTTCTTTGGTATTCCACCCTTAAAAGTATAATTAGCAAGCATGGTGGAAATTTCAGCTTCCGGTATCTTTCTCTTATTTGTAATAATATCTTTTATGTACTTAGCATAAGGATTTGTTTTAAGCATATCAGTTAATCGCATACGCAAAAAGATAGGTCTAATCATTTCAGCAAATCGCTCAAAATCCTCATCATCCTTTTTATTGGATGGTTTGGGAGGAAAAGGCATGGGTTTCTGAACCCAGGGCTCTCTTTCTTTACCATGTTTCCTAGCAATAAAGTCTTTCTTATCGTAACGTTGATTCTTTGATTGTGGGTTATCAAGATCAACGGCGGGTTCAATTTCTACATCATTATCATTACTAGGTTGAGTATCATTATGAACATCATCATTAACATTTTCATTAGGTTCATGTCCATTGCGAGATTGTGTTTCAGCATTAGAAATAGAAATATCATTTGGATTATCAGGTGGTTCAGCAATAGGTTCACTAGATGTTTGCACAGTTCTATCATTTTTCTTTTTCTTCTTTTTAGAAGAGCTAGGTGCATCAATTTTATTTCTCTGAGAATCTTGTTCAATTCTCTTAGGGTGGCCTTCAGGATACAAAGGTTCTTGAGTCATTCTACCAGTTCTAGTAGCCACTTTAACAACATAATCATTTTTCCTACTATTCATCTCATTCAGCAATTCCTTTTGAGCTTTAAGTACTTGTTCTACTTGAGTGGTAACCATAGAAGCATGTTTGCTAACAAGTTTAAGTTCACCTCTAATGTTAGCCATATAATCACCCAAGTATTTAGTCATATCAGCATCTTGTTTTAGTTGTCTACCAAAATAAGCATTGAAGTCTTCTTGTTTAAACATAAAATTATCGAACTCATCCAAGCATTGACTAGCAATTTTAGCAGGAGGGATTTCAGCTTTATTATATCTGTAGAGAGAATTTACCTTTACTACCTGTGTCAGGTTATCAGGGTCTGGAGGTTCTTCAATAAATAAAGGATTAAGATCATATGTTTCTTTGACAGGTGGTAAATTGAGACCATATATTTATTCAATAGGAGGTAAATTCTTAACATCTTCAGCTTTAATACCTTTTTCTTTCATAGATTTCTTTGCCTCTTGCATATCTTCGGGACTGAGAAATAGAATACCCCTCTTCTTCGGAGTTGGTTTAGGAATAGGATCATTAATTGGAGCAGGAGCTGGCTCAGGAGGTGCCCAATTATTTTCATTTGTCAACATATTATTCAATAAGATTTCAACTTCATCCGGTGTTCTTTCCCTGAAAAGAGAACTAGCACAACTATCCAGGTAATCTCTGGAAGCATCGGTTAGTCCATTATAAAAGGTATCAAGTATTTAACTTTTCTTAAGAGGATGATCAGGCAAAGCATTAAGTAACCTGAGAAGCCTCCCCCAAGCTTGTGGGAGACTCTCTTCTTTAATTTGCACAAAGTTGTATGTTTCCTTTAAAGCAGCTTGTTTCTTATGAGCAAGGAAATATTTAGCAGATAAGTAATAGATCATATCATGGGGACTACGCACACAACCAGGATCAAGAGAATCAAACCATATCTTAGCATCACCCTTTAATGAGAACGAAAATATTTTAAGGATATAAAAGTAGCGAGATCTCTCATCATTAGTGAACAGGGTAGCTATATCATTTAATTTAGTAAGATGTGCCACAACAGTTTCAGATTCATAGCCATGAAAAGGATCAGATTCAACCAAAGTAATTATATCAGGATCAACAAAGAATTCATAATCCTTATCAGCAACACAGATAGGCGAAGTAGCAAAAGCAGGTTCAGGTCTCATCCTAGCATTTAGAGATTGCTTATTCCATTTAGCTAATAACCTTTTGAGTTCATATCTATCTTTGCAAGCTAAAATAGCTAAAGAAGCTTCTTGATCAAATAAATAACCCTCAGAAATAACAAGTGATTCTTCATCATCACTTTCATCTTCATCATTAGATTCAATATTTTCAATCTCTCTAGCCCTAGCAAGTCATTCCTCGAGAAAATCATCAAGTGGCATAGTAGTATCAGGCATAGAGGTAGTTTCATCATAAGTATCATGCACAATAGAAGTAGCATCATCAATAACATGCGACATATCAGAACGAATAGCAGAAGCAGGTGTAGGTGTCGCAAGCTTACTCATAACAGAAGGTGAATCAAGTGCAGAGCTAGATGGCAGTTCCTTACCTCCCCTGGTAGTTGAGGGATGAATTTTGGTTTTTGGATCTCTCAAGTTCTTCATAGTGTCGAGCAGATATAAATCCCAAGTGACTCAAAGAATAGAGCTATGCTCCCCGGCAACGGCGCCAGAAATTAGTCTTGATAACCCACAAGTATAGGGGATCGCAACAGTTTTCGAGGGTAGAGTATTCAACCCAAATTTATTGATTCGACACAAGTGGAGCCAAATAATATTCTCAAGTATTAGCAGCTGAGTTGTCAATTCAACCACACCTGGAAACTTAGTATCTGCAGTAATATGATAGTGATGGTAATGGTAACAAAAGAGTAACGAAAGCAAAGTAATGTTTTTGGTATTTTGTAGTGATTGTAACAATAGCAACGGGAAAGTAAATAAGCGTAAACCAGTATATGGAAAGCTCGTAGGCATTGGATCAATGATGGATAATTATGCCGGATGTGGTTCATCATGTAACAGTCATAACCTAGGGTGACATAGAACTAGCTCCAATTCGTCAATGTAATATAGGCATGTATTCCGAATATAGTCATACGTGCTTATGGAAACGAACTTGCATGACATCTTTTGTCCTACCCTCTCGTGGCATCGGGGTCCTAATGGAAACTAAGGGATATTAAGGCCTCCTTTTAATAGAGAACCGGAACAAAGCATTAACACATAGTGAATACATGAACTCCTCAAACTACGGTCATCACCGGTAAGTATCCCGATTATTGTCACTTCGGGGTTAACGGATCATAACACATAATAGGTGACTATAGACTTGCAAGATAGGATCAAGAACACTCATATATTGATGAAAACATAATAGGTTCAGATCTGAAATCATGGCACTCGGGCCCTAGTGATAAGCATTAAGCATAGCAAAGTCATATCAACATCAATCTCAGAACATAGTAGATACTAGGGATCAAACCCTAACAAAACTAACTCGATTACATGGTGAATCTCATCCAACCCATCACCGTCCAGCAAGCCTACGATGGAATTACTCACGCACGAGGGTGAGCATCATGAAATTGGTGATGGAGGATGGTTGATGATGACGACGGCGACGAATCCCCCTCTCCGGAGCCCTGAACGGACTCCAGATCAGCTCTCCCAAGAGGTTTTAGGGCTTGGCGGCGGCTCCGTATCGTAAAACGCGATGATTTCTTCTCTCCTATTTTTTCTCCCCGAAAGCTGTTATATAGAGTTGGAGTTGGAGTCGGGAGGTCTCCAGGGGGCCCACGAGGTAGGGGGCGTGCTCTAGGGGGGGGGGGCGCCCCCACCCTCGTGAGAAGGGTGTGGTTCCCCCGGTCTTCATCTTTGGCGAGGATTTTTTATTAATTATTGTAAGATATTCCGTGGAGTTTCAGGTCATTCCGAGAACTTTTGTTTCCTGCACATAAAACAACATCATGGCAATTTTGCTGAAAACAGCGTCAGTCCGGGTTAGTTCCATTCAAATCATACAAGTTAGAGTCCAAAAAAGGGGAAAAGTGTTTGGAAAAGTAGATACGATGGAGATGTATCAGTGTTCTTTCCCTGAAAATAGAACCAGCACAACTATCCAGGTAATCTCTGGAGGCATCGGTTAGTCCATTATAAAAGATATCAAGTATTTCATTTTTCTTAAGACGATGATCAGGCAAAGCATTACGTAATTGGAGAAGCCTCCCCCAAGCTTGTGGGAGACTCTCTTCTTCAATTTGCACAAAATTATATCTATATATCCCTTAAAGCAGCTTGTTTCTTATGAGCTGGGAAATATTTAGCAGAGAAGTAATAAATCATATCTTGGGGACTACGCACACAACCAGTATCAAGAGAATTAAACCATATCTTAGCATCACCCTTTAATGAGAATGGAAATATTTTAAGGATATAAAAGTAGCGATTTCTCTCATCTTTAGTGAACAGGGTAGCTATGTCATTTAATTTAGTAAGATGTGCCACAACGGTTTCAAATTCATGACTATGAAAAGGATCAGATTCAACCTAAGTGATTATATCAGGATCAACAGAGAATTCATAATCCTTGTCAGTAACAAAGATAGGTGAAGTAGCAAAAGCAGGGTCAGGTTTCATTCTAGCATTTAGAGATTGCTTACTCCATTTAGCTAATAATCTTTTAAGTTCATTTCTATTTTCACAAACTAAAATAGCTAAAGAAGCTTCTTGATCAAAAACATAACCCTTAGGAATAACAAGTGATTCTTCATCATCACTTTCATCTGTATCATCAGATTCAATATTTTCAATTTCTCTAGCCCTAGCAAGTTGTTCATCAAGAAAATCACTAAGTGGCATAGTAGTATCAGGCATAGAGGTAGTTTCATCATAAGTATCATGCATAGCAGAAGTGGCATCATCAATAACATGCGACATATCAGAACGAATAGAAGAAGCACGTGTAGGTGTCGCAAACTTACTCATAACAGAAGGTGAATCAAGTGCAGAGCTAGATGGCAGTTCCTTACCTCCCCTCGTAGTTGAGGGATAGATCTTGGTTTTTGGATCTCTCAAGTTCTTCATAATGATAAGCAGATATAAATCCCAAGTGACTCAAAGAATAGAGCTATGCTCCCAGGCAACAACGCCAGAAAATAGTCTTGATAACCCACAAGTATAGGGGATCGCAACAATTTTCGAGGGTAGAGTATTCAACCCAAATTTATTGATTCGACACAAGGGGAGCCAAAGAATATTCTCAAGTATTAGCAGCTGAGTTGTCAATTCAACCACACCTGGAAACTTAATATCTGCAGCAAAGTGTTTAGTAGCAAAATAATATGATATTAGTGATAACGGTAACAAAAGGTAACAGTAATAAAAGCAATGTTTTTGGTATTTGTAGTGATGATAGCAATAGCAACGGAAAGTAAATAAGCGAAGAACAATATATGGAAAGCTCGTAGGCAATGGATCAGTGATGGAGAATTATGCTGGATGTGGTTCATCATGTAACAGTCATAACCTAGGGTGACACAGAACTAACTCCAGTTCATTGATGTAATGTAGGCATGTATTCCGAATATAGTCATACATGCTTATGGAAAAGAACTTTCATGACATCTTATCTCCTACCCTCCCTTGGCAGCGGGGTCCTTACGGAAACTAAGGGATATTAAGGCCTTCTTTTAATAGAATACCGGAACAAAGCATTAACATATAGTGAATACATGAACTCCTCAAACTACAGTCATCACCCGTAAGTATCCCGATTATTGTCACTTCGGGGTTAACGGATCATAACACATAATAGGTGACTATAGACTTGCAAGATAGGATCAAGAACACTCATATATTGATGAAAACATAATAGGTTCAGATCTGAAATCATGGCACTCGGGCCCTAGTGACAAGCATTAAGCATAGCAAAGTCATAGCAACATCAATCTCAGAACATAGTGGATACTAGGGATCAAACCCTAACAAAACTAACTCGATTACATGGTGAATCTCATCCAACCCATCACCGTCCAGCAAGCCTACGATGGAATTACTCACGCACGGCGGTGAGCATCATGAAATTGGTGATGGAGGATGGTTGATGATGACGACGGCGACGAATCCCCCTCTCCGGAGCCCCGAACAGACTCCAGATCAGCCCTCCCGAGAGGTTTTAGGGCTTGGCGGCGGCTCCGTATCGTAAAACGCGATGATTTCTTCTCTCCTATTTTTTCTCCCCGAAACTCAATATATGGAGGTGGAGTTGGAGTCGGAGAGGCAACATGGGGCCCACGAGGTAGGGGGGCGTGCCCTAGGGGGGCAGGCGCGCCCCCCACCCTCGTGGAGAGTCGGTGGCCCCCCTGGCCTTCATCTTTGGCAGGTATTTTTCTTATTTTCTGAAAAGTGGGTCCGTGAAGTTTCAGGTCATTCCGAGATTTGCTGCTGCACATAAACAACACCATGGTAATTCTGCTGAAAACAGCATCAGTCTGGGTTAGTTCCATTCAAATCATGCAAGTTAGAATCCAAAACAAGGGCAAAAGTGTTTGGAAAAGTAGATACGTTGGAGACGTATCAAGCAATAGCAACGGAAAAGTAAATAAGCGAAGAACAATATATGGAAAGCTCGTAGGCAATGGATCAGTGATGGAGAATTATGCTGGATGCGGTTCATCATGTAACAGTCATAACCTAGGGTGACACAGAACTAGCTCCAATTCATCAATGTAATGTAGGCATGTATTCCGAATATAGTCATACGTGCTTATGGAAAAGAACTTGCATGACATCTTTTGTCCTACCCTCCCGTGGTAGCGGGGTCCTTATGGAAACTAAGGGATATTAAGGCCTCCTTTTGATAGTGTACCAGAACAAAGCATTAACACATAGTGAATACATGAACTCCTCAAACTACGGTCATCACCGGTATGTATCCCGATTATTGTCACTTCGGGGTTAACGGATCATAACACATAATAGGTGACTATAGAATTGCAAGATAGGATCAAGAACACTCATATATTGATGAAAACATAATAGGTTCAGATCTAAAATCATGTCACTCGGGCCCTAGTGACAAGCATTAAGCATAGCAAAGTCATAGCAACATCAATCTCAGAACATAGTGGATACTAGGGATCAAACCCTAACAAAACTAACTCGATTACATGATAGATCCCATCCAACCCATCACCGTCCAGCAAGCCTACAATGGAATTACTCATGCACGGCGGTGAGCATCATGAAATTGGTGATGGAGGATGGTTGATGATGACGATGGCGACGGATTCCCCTCTTCGGAGCCCCGAACGGACTCCAGATCAGCCCTCCCGAGAGGTTTTAGGGCTTGGCGGCGGCTCCGTATCGTAAAACGTGATGAATCCTTCTTCTTTATTTTTTTCTCCCTGAAAGCAAATATATAGAGTTGGAGTCGAGGTCGGAGGAGCTCTAGGGGGGCCACAAGGTAGGGGGCAGGCGCGCCCCCCACCCTCGTGGCTAGGGTGTGGCCCCCCTGGTCTTCATCTTTTGCAAGGATTTCTTATTATTTCCGAAAAGATGTTCCGTGAAGTTTCAGGTCATTCTGAGAACTTTTGTTTCTGCACATAAATAACACCATGGCAATTCTGCTGAAAACAACGTCAGTCCGTGTTAGTTCCATTCAAACCATGCAAGTTAGAGTCCAAAACAAGGGCAGAAGTGTTTGGAAAAGTAGATATGACGGAGACGTATCAACTTCCCCATGCTTAAACCTTTGCTTGTCCTCAAGAAATTCAGTTGACAAACTGAAAGTGATAAAGAAAAACTTTTACAAACTCTGTTTGCTCTTGTTGTAACCATATTCACAATAACGCATAGGTCTCATGTTTACTCATATAAATGGCATAATCAACTAGCGAGCAATAATAATAAATCTCAGATGACAACACTTTCTCAAAGCAATCATAATATGATATAACAAGATGGTATCTCGCTAGCCCTTTCTGAGACCGCAAAACATAAATGCACATCACCTTTAAAGATCAAGGACTGACTAGACATTGTAATTCATGGTAAAAGAGATCCAGTCAAGTCATACTCAATGTGAACTAACAGTAATGAATGCAAATGACAGCGGTGCTCTCCAACTGGTGCTTTTTAATAAGAGGATGATGACTCAACATAAAAGTAAATAGATAGGCCCTTCGCAGAGGGAAGCAGGGATTTGTAGAGGTGTCAACATAACAACCAAGAGATGGCGATATCTTCCATGCTACACACATTATAGGCGGTTCCGAAACAGAATGGTAAAGTTTATACTCCCCCTCCACCAATAAGCATCAATCCATGGCTTGCTCGAAACAACGAGTGCCTCCTACTAACAAGTGTCCCAGGGGGAGTTTTGTTTGCAATTATTTTGATTTAGTTTGCATAAAGCATGGGACTGAGCATCCCGGTGACCAGCCATTTTCTCGTGAGTGAGGAGCGGAGTCCACTCCTCTTGAGAATAACCCGCCTAACATGGAAGATACGGACAACCCTAGTTGATACATGAGCTATTCGAGCATACAAAACAGGATATTTATTTGAAGGTTTAGAGTTTGGCACATACAAATTTACTTGGAACGACAGGTAGATACCGTATATAGGTAGGTATAGTGAACTCATATGGAACAACTTTGGGGTTTATGGAGTTGGATGCACAAGAAGTATTCCCGCTTAGTACAGGTGAAGGCTAGCAAAAGACTGGGAAGCGACCAGCTAGAGAGCGACAACAGTCATGAACATGCATTAAAATCAATCAACATCGAATGCAAGCATGAGTAGGATATAATCCACCATGAACATAAATATCGTGAAGGCTATGTTGATTTTGTTTCAACTACATGCGTGAACATGCGCCAAGTCAAGTCACTTAAATCATTCAGAGGAGGATACCACCCTATCATACCACATCACAACCATTTTAATAGCATGTTGGCACGCAAGGTAAACCATTATAAGCTCATAGCTAATCAAGCATGGCACAAGAAACTATGATCTCTAGTTGTCATTGCAAACATGTTTATTCATAATAGGCTGAATCAGGAACGATGAACTAATCATATTTACAAAAACAAGAGAGGTCGAGTTCATACCAGCTTTTCTCATCTCACTCAGTCCATCATATATTGTCATAATTGCCTTTCACTTGCACGACCGAATGATGTGAATAATATTAAGAGTGCACGTGCATTGGACTAAGCTGGAATCTGCAAGCATTCAATAAACAGGAGAAGACAAGGCGATATGGGCTCTTTGTCAGATCAACAATAATGCATATAAGAGCCACTTTAACAATTTAATTATGGTCTTCTCCTATCGACCCCCAAAGAAAAGAAAAGAAATAAAACTATTTACATGGGAAAGCTCCCAACAAGCAAAAGAAGAACAGGAAATCTATTTGGGTTTTCTTTTTAATTACTACTACAAGCATAGAAAGTAAACTAATTAAATGATACAACTATTTTTTTTGTTTTTCTTAAGGTTTATTAAACACACAAGAAGAAAGCATAAAAAGGAAAATAAACTAGCATGGATGATACAATGAAAAAGTATGAGCACTGACATCTAGAAATGAGTGTGTGAACATGAATGTAATGTCGGTGGGAAGTACGTACTCCCCCAAGCTTAGGATTTTGGCCTAAGTTGGTCTATGGCCACGGCTGGCCTGGCGGATATCCATAGTAATAGTTGGGGTCGTACTGCGATGCAGCGGCTATCGCCTCCTGAGCTACAGCGTGGCGACGAGCGGCCTCCACCCTCCTCTCGTACTCATCTGCCTCCTCTCTGGTAATAACATATCTTCTTTTTGCCTGATAATCAAAGAAGGCAGGAGCAAGGAGAGTAATACGGATAACACGGCGTCTGTCCAAGATTAAACGATACTGGAGAGGTGATTCATTCCTCTCGACAAACTAGTGGTGAACCATAGCCTCATAATCCAAATAAGCAGGAGGCAACTCAATATCATCTTCATGTATGGCTATACCAAGAAAATTAGCTATGCGGGTTACATAAATTCCACCAAAGAAATCTCCATTAAATCTACTAAGATGCAACCTACGTGCGACAATGGCTCCCAAATTATAAGATTTATCTCCTAACACAACACTCCTAAGAATACTGAGGTCAGGGACACACATGTGACATGCCTCATCTTTACCATTAATGCATCTACCTATGAAGAGAGCAAAATAATGTATAGCAGGAAAGTGAATGCTCCCTATGGTAGCTTGTGTTATATATCTAGATTCCTCCACAATTATACTAGCAAGAAAGTCTCTAAATTCAGATTTGCGAGGTTCCCTGACACTACCCCATTGTGGAAGTTTGCAAGCAGTGGTAAAATCCTCTAAGTCTATAGTGTAAGAATTTTCATAAAGATCAAACAGGACAGTTGGAGAATTACATGAAGATGAAAATTCAAACCTCCTCACAAAGGAACTAGTGAGATAGTGATACTGGTGGCACATTTCTTCCTCCAATCTCACAAGATCAACGTTACGCAAATATGCGTTAAATTCTTCCTTAATTCCCGCTCGATCCATAAAGTTTTCCGAAGGCCATTCACAAGGGCGCACTAGAGCGTCTCTTGGTGGTTCTTCATCAGCATCACGCATTGCAAGCCTGGGTCCTTGCTTCCTTGAAGAACCACCTAGGTACATTTTCCCAAGCATGTTTCTTCCTCTGAAAAATTTCTGAAATTTTTAGTAACTTCAAACAAAAGTGAACCAAGCTCAACAAAATTGATAGCAACAACTCCTACAAGTGCCTAGAGCCATATCATGCATTAGAACTACCTTTGACCATATAAATTTGACATGCAAGCTCAAGAACAGGGTCACCTAAGCAGCACAAATTTGCAATGAATAAAGCACTAGAACAAAAACTAATTGGACCAATGGAGGAGTCACATATGAAGGAACAATCTCCCCAAGCAGTTTTGTGAGAGGTGCTTTGAGCAAGGAGATCGAAAATGGCAGCAAAATGAGCTTGGACTCGGGTTTGAGCTGGATATTCGTGTTTGTGGGAGGAAGGAGTGTGTGGGTGCAGGAATAAGTGGAGGAGGGCCACCATGGGCCCACGAGGCAGGGGGCGCGCCCTCCACCCTTGTGGCCAGGTGGATGCCCCCCGTGCTGTGTTCTTGGTGCCAAATATTCTCAAATATTCCAGAAAAATCATATTTAAATTTCAGGGCATTTGGAGAACTTTTATTTTCGAGGTATTCTTATATTGCATGGATAATTCAGATAACACACGGAAAATACTATTTTTACTTTATTTAATATGAATAACAGAAAGTAAAAGGAGGGTACAGAGAGTTGTGTTTTCTAACTTCATCCATCTCACACTACAAAAAAATACACTTCCGTGATGACACATGTTGCTCACAGTATGTCGCGTTTTTTGTCATGCATGTACATCCATGATGACTTTATGACAAAATCAAGATAGTCATACATGTGCTGTCGTAGAAGTGTTCCATGACATTACCAAAATTATTATCACGGAAGTGTCCACTTCCATGACAATAAATCGCGCGTCACAGAAGTTCTTTCATCAAGGGTGACCGACACGTGGCATCCACCGTAACAGAACGCCGTTAAGCTATCAGGTCCGTTTTTGATCCGATAACCCATTAACAGCCCGGACCAATGGGGATTTTCCACGTGTAAAATCATCATTGGCCGTAGGAAACACGTGTTGCCTCACCGTTGGGACAGATGTCATCCACTCATTGGACAGGAGGCGCCTATGGTAGGTCGACACGTGGCACGGCTCAACAGTGGCCCATTCGGGTGAAAAAGGCCGACCCAGTAAAAATTAGCAGGCCGGCCCATATAAGGCCTACTTGTGTCAGGTCCATTTAAGCCCACGGCCCATACAAGATGTGCCAATTCGGCCAGTCAACGGCCCATTGAAGATTTGACACCATTGCAGCCCATCGTTAGTTCGAGCCCGTTAACAGCCCGCTATATATTTGGGCTCAATATCGGCCCGATGAGATTTCGGCCTGTTAACGGCCCATTTAATGGATGTGCCAATTTTCAGGATGTACATCTTTCGGACATTTCGCGACCCATTTAAATGTTGGGCTAATTTTCGGCCCGGTGTGTCTTTCAGCCTATTGACAACCCATAAATCTGATGGGCCATTTGTAGTCGGACCTGAGTTTCGGCCTTTTAGCGGCCCATTTAAGTGTTGGCCCGGGTGTCACTTTCAGCCTGTTGACGGCCCATAAATCAGTTGGGCCATTTTGTAGCCGGACCTGAGTTTTGGCCTTTTAGCGACCCATTTAAGTGTTGGGCCAATTCCCGGCCCTGTGTGCCTTTCGGCCTGTTAAGGATCATAAATGAGTTGGGCCATTTGTAGTCGGACCTTAGTTTTGGCCTTTTAACGGCCCATGCCTTTCATGGTCCAATACTAGCCCGGTTTCTCTTTCGGCCTGCTAAAGGTCCACAACATAGTTGGGCCATTTACAATACGACCTGACTTTCGGCCTCTTAGCGGCCCATGCTCTTCATGGTCCAGTACAAGCCCGATGTCTCTTTTGGTCTGCTAAAGGCCTACAGTATAGTTGGGCCATATGTAGCCCAAACTTAGTAACGGCCTGTTAACGGCCCGTGAAATAAATTGGGGCCACCTGTTGCCCGCTTTGATGTCGGCCTGTTAACGACCCGGGAGGTAAGAGGGCCGACCATTAACTTTTTGCCTAGTAACGGCCCATTAACTTAATGGGCCCACTAAAGTTCATTCTTGTCTTTAGGCGAAATTAGATAATTTGAGCCCATTACGACGAGCAATTATGCACAGGACCAAAACCAATCAAGCAAAGGTACGGCATACAGGGAATAACGTTGCACATCCAGCATATATTACAGGAAATTACATCCACTGGGCAATCAAAGATTGATGCCAGTGCAAATAAATGAGCAGAACCTAACCATCTACAACATCACAATCTGCAACCTCAGCACAGATGACGCCCATAAGCATGTGGGCAAGTTCTTGCTGCTTTGCTACACTGTCTGTGAAAACATTGATCAGTTGTTGTGTCGCACGACTCTGCACCTCTGATTCATCCACCATTTCCATCATTCCTTCAGCCATTAATTGGTTCACAAACATAAATTTATTCTGTTGCATTCGAGACAGAGGATACTGAACAGATTCACATGGCGATTTTGGCAGGCTTGTATTATTGATAGTGGAGAGTGTCTCGACCATTGCATCATAACATAAATTAGAACGGGAACCAAACAGATTAATCACAAGTTATTGCCATATTACCTGGCCTAGATTTACCCGAAAGAAACAATGGGGTTGCCTTGCTGTTTTCAGAGTTTGTCTTCTTATCTTCAGCAGCCTGCACAAAATTAACACACTAGCATTGCTATCATTGGCCAAGTCAGATAATAGGAAAGCAACATTGACACAACGAATGTTTGGGCAACTAGCCTACACCAAATTAACACAATATGGCACAACTATCATCAGATAGGTAAGGTAATACGAAAGCAACATTGACACAATGAATGAATGGGCAACCAGAGAAGCACTACAATTCAGTAATGTGCGTGATATGAGGTAGTACATTCATGCAGCTCAGTATGCAAAACTACCAGGCAGTTTTCCTTACAAAAATCAACATTGGCCCCTTTAACATTTTGCTACAACTAATTTTAGATCAGATAAAGGTTAGATTCACGCCGATTAACAAAATACATCCTGATGTAAAAATATAGTGATATACATCAGGTACATACATCAGCATTGGAGCACAGAGAATTCCCGCAAGATATTTTCCTCGAATACGATCCCAATGGAGGAAGTCTTGTATCGTTTAACCTTATTTTCTAAAATAGAAATGGGTAAGAAACATGTAGAAAATATGATCAGAATGCTATAAAATTTCATGATGCAAGGATACGCACACGCTTCTTAGAATGGAGTTGACATTCTTTTGCTGGACTGGAGCGAACTAGTTCTTTGGCCACTGGAATCTGCTTATTATCAGTGGGAGTTGGGTTTCTCTGTGCTGTAGCAGTATCTATGAAAAATGGAGTTGGTTTATTATCTCCTGGCGTTTGGGTCTTTTGCAAAGACCTGGTTCCTTCAGATTCTAACATAGATGTCTTCCCCTTGCATGCCTTATATAGAAAAATGGTGATTCAGTTATAAAACATGCTACAACAGAGATGGAATAGGTACTGGAGAATAGAAAGGCATGACATATTGACATGTATTCCCTCCATCCGGAAATAAATGGATGGGTCTAGGCGTATTTCAGTTCTAGATACATCCAGTTTTATCCATTTCTACGACATTTAATCCGGACGGAGGGAGTATGATGTAAGAGCTAGGGATACGACAGGACAACACGGTAAAAAAACACTAAAAAACCCACTGCAGAACCAAAGTATTCAAACCCACTGATATGAGATAGTACACTCATGCAGCTCAGGATGCAAAACTACCAGGCAGTTTTCCTTGCAAAAATCAACATTGTGGCCTTTAATCATACATTTTTCTACAACTAAATTTAGATCAGATAAAGTTTGGATTCACGCCGATTAAAAAAATACATCCTGATGTAAAAATATAGTGATATACAACAGGTACTTACATCTACATTGGAGCACAGAGAATTCCTGCAAGAATCTTTCCTCATAAATGATACTATTGCAGAAATTCTTCTATCTGTTAAACTTATTTTCTAAAAGAGAGATGGGTAAGAAACATGTAGAAAATATGATCAGCATGCTATAAAATTTCATGATGCAAGGATACACACACGCTTCTTAGAATTGAGTTGACATATTTTTGCTGGACTGGAGCGGACTAGTTCTTTGGCCATTGGAATCTGGTTATTATCAGTAGGAGTTGGGTTTCTCTGTGCTGGAGCAGTATCTATAAAAACTGGAGTTGGTTTATTATCTCCTGGCGTTTGGATCTTTTGCAAAGGCCTTGTTTGTAACCCTTCAGATTCTAACATAGTCGTCTTCCCCTTGCATGCCTTGTATAGAAGAATGGTGCTTTAATTATAAGACATGCGACAGCAGAGAGATGGAATAGGTACTGAAGAATAGAAAGGCATGACATATTGACATGTATTTCCTCCATCCGGAAAAAATGGATGGGTCTAGGCGTATTTCAGTTCTAGATACATCATTTTTTATCCATTTCGGCAACATGTAATCCGGACGGAGGGAGTATGGTGGAGCTAGGGATACGACATGACAACACAGCAAAAAAGACACTAGTTGAATGTAAAACTGTATGCTAGCGGAATACGTACAAAAATAACTAAGGCAACATACACGTGTATTTGGGAAAATAAGCTCTGTTGCAACAGAGCACTAGAACATCACTTCAATGTAAAAAAAACATGGTATGGTAGACAGATGAAGTACATACTGATGAATAACAATGCATAAGATATTCAGAAGCATGATGTCTAAATTAAGCAGATGGCATTGCGATAGAGTAGAATGACAGTACTTGAATTTGAAAACATGTTATCATGAATGGAATAGGTACTGAAAAACAGGAAGGCATGACATATTTACATGCATGATCAGCATGCTAAGCACATGGCATTGCAACAGAGTAGATACACTCCAGGACATTATATGCACGTTGTACCCATATCACAGGCCAAGTTAGAGCAAGGACCTTGTGGGATGAAGAGGATTCATCATCTTTTTGCAAGTCTTCTGAAGAACTGCCTTTACATGTTCCATCATATTGGGTATCATTGACATCAAGTTTATTGGCCTTTACATTGCTCCGTGAGGTTCTTGTGGATATATCAGTGTGTGCAATTATATCTGACATGCATGGAAGACAACTAGTAGTTAGATTTATGTAATGAGTGCCTGTAGGAGACGACATAAATAGTAGGACTGGGGTTAACTAGCAACAACAGGTCTCATAAACTAAAGGGAGAACACAAATGAAACCTACAGCATATGTATCATTTGTACTCGATATTAACTAGATGGCACAGAAAAGTATTAAAGAACAACATAGGTAATACTAGAAGTGGTATAATACTATAATCACCAGCCTGTGGGATAGCATTGGCTGATGGATGATAACTATGGAACAACGTTACCTAAAGAACAAGTATCTTAGCTAAACTATGGAACAGCGTTAACTCCTGAACACGACCCGTAAGAGATCAGCATGAATATACAGTGAAATGTGATGATCTATTTTCCATGCTTAGATGAATAACAAAGCCATAAATGTTGCACACAAGTAAGATGAGGGTACAACCTATCTGGCTGCCATCCATAGGAGTGAGCATCATGTGCTGACTTGTCGATGGCCCTGTAGTTGTTGTGGCTGTCCATGTCGGGCATGCGCATTCGATGCAGGGAACTGTTGAGTGGGGACTATAGATCCCTTCTGGTGTATGCTTCCCTTATTGGAGCAGCTGCAGTGAGTCGGAAGATGGTGTGTCTGAAGATGCAGATAACACATAATGTTAAGAACGACATATCTCTTTAATCTGAAGAAATACACTAAGAGATCAACAACAAGTACGAGAGTGGTCACACATCGGTTGACTGAAGACTAAATTGGGGTCACACGATTTTATTTTATTTTGGTACTGTCCGATCTACGCCGGATGGCTGGCCGTCTTGTGCCTCCCGGCTGACACTGTTCGGAATCTTCCCCGAAGAGCCAGCGACCAACGACAGAGAAGCCTGCCTCCATCGTCTGTGTCCCCGGCCAAAACCCCGCTCCCCGCCCCACCGCACTGCCATGGTTGCGCCGCCCCTGGGCCAATCCACAAAGACTCCCCGTCATCCAGATCCGGGTGCAACATTACCTTCAACCCACACAACTCTAAAAGTTAGCCATCTAAGCGCTGCTTCCATGGCGAACTTGCGGCCCCGCACCCTTACGTTAGATACCAGCCAACCGGCAGCCTAGGAGCTCCGCCGCCTCGAGGGGTGCTGCTTCCCATTGGGAATCGATTGGCCCAGAATAAAAATTCAGACAATTAACGCCTAAATAAAGTGATTTGAGATGAGGGTGCGACCTATCTGGCGGCATGGTGAAGTAGGCAGGTCCAGCTGCCGAGTCGGTGAGGCCAGCGCGGTTGCGGTGGCGACTGGCGACAGGGAAAGAGCGATGTCGCGACAGTCGACGGCTACGCGGAAGCAGCGCCAGGACTCTGGACGGATCCAAAGTTGGAGCCGCTCCAGCGCCGTGAACAATGGCGGGGGTGAATCGGCTCCAGTACGGTTCACGCGGCCGTCGTCGAGGCAGCACCAGCAGCACGGAGTAAGAGGTACACATCCCAGTGCACGACGACAAATGGACAGCGTCTCCGGCATTAGGGAGGAGGGCGACTGTGAAATTGGTGCGGTGGGGGCGCCATGGAGGTGGGGCTGAGGTTTCGCGGCTCGGGAGAAGGGAGCTTCCCGGGGAGAAGGTGATTTGGCGCCCACGAG
>NC_041380.1:530020756-530033223 GCF_002162155.2 Triticum dicoccoides | reverse complement strand
GACGCATTTGTCTAAAATGTGAGGGGGAGTTACAGTTCTACCCTTGCCTATAGGCTTCTCGGCTTGGGTTTGTGTACTGAGGGTCGGGTATAGTAGAGTAACTTTTCTTCTCCCCAAATAGTGGGCGGGAGCGATTTCGGGCGAGGAGGGCGTGTTTTGAACTATAGTGGGCGCGAGCGATTTCGGGCGAGGAGAGCGTGTTTTGAAATAGTGGGCGCGAGCTATTTCGGGCGAGGAGAGCGTGTTTTTCCGACCATGGTTTATGAATTATTCGGCACATGTCATTTCGGTCGAGGAGAAGGCGTGCTTGGATGAAGTTACGAACCTACCCTCGATGTACAACGGGCCAATTGATGCGTGTCCCACATAGGACAGTAATTTTGCGTTTCCCATTTATTTGCTCGGGCGAATTCCACCGAGCAGAGAGGATGTTTAACGGTTCGTTCAAATTTTGGGAGAACGAGCATCCACGTCTACCTTACCAAGTCGATTCGGATCAAATTTTGAAATATTAGCTTGCCACTTCTTTTTTAGATGGAGAGATGATGCTCGGGAGTAATGTGTTTTTACATGCTCGTTGCTAGCGATTTACTATATGACAAATAGTTAACTCACTCAAAAACGCGAATCAAACCCAAAATGAAATATCTCGATTCAATGAAATAGCTCATTCAGTAGGTCAAAATAGTGAACTAAATCCAAAATTGAACACCTCAATCGAGTAGCATGTTGTACAGTATTATAGTACTCCATGAACATGTTGAAAGTCAAATTAATGAACTTGTTTGATATACGCATATATCCGTTCATGTGTGGATTGCAGACAACATGTTCTCCAATTTAAATATTTGAATGCAAGTTTATATTGAAACATGGTTTATATCGGTCTTTGATGCATAAAACGCGACCTCCCCCTCTCCCGGACTCCTGTTCTCTCTCTCTCGCCGACAATCTTCAATTCTGTCGCACGCATCCGACACAAAAACCTTGTTGGTCCCTCTCGCTTTCTCTCCATCTTTCTCTCTCTCTCTCTCTTTGTGTGTGTGTGTGTGGGGGGGGTCTTTCTAGTTCGCATGCATATATACACCATCTATAGGTCTCTCTCGCACACTATGTATGATACTCTAGCTAGTCCAAGCTAGATATCTTGGGTGCACTCATCGTACGCACACAAATTCCTTGGCTCTTTGCCTGTAACTCTCTCACGCACCACTATGTCGTCTCGGAACTCTTCCCCCCTCTCTCAAACTCTCCATCCACCTGGGTCACACATACACATACATATCTCACTCGCACTCGATAGGCCCATCTAAAACTCTATCTCTCCCCCTCGTTCTCTCTCCATCTCACAAGCGCACACACACAATCTCATGCCCATCTAGCCAAGTATGATGGTCTCTCACTCAATTGTAGGCACACGCAGTCCCCCCTATATGTATATGACTAGCTAATCTTAGTCTCCATCACAAACATGTGCATGGTCTATCTCAATTTCTCTCGGGGCAACTTTCTATCGCGCACGCACTCCCTCGATCTCCCACCCATATAGTCCCCTCACGATCTCGACGGGATCTCTCTATCACAAACACACCCTCTCTCCCTCCCCATGCGTCCATGCCATCCATGTGTCCCTCTTGACCTTTGTTCCTTGTTTGCCAAGCCTCTATTGGACATGTGCTACAGGGGTGTCTCTCTCCGTTGCAAACAATCACACACTAGCTATCTTCGTGTATCTCCTCGCCTTGCTTTTCCATCTCGGAGATGCATGCGTGATATGTTCGCATAAGAAAAAAAACACACACTCTCTCTAATTTATCGTTTGTTGTCACTTTCTCTTTCACACACATACTCTTTTTGCACACTTACTCATTCTCCTTCACACGTACTTGATCTGTCTCGACTGAGGCACTCTCCTCGGTCCATAGCATATAGATTTATTGAAAAGTCAAACATCACAAAGTTTGACCATGTACGTGGAGAAAAAGACTTACATCTAGTACGGAAAACATATACCATTATATTCACCATGAGATGTAGTTTTGTATGATGTATCTTTGGTATTGTAGATATAAATAACATTTGCGTAAACCTAATCAAAGTTTCCAAAGTTTGACTTCTAAAAAATTTACATGCACTGCATTATCGAGCGGATGGAATATCTCTTTCCCCCTCTCAGCTATCTGATGCACCACTCAACCTTATCGGAGTCTCTCAATCTCTCTCAAACTTTATTGGTCAGTTTGGTTCGTGACCTGACCGTCATGCCTTGATGGCCGTTACTGCCTGGTGTGGATGTGAGATGTAAAATATTTCTGCCTGGCCAGGCTTGTGTGGTGCTGAAGCGTTTGGTTCATGCCTGGGCTAGGCAAAGCATCAACGTCCCATCAATCAATCCATGCATCAATTATTTAATGCTAATATCCATCCATGTTGCTGTTAGCCTCGTGGCCACACGACTAGGCATTGCCAGGCATTCGAAATCGGTCGCCTAGGCCAGGCTACTTGCAGTGTCTGGAGTTCAGCCAGGCTAATTAAAGTGCAAGGGAACCCAGGCCAGGCGGGCTTTCTTTTTCATAGGGTAGCAACCAAACAAGCGTGCATGAAATCCAGCCACAACCCCAGGCCAGGCAAAAGATGCTCAGGACGCAAGCCAAACTGGCCTTATATCTCCCTGGTTCACACATACACATGTCTCGCTCGCGCTATACATATAGACCCATCCAACACTCTCCGCCCTTGTTCTCTCTCCATGTGACACGCACCCCCCTAAGTACCATAATCCCTCACTCCATCATAGGCGCAAGCACTCCCCCCTCCTAAGTATGATTATCTCTTACTAGCCATCAGGAACACACGTATTGTCTCCTTCCATCCATACGTCTATCTCGACATCTCTCGGGGCATCTTCTATCGCGCACACACCTTGTCACTCAATCTCCCACCCATGTAGTCCCATCACGATCTCCAGGGGATCTCTCTATGACAAAAATACACTCTCTCCTCCCCATGTCTGCATTTTCTCCGTACGTCTCTCTTGACCTCTCTCCCTTGTTTGTTAGACCCCTCTTGGCCACGTGCTAGGGGTCTTGCTCTCTCGGTTCCAAACAACCACACACTATCTCCTCACCTTGCCTCCGTTGTCGAAGATGCATGTGTGATATGTTTGCATAAGACATGCACGCTTTTTATCTACTTTTATCGTGTGTTGTCCATGTCTCTTTCACACATGCACACACACTTTTTTCACACACACACACTCTCTCTCTCTAGTTAGGGACTCTGTCACATCCATAAGCATATGGATGTTTTGAAAAGTCAAACCTCAGAAAATTTTGACCAGGTATATGTGGAGAAAAACATTTACATCTGGAACGATCATTAGATTCATCACAACATGCACTTACTTCATACTATCATTTATCTTTGGTATTGTAGATATAAGTAATTTCTTTATAAACTTGGTCAAAGTTTCAAAAGTTTGACTTAAAAAAATGTTGGAACTACATTATCAAACGGAGGGAGTAGCTCTTTCTCTCTCTCTGCTATGCCTCACGGGCCTCCCCTCTCACTCGAACTCTCTATACCGACGGATTATACGCTCACTGTGTCAGCGTATAGCTCCGTATATTGTTTAGTTGACCGGTCAACCAATCCACATGCTGCCTTGTCAGCTCGTGTTCTGTATCTTCGTGTGCTGGCCCATGTGGCAGTGGGTGAAAATAAGTAAACTAGAGGCCCATCTAACACGCGGTGAAGTAAACAAAGTTGAAACCACTTGGGGTAGCACCCCGCACGCTAGTAAATTGAGGGCGCATTGAGGACAAACTTCTTGCGCGCGAAGGACGCACTCGCGCACAATTCACCACTGCGCGGCGGCATGCACAGAAGGACGCACTCGCGCACACCCATCACACAACACACACCAACACACGTGTACACCGGCGTCGCCGCCGGTTGAGATGGACGGCGAGGCAGCCAACAAGCGGAGGCGGCTCGAGCCAAAACCGCATCCGGCGAGCCTGGACTTCATCAGCAGCCTCCCCGACGACATGCTGCTCGTCATCATCGGCCTCCTCCCCACCAAATTTGCCGTGCGGACCGCCCTGCTTTCCCAGCGGTGGCGCCCCCTCTGGCGCTGCGTCCCCCTCAACCTCACCATCGACAGCTGCCTCTGCGACAGGGATTGCAAACACATGGCCGCACTCTCCAATATCCTTTCATTGCACCCTGGGCCAGCCAGACGCCTTGACATCCGTATGTTTAGTACCAACTGTAAGGTCCAACCCAAGTTCAACGAGTGGTTCTTATCCCCCGCCCGGGATCAGCTCAAGGAGCTCAGATTTGAAGCTGGACGATGTCGCTCTCTGCCGCCGTCCGCGCTCCGCCTCACGCCAATGTTGCGCCGCGCCAGCTTCAGCTCCTGCTATCTTCCCCAGATTAATGTTGCGCCCGCCCTTCTTCTCCCTCAACTCAAGCAGCTCGACCTCTTCGATGTTGTCATATCGAAAAAGGCTATGGAGCACCTGCTCCACAGCTGTACTGCACTCGAGTACCTTCATCTTGAGCAGATCCACGGGTTCATTAGCCTCCACATCGCCTTGACGAATCTCCGATGGATTTATGTGTCTTGCTGGCCCCGCAACAAGACATCAATTGGGAAGAGATCACTCCAGCTGTTCCACGTTATGGTCATTGAGAATGCGCCTTTCCTTGAGAGATTGCTTGTATCGGATCTAGAAGGTCCAACAAAAATCAGGGTCATTGACGCGCCGAAATTGACAGCGTTGGTGTATTCGTCTGCCAAATTCTCCGAACTCTTTATTGGATCCGTAATCGTTCAGGTACAACACTCATCTTCTTCTCCGTCTTCTTGAAATTCACATTTTTTAATTTCTTCTTGATGTATTTATGACCGTCTTCCATAAAATGATTCCCACAAGCTTGACCCAGTCCATGCGCACAGTGAAGATCTTAGCACTAAAATCTATCAGCCCCAATCTGGATCAAGTTGTTGGATTCCTTACATGCTTTTCGTGCACGGAAAAGCTACTCATCGAGGTGAAACTTCTTTCCTATAAGTAAACGGTAATCACAACATAGCTCAATTTTTTCATAATTTTCCCAAATTACGATGACAAGTGTAGTGTTCAAAACTGCATCTACGCACTGCACCAAAAGAAATGTTTTTAGTATTTTTTCTCACGTGATCACCTGCATCGTTTTTATGTTGTACTACTATAGTAGCCTAGGCTAGTCATAGTGGAAAGTAACTTAGACTACTCCAGTAACTCTATGGTTACCCTAAGAGCAAGTACTACCTCCGTCCTGGTTTACTCTTCCAATTTTGTAGTATCAAAATTTGACCATAGATTTAAGTGAAAAATGTTAATGCATGTCACTAAGAACTATATCGTTGGATTCATATTTGAACATAATTTCAAATGGTGTAATTTTTATGACATGCATTGGCATTTTCTTAGGTAAATCTATGGTCAAAATTTTATACTAAATACGAGGTAGTATTCCCTCCATCCCAAAATTCATGTCTTACATTTGTTTAGATATAGATGTATCTAACACTAAAATGTAACTAGATGCATCCATATTTAGACAAATTTAAGACAAGAATTTTGGGACAGAGGGAGTACAAAAGTGGGCTATGTAGGCCAAAACATGTGCCAAATTCACTTGTGATGCATTTGGCATCGATGCCCCTCCATTTCTCACCTGGTGCCCCAATCTGGATCACCTACTTTGCTCCGATGCCAAATTAACTCACGCAATGAAAAAACATTGCGTGGGAGAGAGAGAGGACTGAGGCAATAAAAACACTTGTTTGGGAGAGTGAGAGGCTGGTGTAGTTGGTTTGATTGATTTATTTATACATGTGGGTCTGTGTGCACAGCGGTGCCAACTCTCTCACATCGCGAGAGCGGTGCCAAAATCTTTTGATTTGATATCGATGCGTATTATGTGGCATACTTTTGCGAAATATGGCATTGGCCACATAGTGGAAGGCAGCAAATGCCCAAGATCTTCACATGCTCCTAGTTAAATGAGAGGAAACAGAAAGAGAGAGAGAGAGAGAGAGAGAGAGAGAGAGAGAGAGAGAGAGTGAAAAAATATCACTAGCCAGCCAACATGACCGAATGATATTGGTACCTCTTGATGACACGACAATCTTATGCAGCCAGCTGCTCTAATACCTTCTCTTCTTTTGCAGATAAAAAAGACCCGAAACTGAAAAATGTGCTGCACTATAACAATCTCATCGAATGCCTTGATCACCATCTTACAGAAATTGATTTGATCGACTACCGAGGCAGCACATCTGAGATTAAATTGGCTAGGTTCTTTGTTCTGGAGGCAAGTGTGCTCAAGGTAATGAGGTTTGGCGTTCTCTGACGCAACAATGAATGGCGTGCTGATCACCGCAAGCGTCTAAGCCTAAATGACAAAGTCTCCACAGAAGCTGAATTTGTTTTTGAAACATCACGTGGCTAGAGACTCGAAAACTTATTTGCCCATTAGTGACTTGTCAGGGCGGTGGATTTTAGTTTGTACGATAATGCTGCATC
This sequence comes from Triticum dicoccoides, assembly GCF_002162155.2. Classification (NCBI taxonomy): domain Eukaryota; kingdom Viridiplantae; phylum Streptophyta; class Magnoliopsida; order Poales; family Poaceae; genus Triticum; species Triticum dicoccoides. Next base: position 530,026,645 of record NC_041380.1, on the reverse strand, counting down.
CACCTAAAGTAACAAAAGTTCTTACGTAAACTTCCTAGTAATTCCCTCTTCGTAGGTGCAGCATTACTCCTAACATTTGTAATATCATTTTGAAACTTGTAATATTGCCGTCTCTTATTCCTGTGTTTTCAAAATCCTGCGAATCAAACAGGTCCTGAGTTGGTGATGATGTTGTGCCTCCCTTCTTTCACCAATAACCGTCGGATCTAGATCTGACACATACAAACCAAGCTTCCCCATTTTTGCAGAAAGATGCCCGCACTTGTTCCCTATTTACAAACAACTCCTTGTCTCTCACAATCAGCCTTATCTCCTCCCCACCACATCTAGAAGGCCGTGGAAAAATTTGGCGCGATGGCCGCTGCCGAAGCCGTCCACCGGGCTAGTTGTAAGCAGGCTAGCTCTATAGCCATGATGATAGTGACTGCAGACGGTGAGGCTGACTATGGTATGCGGAACACGGCGCCTATACTCAGGTGTCATCTCCGGCGCAGGGTCTTGTCACTTCACTGTGAGGAGCAGCACGTAATAATTTGACCAATCGGTAGTACAGTGCTAGTACTCCTACTACTACATTGGTAGTACTACTACTAGTACTAGTAGCACTGCCGTCTGGATTTAGGAGTACTACCACGTCCATCTAGATTTTAGTATTTGACTAGCAATATCTAGTAATGCATGTCACAAAAAATGTACTACTCCCTCTGTAAACAAATACATGGTGTTTTATTCCTATCGGCGAGAGAACTTAATATTTTTTTGCTAACTAGAGTACTAATAGGATTACATGCAATGAACTAAACACTGCATGTCATGTTTGGTAGTCTCAAGTCATTGAAAGCATGCACGACCCACAACTCTCACTGGCTGATATGTCACGAAATAAGAAACAAGGAGGGAGTTAATGCACCGTGCCTAAGTATTTTGGGATTATTTGGTTTTCATAAGGTGACTTACACAACATTTTTGTTGACATGCATTAACATTTTATTAGTTAAATCAAAGGTCAAAACTTGGTGCAAAATGCAAAGGGGACCAATAAACCAGTAAACATCAAACTTCTCTCATTTGGCCCCAACTAGAGGTCCGGTGAGATGACTATACTGCACTGACACGGAGGGGGACGCAGCTTCATTGACTTACGACAACTGCCTTTGGGTGAATGACACGTGGGCCCAGGGGGTGGCTGGCCCACCTATCATACATCCAAAGGCAGGTGCAGTAGAGGGCCGAGGAGTAGTACGAAATCCTACGCACCTAGGCACGCTAACCAAGGGCAAGAGTGATCACTCGAATCGCAAGATCAGTTGACTAGAAGCTAAGCTAGACCCATGGAGGCGATGAGCGCGAGCATCAGCCGGCTGTGCCAGATGGTCCACGACGCCGGCCCGTGGCCCGGCACCAAGGAACGTCTCCAGGTAGTATTGCTTGAGGCCGCCAGGGCGAGGGGCCGCTTGGATGATAGCTTCGTCTCCTTGTTCGACGAGGTCCTCATCGGTTTCCTCGACAAGTTCACCATCGTCAAGAAGCTTGCGGACGACTTTGACATAAGCCTCCAGCCGACGCACCCAGGCTCTGCGATGCCCGCCACCCTCAATGGCCACTATGGTGACAACCTATTCGACGCACTGGTGGCCCTGCGACTGCCCGCCGTTGCGCTGGAGAATGTCCACCTCGAGGTCGCGCTCGCCGCGCAGCGCCTGGCGCAGCAAGACACCATCGACATAATCACCCACGTCTCCGCGCAAATCATCCACAAGGACTACTACATGCAAGAGGAGGACGATAGGACGCTGGCCTTCTTGGACCGCAGGGCAACCTTGGACGGCATTGTTCAGAAGCACGTTGAGCTCGCTGCCAACGCCGCTGCTCCTCACACGTCGGTTGGTGACCTGGCGCACTAGGGCGTGAGGATGTCGTTGATGGATCCGTATGTATTTTTATCTTTCCGTCAAATCCATGTAGTAGTATATGATACTACATCAATTATCTTACCTTTCGCATCAACTTCATAATTTTCATACGTACTCCATGCATGAACGGCGCCAGAACCAAACTTCTCATTACTCTAGGCAAAATTGTTATTTTCTATCTATCGGTCGCGCCATGGAGCAGAACCAAATTTTACAAGTTATGAGTTCAAAAGGAAAAGCCTGCCGTGTTCGTGTCACACCCCCACATGGTTGGTCCGGCACGCCGCTCAAGTGGGAATGCGTGCGGTGTTGCATTTTCACATACAAGTGGGACCACAGTTGAGCAAACCGACTATCTGCAAACCCCCACCCCGCCCACCGCGCGATGACTGAGAAAACAGGAGGGAGAAGAGATGGATGTAGCATGGACTCCAAGAAAATTGGTGTCGGATGGGACTCGTGTGGGTGGTGTGTGCCGTACTGCTAGACGTGAATGCTAGTTATGGCCCATGCCACCCCACTATATTGAGCCTATATCGAGGTACGTAGAACAAATTTCCTGCAGTCCGTGCTCAGCCCTCCTCTATCTCTCTTCTCAGCCAGCCAGCGGACGCGCAGAGCCCATCGTCTATTTGCTCACATGCGGCTCCACATGTCAGTGAAAACGCAAGAGGACCCACTGAACCTGCACATCTTTCACCTCGACGTGCTGGTGATGAAAAACAAATCCAATAAAGATCTTCGGTGGCCGCTTTTGGAGTTACTCAAGAGTAGTAAGATTCTATTTACAGTTTAACCCAAGATGCACATCTCGTGGCTTCAACTACCACTCTACTTTCTTTCATGACACGACCTGGATGCTGGATGTCCCACGTGTCGGCAAAAGGAGGAAGAACCCGACCAAATCTTCGGTTGTGCTCTCGGATTAGACTAGTTGTGCTAACTTAAAAATGTTATTGTGTACTCCCTCCGTTCCAAAATACTTGACTTCCATTTGTCCAAAAATGGATGTACCTATATACTAAAACATGTCTAGATACATATATATTTTGACAAATAGAAGGCATGTATTGTGCAACGGAGGGAGTAGAATGGATGCAAGTTTTTGTATTGGGAAGAAGAGTACATCCATATATTGATAGAGCGCAATTTAGTAGATGTTCTATCACTTTTAGCTAGCACAGAGGCTAGAGATGAGATTAGTGCACTTGTAGATACTCCTACTAGAATAGAGGCTAGACATGAGACTAGATGCGAGGAAGCAACGTCTACTTCTTTACACTCGAAGAAGAAAGAAGCACGCAAGATTGAGCCTCCATAGATCAACAATGAATGCATCGAGAAGGCACTAATCCAACTTACAGGAGTAGTAAAATGTATTCTTCTGGTTCTTGTTTTCTATGGGCTTGCTTTTCTAGTCAAAATTATTGTTGGAGTTCGTGCAAAACGGAGGTCCATTTGGGGTCGTGCGTTGGAGTTGGCCTTACAAGTGGGACCGCAGTTAAGGAAACCGACTATCGGCAAACCCCCACCTCGCCCACCGCATGATGGCTGAAGTTAGAGAAACGAAGAGGTTGAAGAGATTGCTCTAGCACGGACTCCAAGAAATAATATGGTGTCAGATCACTACTAGGGAAAAGCATAGCAGTAGCGCTGGTTTTTGGCCTATCAGAAGCGCGGGTAAGCACGCTACTGATAAGGCGCTACAGCTAATGCTTAGTAGTAGCGCCTACTGGCACTCGCTACTGCTATATCTACTTAGTACTAGCGCTTTCCAAGTCAATCGCTACTGCTAATTATTAGTAGCGCTTTCAAAAACAACCGCTACTACTATTATTCCCTATTCCATTTCTTTTGAATTTTAGGTCGTATTCATATACCTGTATACAATTTTTCATACAGTAGCAATTTAGGGATTGTTTTTACATCGTAATGAGTTATTAAATCACTAGGTGAAAGAACCTTGGATTAGTTTCAAGTACATGGATCCAAAGTAACCAATGGTCACTTCGGATCCATCCATTTGAAACTAATTGGCGGTTCTTTCACCCAATGGCATAATAACTTCTCATCATCATCATAATATCATTAACAACTTATCATCATAATATATCATTGTCATATAACTCCTCATAATCATCATTTTCGTCCATGATGGGACATCATATAACAACTTCGTCACTAGTTATAATAACAACTCGTCCTCATCATCATCATAGTACTCATAGTCACTACTCCTACTCAGCATCACCATCAAGTCTAAGACATTGTAGTCATATATAACCAACACTAACTGATTGTTCTTAATACTTAGGACCTACTCCTCTCTCCTAGCTAAAATACCATAAAACAGATAAACCGGTCCTTTACCATAATGAAGAATGGACATAAACCTATCTCCAACTTGTGGCTTGCGCACATTCATTTTGTCTCCAATTATTTGTGTGTGCGCATTCATCACTTTTCTCCATTCTTTGATTTTGAGCCTTCCATCGTTTAAAGAAATCGAGTATGCAGTATGGTAAGCCTCCGAAGGAGTTGGTCGTAAGCTAACCATATGCATATCACCTTCGGTAAATAGCATGTCAGGCACAACCTGCTTCGGGAGCCTCTGTTCAAAAACGAAATAGTAACATATATAGTTAGCAATGGTTTACTTAAGAATAATGTATGCAATGAAGTTAACATCATTAACAAAATCTTACCAAGTTTTTAGCAATGAAGTTATCGTCAAGCAATGTATGGACTAGTGGCACATATCTAGTATAATTTTGGCTGATAGAGTGACTGGTTTTGAAGGCCTCAACATCTTCTATGAATGAGACAAGATAACCTTTATCCTCACAATTAAGCTTGGAGTCATAGCTGTAGTATGTGTTGTCTACTATCTTCCGAGTATTTCTTGAAGATAAGAAATAAGCTGAAAATTATAAATAAATAAGTTTAGTATGGACGAACACCAAATATTTTTAAATTAACAACATAAATTACTGAACTTAACAAATTAGTTTGACAAAGTCACATCTGGGAAAAACTGGAGGCATATCCACATCCACCCAGATGTCGATATTATCATCATCATCATCATAATCTTCGGGACGAATATCAAATCTTATTCACATTCCCTCCTCAAATCCATATGCCTTGGAGAGAGCTTCCCATTTAGAGCAACCGAAATGGGAGCGATCGACCGCATTGTAGAACTTAACCAGAAACTCGTAACCATGTTTAGTTCTTAAGTGAGCCCTCCTTGTCTCCACATTCTCAAAGTCATCTAAACCAAAACCAAGCTTCTCCAATACATATGGTCTAGCATGGCACGGGATGTACTAATCGAATTGAAAAAAATCCATAAATTACACGTTGAACAAAAGAAGCACAAGTGATGATATTAATTACGATGAAATGCTTGTCATTGCGTACCGTACAAACATCGAAGGTCTCTTCCAGCTTCACAGTGAAAAACCTATCATTTTGCAGGTGAGGAAACATGTCGCACACACCCCGGTCATCATAGCAGTACCCGCACTCCGGGATCCCATCGTCATCAGACATCTCCTGTGTTCAAAATTTAGAGATTATAACTCGACAGCAAAACCCAAAAAATCTAGCATGACCTTTGCTAAAAAAGGACACATCGAGCGCCTGAAATTTGCCAGAACGGAAATTAATCAACACTCTGGCAAAACATAGGCCACTTATCGATGGTCATTGCATTTCAATGATTAAAAATATGAAAAAAAAACATTTGAAAATATCTTATATAAAATCCTAACACTAAATAAACTAGTTTTATTAACTACTTACTAAGTAAACTAGTTTTATTAACTACTTACTAAATAAAGTAGTTCTATTAAGCACTTACTAAATAAACTAGGTCCATTAAGCACTTAATATAAATAAGCTAGTTATATTAATCACTTGCTAAATAAACTAGTTACCTACGATTTGCAAAAATAGAGACAAGGGAGGGAGG
>NC_041380.1:529988135-530020493 GCF_002162155.2 Triticum dicoccoides | reverse complement strand
GGAGGGACGGATGGAGGGAGTACCTCGGTGGCGGACGGACGACGGCGGAGGCGGTGACGAACGACAATGGTTATCGGTGCGGGCGAGAGTGACTGAGAGGGAGAGTGAGAGAGAGAGAGGGTCAGCCGCGTGGGGATTAGGTAGGGTTAGTAGTAGCGCGGGTATGAAAAGGTGCTGCTGGTAATGAGAATAGCAGTGGCGCGGTACGGTGTAAGGCGCTATTGCTATAACTAGCTGGACGGCGAGGTCATGGCAATTAGAGCAGTAGTGCGGTTTAGAGATGACGCGCTACTGCTATTTTTCTTTCAGCAGCGCATTTTTCTGGCATGCGCTGCTGCTAAATAGCAGTAGCGTCGTATTTTGAAGAGCGCTGCTGGTAATATTTTGTGTATAAGGTTTCCCTAGTAGTGGATGGATGTCGTGGTGGTGGCGTGTGCCGTACTCCTGGACGTGAATGCTTGTTCTGGCCCATGCCACCCTACTACTCCTACTACTTACTCCTACTATATAGTACTAGTATCGAGGATTCGAGGTGCTGGTTACGTACAACAAACACATTAACATATGGATACAGTAAAAACACCCGCCCAACGCGCGAAGCATGTGAAGCTAGTACAAATAGTGTACTACTATTGTTGATTGGCCTCATCCGATAACCTGTTGCAATGCATGTACAATTATGTATTCGGAAAATATTTTTTGCCTCGTCGCACCACTCACTCAGAGAAGCGACTCGAAAGCCATTCATAAATTTAGTAAGTTTATCACAGGCATATCATTTTATTACATACAACAGGTCATCAACCCACATCGACAACGAGGATACATTATAAATACTAAAGTTTTCACCACACAACAAATAACAAGCAATGAAATGAAATTCAACTCAACCATTCCTCGGCGTTGGAAACGCTTGCTTTGAACCACAAGTGATTCTCTGGGACGGGCTATCCATTGTCGATATGGAGACCAAAGCAGGATTGATCATCCAGGCTGAAGCGGCCTACTATATCAGTACCAGGGTAGGGAACCACCCAAATGTCCAAGGTATAGACACAGTTTCTTCTCATAAATGGTACTAGTAACGATGTGTCAACAGCAGTTGGATCGCCTTTCACCATCATCGGATAGTTTTGTCCAAGGAAGAGCGAGTTTTCTCCAAGACTATCAGTTCTGTACCAGGGAGAAGGAGTTGGCGCTAGCACACTAGTATCCATCCCGAATACCATGCAACGGGTGTTGGAATAGGTCCGGAGAGTGCGACCATGGGAGACTACACCTGCTTCCTTAGCAGTAACATCATCAGTGGGTTGTATACACACAAGAAGAGGTGATCCATCGGAATTAGTTGCCAGGCGCCACAGAGTATATGGGCGCTACTCGTCCTCATGCTCGTGATCATCACCATCGTCATCTCCCCCTTGGTTATAAATTTTTTCAAGTATAGGTGGTGGGTGATACGTCTCCAACGTATCTATAATTTTTGATTGCTCCATGCTATATTATCTACTGTTTTGGACTATATTGGGCTTTATTTTCCACTTTTATATTATTTTTGGGACTAACCTATTAACCGGAGGCCCAGCCCAGAATTGTTGTTTTTTTTGCCTATTTTAGTGTTTCGAAGAAACGGAATATCAAACGGAGTCCAAACGGAATAAAATCTTCGGGAACGTGATTTTCTCACCAAACGTGATCCAGGAGACTTGGACCCTGCTCCAAGGAACAAAAGAGGCGGTCACGAGGGTGGGGGGCGCGCCCCCCTAGGGCGTGCCCCCTGCCTCGTGGGCCTGTCGTTGCTCCTCCGGCGTACTTCTTCCTCCTATATATACACACGTACCCCAAACAATCAGAACAGGAGCCAAAACCCTAATTCCACCACCGCAACTCTCTGTATCCACGAGATCCCATCTTGGGGCCTGTTCCGGGGCTCCGCCGGAAGAGGGCTGTCATCATGGAGGGCTTCTACATCATCATACCCCTCCAATGAAGTGTGAGTACTTTACCTCAGACTTTCGGGTCCATAGTTAGTAGCTAGATGGCTTCTTCTCTCTCTTTGAATCTCAAAACAAAGTTCTACCCCTCTCTCGTGGAGATCTATTCGATGTAATCTTCTTTTTGCGGTGTGTTTGTTGAGAACGATGAATTGTGGGTTTATGATCAAGTCTATCTATGAATAATATTTGAATCTTCTCTGAATTCTTTTATGTATGATTGGTTATCTTTGCAAGTCTCTTCGAATTATCCGTTTGGTTTGGCCAACTAGATTGGTAGTTCTTGCCATGGGAGAAGTGCTTAGCTTTGGGTTCGATCTTGTGGTGTCCTTACCCAGTGACAGAAGGGGCAGCAAGGCACGTATTGTATCGTTGCCATCGAGGATAACAATATGGGGTTTATTTCATATTGCATGAATTTATCTCTCTACATCATGTCATCTTGCTTAAGGCGTTACTCTGTTTTTAACTTAATACTCTAGATGCATGCTGGATAGCGGTCGATGAGTGGAGTAATAGTAGTAGATGCAGAATCATTTCGATCTACTTGTCATGGACGTGATGCCTATATACATGATCATGCCTAGATATTCTCATAATTATGCACAATTCTATCAATTGCTCAACAGTAATTTGTTCACCCACCGTAGAATACTTATGCTCTTGAGAGAAGCCACTAGTGAAACCTATGGCCCCCGGGTCTATTCTCATCATATCAATCTCCATCACTTTTATATTGTTTTGCTATTTACTTTGCCTTTACTTTTTACTTTGCATCTTTATATCAAAAATACCAAAACTATTCTATCTATCAGATCTCACTCTCGTAAGTGACCGTGAAGGGCTTGACAACCCCTAATCGCGTTGCTTGCGAGTAGCTATCGCTTTGTGCAGGTACGAGGGACTTGAGTGTGGGCTCCTACTGGATTGATACCTTGGTTCTCAAAAACTGAGGGGAATACTTACGCTACTCTGCTGCATCATCCCTTCCTCTTCGGGGAAAACCAACGTAAGCTCAAGATGTAGCAAGAAGGATTTCTGGCGCCGATGCCGGGGAGTCTACGCAAAAAGTCAACATACCAAGTACCCATCACAATCCCTATCTCTCGCATTACATTATTTGCCATTTGCCTCTCGTTTTCCTCTCCACCCAATTCACCCTTGCCGTTTTATTTGCCCTCTATCTCTATCCGCCCTCTCTGCTTGCCTCTTTGTTTGCTCATGTGCTAGTTTGCTTGCTTGTCATTATGTCTGAAATCGGGGAAGTTATCGCCAATATGGGCGATAACAATATCATGGAAAATTCTGATGCTCCTACTAAAGAACCTACCATCTTTCATACAAAAAAATCCGTGTTGGTAGTGGTAATATTATTGGAAAGGGAGTTATTCAAGATTTCTTTACTTGTGCCGGTGCTTTACCTTCTATGGGTAGTTCTATCCTTCACAGAACTAGTAGTCTTGCGGATGCTATTGCCATGCTTGTAGTTGAACTTGAAAGACAATTCATGCACATGCATCCTTCCATACAAAGGATTTTTCTGGAATTTTCTAATATTGAACATTCATCTGTTAAGCGTGCTGCTACTATCTTTTTGGCTCATGAGTTTAGATTCATAATAAGAGAAGCCAAAGAAATCTTTGCGCATTATAGGGTGGACGCTTGCCGTCCTCCCATAGAGGCTATCCTCTTTGATCAAGAAGAAATAATGCCCTTTCAATCTCTAGATTATGTTGCTTTTAATGAAAATCTTAGAAGAAGGGTTCCTACCAATGTTTTAGTTGATAAAATTTCTGAACTTAATGATGATTTTGCTATTCGAAATAATGAACTAGGATATTCTCTTGAATATAGGCTCACAAAGTTCTGTCAAAAGAATGCTTATAATGACGAATTGGTTGTGCATTATGAAGGACCAAAGGAGGAACCTATACCTCCCAAGGTTGATCTTGGGGACTTTTGTCCCGTTAAATTTAGTCCTTTTGATTACTTTTGCTTGCCTCAAAGAAAACTTGCTGCCGAACATAGAGAATATGAAATGAGTTTCACCAATCTATCTTATTACTATGGCAATACCTAGATCTATTCTTGCTTGTTATGCCTAGCTAGGGGCGTTAAACGATAGCGCTTGTTGGGAGGCAACCCAATTTTATTTTTATTCCTTGTTATTTGCTCCTGTTTAGCAATAAATAAATTATTTAGCCTCTGTTTAGGTTGTGTTTTTTGTGTTTAATTAGTGTTTGTGCCAAGTAGAACCGTTGGGAAGACTTGGGGAAAGTCTTGTTGAACTTGCTGTAAAAAACAGAAACTTTAGCGCTCACGAGAACTGCTGTCATTTTTATTTGAAGAGTGATATTTAGTTAATTATTTTTGAATATGATTAATAGATAAATTCATCGCATCCATCAATTTATTTTAAAAATTTTGGGGTTCCATATCTTGCACTAGCTACAGATTACTACAGACTGTTCTGTTTTCGACAGATTCTGTTTTTCGTGTGTTGTTTGCTTATTTTGATGAATCTATGGCTAGTAAAATAGTTTATAATCCATGGAGAAGTTGGAATACAGTAGGTTTAACACCAAAATAAATAAGGAATGAGTTCATTACAGTACCTTGAAGTGGTCTTTTGTTTTCTTTCGCTAACGGAGCTCACGAGTTTTCTATTTTGAGTTTTGTGTTGTGAAGTTTTCAAGTTTTGGGTGAATTCTTTTGATGGATCATGGAACAAGGAGTGGAAAGAGCCTAAGCTTGGGGATGCCCATGGCACCCCCAAGATAATCCAAGGACACCAAAAAGTTAAAGCTTGGGGATGCCCCGGAAGGCATCCCCTCTTTTTGTCCACTTTCATCGGTAATTTACTTGGAGCTATATTTTTATTCACCAACATGATATGTGTTTTGCTTGGAGCGTCTTGTATTATTTGTGTCTTTGTTTCTTAGTATGCCACAATAATCCTTGCTGTACACACCTTTTGAGAGAGCCATACATGAATTAAAATTTGATAGAATACTCTATGTGCTTCACTTATATCTTTTGAGCTAGATAATTTTGCTCTATGTGCTTCACTTATATCTTTTTGAGCTAGATAATAATACTCTATGTGCTTCACTTATATCTTTCGATCTAGATAATTTTGCTCTGTGTGCTTCACTTATATCCTTTGAGCTAGATAACTTTGCTCTATGTGCTTCACTTAGATCTTTTAGAGCACGGGGGTGAATTTGTTTTAAAGAAACTATTGATCTCTCATGCTTCACTTAAATTAATTTGAGAGTCTCTTAATAGCATGGTAATTTGCCTAATAATAATATGCTTAGTATTCAAGATTTGTGAAACTTTCTTTTGAGTGTGTTGAATACTAAGAAAAGATTGAAGCATGATAATTGTTTTGAGATATGGAGGTGATAATATTAAAGTCATGCTAGTTGAGTAGTTGTGAATTTAAAGAATACTTGTGTTGAAGTTTGTGATTCCCGTAGCATGCACATATGGTGAACCGTTATGTGATGAAGTCGGAGCATGATTTATTTATTGATTGTCTTCCTTATGAGTGGCGGTCGGGGACGAGCGATGGTCTTTTCCTACCAATCTATCCCCCTAGGAGCATGCACGTAGTACTTTGCTTTGATAACTTCTAGATTTTTGCAATAAGTATATGAGTTCTTTATGACTAATGTTGAGTCCATGGATTATACGCACTCTCACCCTTCCACCCTTGCTAGCCTCTCTAATACCACGCACCTTTCGCCGGTATCATACACCTACCATATACCTTCCTCAAAACAGCCACCATACCTACCTATTATGGCATTTCCATGGCCATTCCGAGATATATTGCCATGCAACTTTTCACCATCTAGTTCATCATGACACATCCATCATTGTCATATTGCATATCCCAGTACACCGCCAGATGCATTCACATAGAGTCATATTTTGTTCTAAGTATCGTGTTGTAATTGTTGAGTTGTAAGAAAAATAAAAGTGCGATGATCATCATTATTAGAGCATTGTCCCGGTGAGGAAAGAATGATGGAGACTATGATTCCCCCACAAGTCGGGATGAGACTCCGGATGAAAAAAAAAGAGGCCAAAGAAGCCCAAATAAAAAAAAGAGAAAGGCCATAAAAAGAAGAAAGGCCATAATAAATAAAAATAAAAATGAGAGAAAAAGAGAGAAGGGACAATGTTACTATCCTTTTACCACACTTGTGCTTCAAAGTAGCACCATGATCTTCATAGTAGAGAGTCTCTCATGTTATCACTTTCATATACTAGTGGGAATCTTTCATTATAGAACTTGGCTTGTATATTCCAATGATGGGCTTCCTCAAATTGCCCTAGGTCTTCATGAGCAAGCAAGTTGGATGCACACCCACTAGTTTATTTTGTTGAGCTTTCATATACCAATAGCTCTAGTGCATCCGTTGCATGGCAATCCCTACTCACTCACATTGATATCTATTAATGGGCATCTCCATAGCCCGTTGATACGCCTAGTTGATGTGAGACTATCTTCTCCCTTTTTGTCTTCTCCACAACCACCATTCTATTCCACCTATAGTGCTATATCCATGGCTCACGCTCATGTATTGCGTGAAGATTGAAAAAGTTTTGAAAAAGTTAGAGTATGAAACAATTGCTTGGCTTGTCATCGGGGTTGTGCATGACTTAAATACTTTGTGTGGGTAAGATGGAGCATAGCCAGACTATATGATTTTGTAGGGATAACTTTCTTTAGCCATGTTATTTTGAGGAGGCATAATTGGTTTGTTAGTATGCTTGAAGTATTATTATTTTCTATGTCAATATAAACCTTTGTCTTGACTCTTTCTAATCTGAATATTCATACCACAATTAAGAAGATTTGCATTGAAATTATGCCAAGTAGCACTCCGCATCAAAAATTCTCTTTTTATCATTTACCTACTCGAGGACGAGCAGGAATTAAGCTTGGGGATACCTGATACGTCTCCAACATATCTATAATTTTTGATTGCTCCATGCTATATTATCTACTGTTTTGGACTATATTGGGCTTTATTTTCCACTTTTATATTATTTTTGGGACTAACCTATTAACCGGAGGCCCAGCCTAGAATTGCTGTTTTTTGCCTATTTCAGTGTTTCGAAGAAACGGATATCAAACGGAGTCCAAACGGAATAAAATCTTCGGGAACGTGATTTTCTCACCAAACGTGATCCGGTAGACTTGGACCCTGCTCCAAGGAACAAAAGAGGCGGTCACGAGGGTGGGGGGCACGCCCCCCTAGGGCGCGCCCCCTACCTCGTGGGCCCCTCGTTGCTCCTCCGGCGTACTTCTTCCTCCTATATATACACACGTACCCCCAATCGATCAGAACAGGAGCCAAAAACCTAATTCCACTGCCGCAACTTTCTGTATCCACGAGATCCCATGTTGGGGCCTGTTCCGGACCTCCGCCGGAAGAGGGCCGTCATCACGGAGGGCTTCTACATCATCGTAGCCTCTCCGATGAAGTGTGAGTAGTTTACCTCAGACCTTCGGGTCCATAGTTAGTAGCTAGATGGCTTCTTCTCTCTCTTTGAATCTCAATACAAAGTTCTCCCCCTCTCTCGTGGAGATCTATTTGATGTAATCTTCTTTTTGCTGTGTGTTTGTTGAGACCGATGAATTGTGGGTTTATGATCAAGTCTATCTATGAATAATATTTGAATCTTCTCTGAACTCTTTTATGTATGATTGGTTATCTTTGTAAGTCTCTTCGAATTATCCGTTTGGTTTGGCCAACTAGATTGGTAGTTCTTGCCATGGGAGAAGTGCTTAGCTTTGGGTTCGATCTTGCGGTGTCCTTACCCAGTGACAGAAGGGGCAGCAAGGCATGTATTGTATCGTTGCCATCGAGGATAACAAGATGGGGTTTATTTCATATTGCATGAATTTATCTCTCTACATCATGTCATCTTGCTTAAGGCGTTACTCTATTTTTAACTTAATACTGTAGATGCATGCTGGATAGCGGTCGATGAGTGGAGTAATAGTAGTAGATGCAGAATCATTTCGATCTACTTGTCACGGACGTGATGCCTATATACATGATCATGCCTAGATATTCTCATAATTATGCACAATTCTATCAATTGCTCAACAGTAATTTGTTCAGCCATCGTAGAATACTTATGCTCTTGAGAGAAGCCACTAGTGAAACCTATGGCCCCGGGGTCTATTCTCATCATATCAATCTCCATCACTTTTATATTGTTTTGCTATTTACTTTGCCTTTACTTTTTACTTTGCATCTTTATATCAAAAATACCAAAAATATTCTATCTATCAGATCTCACTCTCGTAAGTGACCGTGAAGGGCTTGACAACCCCTAACCGTGTTGGTTGCGAGTAGCTAACGCTTTGTGCAGGTACGAGGGACTTGAGCGTGGGCTCCTACTGGATTGATACCTTGGTTCTCAAAAACTAAGGGAAATACTTACGCTACTCTGCTGCATCATCCCTTCCTCTTCGTGGAAAAACCAACACAAGCTCAAGACATAGCAGTGGGATGTTCACAGGACCTTGGAAACACAAGAAGAAGGTTAATTAGTAAAGGGAAACTTGCTAACCCGCATGCATGTGGATGAAACAATTATAATTACGATGGAAGACAAACGTACCGAAACTACGAGGATCCCATGCAAAAACAGTGCCATAAGTGGTGGCAGCAAACACATGGCCCTCATATTGAATTGCATCACAGTACTCATCCGTGTACAGAAACTGATTTTTGAGCAATGTCCATCGTGTCAAACCACCAAGGACGGCAACAAGCTTGTAGAAGATAGCAACAACTTCATAGTTGTTGTAATTCCAAGAGCGGTTGGGAACTCGACAAATTGCTATCTTCCGTAGAAGACAGTCACCATGATCGTATTTGGACGTGCGTACAATACCGGTGTGCTCAACCTCTGGGCAGTCTGCTGAGATTTTTGGAAGTGGAACCTGGTCACGAGTGTACACATTCACAAGTTCCCACTCGCAGTTGGACCCAATGTAAACAACCCAATCTCCATTTGCGCCCGCCCAAGCCTTGACCTTAAGCGATGGCATCTTAACATCATACATATCATTATCAAGCGACATCAACTTGCACAGGGCGAGGCCTCCGTCGTGCCAACGCCAGTCATCACGGTCACGGCGAAGAAGATAGGGGAGATCAAACCACTCCTTGACTCTTGGGTTCCTTGTAATGATGTTATTAGTTGAGTCGAGAATGGGCTTGAACGAACCTTCCATGCTAGCCGAGGTGATGACGTCGCACCGATCAATGAGTTCCTCCACCACGTCATCTTTCAGATCGGGGCAAGAATAACGGGCTCGTTTCCGGCCTGTTCCCTCCATGGAGAAGACGATCGAACAATGACAGAAGAAAGGGTGAAGGGCTAAAGGAAAATGGAGGAGGGATAGGAAGAGCGTGCGGCAACAGTTCCAAATCGAGAGGGAAAGGCGAAGAGTCGGTGGACGGTTGCGAGTTTGCCACAGTTCACGAAGAGGCGCCCCGGCCTACACGTCCGCTCGGAAATACTCCTACTACTCGCCGTCGTCTCACTGATATGTTGGAACGGGACCACATGTCAACGAAACATGGTGTGTAATTTCTCGTGCAAAATGCGATATGGCCGCGTTGGCCCGAGGTGCCGCATTTGTTATCGACCTTTATTTTTTTAATGGTGTGCCGATTAGTTTTGAAGCACGACTAACTGGTACTGTACGCAGAGAAAATATAAACTACTCTACCACTACTCCACCTCCAGTACTAGTAGTATAAAAAAGATATATAGGCTGGAGCTTCAGCGCTTTCTTGCTAAGGGCTGCCCACTTGCTTATCACAACCACCCTGTCTCCAGATCTAAAAAAGACGGCCCCTCTCTCCCTCCTCACCGGTGGTCACAGATCCGCCGGGGAAGAAAAGGACGTGCAGCGTTGATGCACTCGTCGTCGGCGAGCGAGGTCACGCACTAACGGCAAGGACGTCCTCTCAGACCTAGCACCCGCGCGGGATGGCCTCCGTCCCCAAGCTCACTGCCGTAGTGTGTGCGGAGGACGACAACCACGAGCGAAGCCACTTCCCGCCGACCCTCAGGTATGCTACCTCTTTTTGAACCATAACCTTGTTCTATTGCCCCATCTGCCATGTCGTTGCATGTGGATCTTTTTCCACTCCACCATCTTCCCAATTTGATATCCTCTGCTCTGCTGGCCACGCAGACGAAAACCATAATTTGCACTATTAAAGGAAACCCTACTTCATGCAGACTAATCCATGTCTGGGTTGAATAAGGAAAGGAAGGGAGACTGTACTGTCCAAGAGAGTAGGCATCGAACCCGCATCTAGGTTGAAAAGGGGAAAATCAGTAGCTAAGAAATGAGTCTCGTGTCTCTTGATTGAAGAAGGGTAGAAAGGCATGACAACGCAATAGAGAATGACCAGGTCGATCGGTTTGTTGTCCTCGCATAGGAAAAAGGTGGTTAAAGAGAACAAAAATGGGACGTAATCCACATATGCTGCCTGGATATTTGTTGCTCTGGGCAACCATACCTCCCTCACCACTCTGTGTCCGTGGAGGTACATCGTACTGGTGCACCCACTGTCCGAATGGGCCTCCCACGCTCTTATTGCCACTTTTTTTGCTGTTGGTATAACGACAGCAGTCAAGTCAAGCAATGTTACTGCTAAAGTGATGCCACATTTAACTAATGCCGCTCTCAGTCTAATGCCACCGATAAATTTAAGCAATGCCATTTAATGTCACTGGATTATTTCAGGGTTAGCTGTTCATTGTGGATGTATTAAAGATTTTTCATCTAAGGCATTCTAATACTGTTGCACAACCAGTATACCAACGATGAAACTTGTTACTACCTTCAGATTTTTGCACTGTTAATGCTTATAGATTACATACCTCACTTTCATGAGATAAGTTAATTTTTTTGTACAGTGTCACCAAAATGCCAAGGCGCTGATGTCATTTTATTTTGGTTAAACTGCACAGACAATTATGAAGACAAGATGAAAGGTCAAGAGTGGGCACCTCCTCCTCCGGCTGTTCTCTTGATTCGTTCGATCAAGTTTTTATGTTTGATCGATTATCAAGATTGGGATTTTTAAGATCCCCCCGAGTTTGAAATGATATTTACCTTGGAGGTACATGGTTTGCAATTTTTTATAATGTCATTAGTTAATAATGCTAGTTACCTTCAGACTTTGTATTTGGTTTATTTCTCATGCACAGCTAGTATACCAATGCTGAAACTTGTTACCTTTATATTTTGTATTGTTAATTCTTATAGAAACCTTCTAGTGCTAGAGTTTATTGAAATCTGTTCAGTAAAACCATTGTATTGTACCCTGTAATAAACTAACTACTCTACCATTGCACTAGCTACTGGATTAGTGTATATTTGTAGTATTCGAATGGTGTTGCATTAGCGTATGGACATAAATAAAGTGTGGCAAGATTTCCCAGATATGTGGTCAAGAAAAGTACTACCTGTTTTTCTAAATACTAGACGTTTGGGTACTTTAAATTGAACCGCGAAAATATCTTATATTAAGGAACAAAGGGTGTAGAGTTCACTCAAATTATCCCGGTAAAGCTAGTCACACCTTTGTTAAAATTAATGTTCATTATGTTATCGGAGGAGGTCTGTATGTTTGTCTCTAATGCCTGTCGACTACATACCTGACATCATGATGTAATGTTAAGTCATTTCCTTTTGTACAGTGTCACGGAATTGTCAAGGCGGTGATGTTATTTTATTTTAGTAGAACCGCACAAAATTTGCTTAAAAGAAGAGGAAAGGTCAGGAATGGCTCAGTTTTTCAGAAAAAACTATGTATGCATTCCTGACATCAGCCGCTGTTGCTTTATTTATTCCTTCAAACAGGTGGTTAGAAATAGTCTTGCTACCTTTTCCCATTAAGAAATTGGAATGCTTATATTTGTGAGTCTATGCTTCAACTAGTGTCACTTTTAGAGTAATCACACTTTCAATATCTATGCAAACAGGGATGCTCGATTTTAGTGGAACTGCACAAAAAGTCCAACTGGTTCAACATTAGGAGCATGTTTTTTTCCAAACCTTTATATCCAATTGGTGGCACTACGAGCTGTTCATTACGAAGGTACATGGTTTGCTACTATCTTGCTACTCTTTTTGTACTGTCATTAGATAGTAATACTAGTGGTTTGCATGTGAATTTATTGGCAGGGTGGACCTACATTGGAGGTGCAGGATAGGATTCAATGATTGGATTCTCAATTTCGGTTGTATCGATTTCACCTCTTCCATCAATGCGAACATGGATATCCTTGGTTTGATGAAGAATAGGCGCTATATTTCTGCTCTGAACCAGCAAATCAATTCAGTATGAAATTGTCCAGGGCAAAACATAACTGTATCAGATTGTCCAGTGCAGAACACGACAGATGCTAAGCGGAAGAGACATGTTTAAACCGAAAATACAAGGTGTGGTATATGTTTACTAGCTGCTTGATATTTGTGCAGACAGAGATGTCTGCCCGGTACTATTTGGCAAACAAACAAAGTGTCCGCAATTTTGGTTGAACTGCAGAAGAGAATAGTATAGTCACTGCACGTAGTGCCATTTGAAAATAGACACAGAAAGATTGGATAGTCACTTCATGGACTGCAGAAAAGTAGTACTGTACTATTTATTGGCCAACACTAGGTGCTTCATTGCTTTGGTCTGATTATACAATGGGCATCATTTTTCCTAAGTTAAAGTTTGTGGATGTTCCTCCATCATGTGTGGTTCATTCTCATGGTTCCAGCTGTTGGTGAAACCACTTACGTTTGCAAGAGGAATTGTAGACTTCACAAACAAATTTGTCTTTTAGTCTGTACTGAATATTGGCCAAGAGAAGCACCCATGTTAGTAGGAAGAACAAATATTTTTTCTAGATCTTTGCTTTTGGAGCTACATATTTGTATATGATCTGTGAATCATTGAGATGCATCAACTGTTGGGGAACGTAGCAGAAATTCAAAAAATTTCCTACGTAACACCAAGATCTATCTATGGAGAGACTAGCAACGAGGGGAAGGAGAGTGCATCTACATACCCTTGTAGATCGCTAAGCGGAAGCGTTCAAGTGAACGGGGTTGATGGAGTCGTACTCGTCGTGATTCAGATCACCGATGATCCTAGTGCCGAACGGACGGCACCTCCGCGTTCAACACACATACAGCTCGACGATGTCTCCCACGCCTTGATCCAGCAAGGAGAGAGGGAGAAGTTGAGGAAGACTCCATCCAGTAGCAGCACAACGGCGTGGTGGTGATGGAGGAGCGTGGCAATCCTGCAGGGCTTCGCCAAGCACCTACGGGAGAGGAGGAGGTGTCACGGGAGGGAGGGAGGCGCCAAGGGCTCAGGTATGGATGCCCTCCCTCCCCTCCACTATATATAGGGGCAGGGGAGAGGGGGGAGGCGCAGCCTTGCCCCTTCCTCCAAGGAAGGGGTGCGGCTAAGAGGGGGGGAGGAGTCCATCCTCCCCAAGGCACCTCGGAGGTGCCTTCCCCTTTTAGGACTCTCCCCTTTTTCCTATATCTTGGCGCATGGGCCTCTAGGGGCTGGTGCCCTTGGCCCATGTAGGCCAAGGCGCACCCCCTACAGCCCATGTGGCCCCCCGGGGCAGGTGGCCCCACCCGGTGGGCCCCCGGGACCCTTCCGGTGGTCCCGGTACAATACCGATGACCCCGAAACTTGTCCCGATGGCCGAAACAGGACTTCCTATATATAAATCTTTACCTCCGGACCATTCCGGAACTCCTCGTGATGTCCGGGATCTCATTCGGGACTCCGAACAACATTCGGTAACCACATACAAGCTTCCTTTATAACCCTAGTGTCATCGAACCTTAAGTGTGTAGACCCTACGGGTTCGGGAGACATGCAGACATGACCGAGACGTTCTCCGGTCAATAACCAACAGCGGGATCTGGATACCCATGTTGGCTCCCACATGTTCCACGATGATCTCATCGGATGAACCACGATGTCAAGGACTCAATCAATCCCGTATACAATTCCCTTTGTCTAGCGGTATGGTACTTGCCCGAGATTCGATCGTCGGTATACCGATACCTTGTTCAATCTCGTTACCGGCAAGTCTCTTTACTCGTTCCGTAACACATCATCCCGTGATCAACCCCTTGGTCACATTGTGCACATTATGATGATGTCCTACCGAGTGGGCCCAGAGATACCTCTCCGTTTACACGGAGTGACAAAATCCCAATCTCGATTCGTGCCAACCCAACAGACACTTTCAGAGATACCCGTAGTGTACCTTTATAGCCACCCAGTTACGTTGTGACGTTTGGCACACCCAAAGCACTCCTACGGTATCCGGGAGTTGCACAATCTCATGGTCTAAGGAAATGATACTTGACATTAGAAAAGCTTTAGCATACGAACTACATGATCTTGTGCTAGGCTTAGGATTGGGTCTTGTCCATCACATCATTCTCCTAGTGATGTGATCCCGTTATCAACGACATCCAATGTCCATGGTCAGGAAACCGTAACCATATATTGATTAACGAGCTAGTCAACTAGAGGCTTACTAGGGACATGGTGTTGTCTATGTATCCACACATGTATCTGAGTTTCCTATCAATACAATTCTAGCATGGATAATAAACGATTATCATGAACAAGGAAATATAATAATAATCAATTTATTATTGCCTCTAGGGCATATTTCCAACAGTCTCCCACTTGCACTAGAGTCAATAATCTAGTTCACATCGATATGTGATTAACACTCAAGGTCACATCCCCATGTGACTAACACCCAAAGAGTTTACTAGAGTCAATAATCTAGTTCACATTTACCATGTGATTAACACTCGATGAGTTCTGGGTTTGATCATGTTATGCTTGTGAGAGAGGTTATAGTCAACGGGTCTGAACCTTTCAGATCCGTGTGTGCTTTACAAATCTCTATGTCATCTCCTAGATGCAGCTACCACGTTCTATTTGGAGCTATTCCAAATAACTGTTCTACTTGGAGCTATTATAAATTGTTGCTCCATTATACGTATCCAGTATCTCTACTCAGAGCTATCCGGACAGGTGTTAAGCTTGCATCGACGTAACCCTTTACGACGAACTCTTTTACCACCTCCATAATTGAGAAAATTCCTTAGTCCACTAGTTACTAAGGATAACTTTGACCGCTGTCCTGTGATCCATTCTTGGATCACTCTTGTACCCCTTGACTGACTCATGGTAAAGCACACTTCAGGTGCGGTACACAGCATAACATACTGTAGAGCCTATGTCTTAAGCATAGGGGACGACCTTCGTTCCTTTCTCTCTATTCTGCCATGGTCGAGCTTTAAGTCTTAACTTCATACCTTACAACTCAGGCAAGAACTCCTTCTTTGACTGATCCATCTTGAACACCTTCAAGATCACGTCAAGGCATGTGCTCATTTGAAAGTACTATTAAGCGTTTTGATCTATCCTTATAGATCTTGATGCTCAATGTTCAAGTAGCTTAATCCAGGTTTTCCATTGAAAACACTTTCCAAATAACCCTATATGCTTTCCAGAAATTCTACGTCATTTCTGATCATTAATATGTCAACAACATATACTCATCAGAAATTCTATAGTGCTCCCACTCACTTCTTTGGAAATACAAGTTTCTCATAAACTTTGTATACACCCAAAATCTTTGATCATCATCAAAGCATACATTTCAACTCCGAGATGCTCACTCCAGTCCTCAGAAGGATTGCTGGAGCTTTGCATACTTATTAGCATATTTCAGGATAGACAAAACCTTCCGGTTGTATCACATACAACCTTTCCTCAAGAATCGTCGAGGAAACAATGTTTTGACATCCTATCTGCAAGATTTCATAAATAATGCAGTAATTGCTAATATAATTCCAACAGACTCTTAGCATCGCTACGAGTGAGAAAGTCTCATCGTAGTCAACTCCTTGAACTTGTCGAAAAACATCTTAACGACAAGTCGAGTTTCTCAATGGTGACACTTACCATCATTGTTTGTCTTCCTTTCAAAATCCATATGTACCTAACAGCCTTACGACCATCAAGTAGTTCTTCCAAAGTCTACACTTTGTTTTCATACATGGATCCGCTCTCGGTTTTTATGGCCTTGAGCTATTTATCGGAATCTGGGCCCACCATTGCTTCTCCATAGCTCGTAGGCTCATTGTTGTCTAGCAACATGACTTCCAAGACAGGATTACGTACCACTCTGAAGTAGTACGCATCCTTGTCATCCCACGAGGTTTGGTAGTGACTCGATCCGAAGTTTCATGATCACTATCATAAGCTTCCACTTCATTTGGTGTACGTGCCACAGGAACAACTTCCTGTGCCCTGCTACACACTTGTTGAAGTGACGGTTCAATAACCTCATCAAGTCTCCACCATCCTCCCACTCAATTCTTTCGAGAGAAACTTTTCCTCGAGAAAGGACCCGATTCTAGAAACAATCCCTTATTGCTTTCGGATCTGAGACAGGAGGTATACCCAACTGTTTTGGGTGTCCTATGGAGATGCATTTATCCGCTTTGGGTTCGAGCTTATCAGCCTGAAACTTTTTCACATAAGCGTCGCAGCCCCAAACTTTTAAGAAATGACAGCTTAGGTTTCTCTAAACCATAATTCATACGGTGTCATCTCAACGGAATTACGTGGTGCCCTACTTAAAGTGAATGTTGTTGTCTCTAATGCCTAACCCATAAACTATAGTGGTACTTTGATAAGAGACATCATGGTATGCATCATATCCAATAGGGTGCAGTTATGATGTTCGGACACACCATCACACTATGGTGTTCCAGGCTGTATTAGTTGTGAAACTATTTCCACAATGTCTTAATTCTGTGCCAAACTCGTGATTCAGATATTCATCTCTATGATCATATCATAGATCTTTTATCCTCTTGTCACGACGATCTTTCAACTTCACACTGAAATTACTTGAACCTTTCAATAATTCAGACTCGTGATTCATCAAGTAAATATACTCAACATCTACTCGAATCATCTGTGAAGTAAGAACATAACGATATACACTGCATGCCTCAGCACTCATTGGACTGCACACATCAAAATGTGTTACTTCCAACAAGTTGCTATCTTGTTCCATCTTACTGAAAACGAGGCTTTTCAGTCATCTTGCCCATGTGGTATGATTTGCATGTCCCAAGTGATTCAAAATCAAGTGAGTCAAAACGGTCCATTTGCATGGAGTTTCTTCATGCATATACACCAATAGACATGGTTCGCATGTCTCAAACTTTTCAAAAACGAGTGAGCCCAAAGATCCATCAATATGGAGCTGATTCATGCGTTTTATACCGATATGACTTACGTGGCAGTGCCACAAGTAGGTGGTACTATCATTACTATCTTTTGGCATGAACATGTGTATCACTACGATCGAGATTTAATAAACCATTCATTTTAGGTGTAAGACCATTGAAGGTATTATTCAAATAAACAGAGTAACCATTATTCTCCTTAAATGAATAACCGTATTGCGATAGACGTAATCCAATCATGTCTATGCTCAACGCAAACACCAAATAACAATTATTTAGGTTTAATACCAATCTCTTTGGTAGAGGGAGCGTGCGATGCTTGATCATATCAAGCTTGAAAAAACTTCCAACACATATCGTCAGCTCACCTTTAGCTAGTCTCCGTTTATTCCGTAGCCTTTTGTTTCGAGTTACTAACACTTAGCAACCGAACCGGTATCTAATACCCTGGTGCTACTAGGAGTACTAGCAAAGTACACATTAACACAATGTATATCCAATATACTTCTATCGACCTTGCCAGCCTTCTTATCTACCAAGTATCTAGGGTAATTCTGCTCTAGTGGTTGTTCCCCTTATTACAAAAGCACTTAGTCTCGGGTTTGGGTTTTACCTTGGGTTTCTTCACTAGAGCAGCAGCTGATTTGCCGTTTCATGAAGTATCCCTTCTTGCCCTTGCCCTTCTTGAAACTAGTGGTTTCACCAACCATCAACAATTGATGCTCCTTCTTGATTTCTACTTTCGCGGTGTCAAACATCGCGAATACCTCAAGGATCATCATATCTATCCCTGATATGTTATAGTTCATCACGAAGCTCTAACAGCTTGGTGGCAATGACTTTGGAGAACCATCACTGTCTTATCTGGAAGATCAACTCCCACTCGATTCAAATGATTGTTGTACTCAGACAATCTGAGCACAAGCTCAACAATTGAGCTTTTCTCCTTAGTTTGCAGGTTAAGAAAGTCATCGGAGGTCTTATACCTCTTGACATGGGCACGAGCCTGAAATCCCAATTTCAGCCCTCAAAACATCTCATATGTTTCGTGATGTTTCAAAAACGTCTTTGGTGCCTCAACTCTAAACCGTTTAACTGAACTATCATGTAGTTATCAAAACGTGTATGTCAGATGTTCGCAACAACCACAGACAACGTTCGAGGTTCAGCACACTGAGCGGTGCATTAAGGACATAAGCCTTCTATGAAGCAATGAGGACAATCCTCAGTTTACGGACCTAGTCCGCATAATTGCTACTATCAACTTTCAACTAATTTTTCTCTAGGAACATATCTAAACAGTAGAACTATAGCGTGAGCTACGACATAATTTGCAAAAACCTTTTGACTATGTTCAGGATAATTAACTTCATCTTATGAACTCCCACTCAGATAGACATCCCTCTAGTCATCTAAGTGATTACATGATCCGAGTCAAACTAGGCCGTGTCCGATCATCATGTGAGACGGACTAGTCATCCTCGGTGAACATCTTCATGTTGATCGTATCTTCTATACGACTCATGTTCGACCTTTCGGTCTCCGTGTTCCGAGGCCATGTCTGTACATGCTAGGCTCGTCAAGTTAACCCTAAGTGTTCCGCGTGTGTTCTGAGGCCATGTCTGTACATGCTAGGCTCGTCAACACCCGTTGTATTTGAACGTCTGAATAAAACACCCGATCATCACGTGATGTTTTGAAACAGCAAACTGTCGCAACGGTGCACAGTTAGGGGAGAACACTTCTTGAAATTGT
This sequence comes from Triticum dicoccoides, assembly GCF_002162155.2. NCBI lineage: Eukaryota > Viridiplantae > Streptophyta > Magnoliopsida > Poales > Poaceae > Triticum > Triticum dicoccoides. The sequence goes on along the minus strand of NC_041380.1, from coordinate 530,001,374 downwards.
TGTAAGGGATCATCTTATTTACTACCGTCATTCTAAGCAAATAAGATGTATAAACATGATAAACATCACATGCAATCAAATAGTGACATGATATGGCCATCATCACTTTGCTCCTTTTGATCTCCATCTTCGGGGCTCCATGATCATCATCGTCACCGGCATGACACCATGATCTCCATCATCATGATCTCCATCATCGTGTCTTCATGAAGTTGCCTCGCCAACTATTACTTCTACTACTATGGCTAACGGTTAGCAATAAAGTAAAGTAATTACATGACGTTTAAGTTGACACGCAGGTCACATATAAATACAAAGACAACTCCTATGGCTCCTGCCGGTTGTCATACTCATCGACATGCAAGTCGTGATTCCTATTACAAGAACATAATCAATCTCATACATCACATATATCATTCATCACATCCTTTTTGGCCATATCACATCACATAGCATACCCTGCAAAAACAAGTTAGACGTCCTCTAATTGTTGTTTGCATGTTTTACGTGGCTGCTATGGGTTTCTAGCAAGAACATTTCTTACCTACGCATGAACCACAACGTGATATGCCAATTGCTATTTACCCTTCATAAGGACCCTTTTCATCGAATCCGATCCGACTAAAGTGGGAGAGACAGACACCCGCCAGCCACCTTATGCAACTAGTGCATGTTTGTCGGTGGAACCGGTCTCACGTAAGCGTACGTGTAAGGTTGGTCCGGGCCGCTTCATCCCACGATGCCGCCGAATCAAGATAAGACTAGTAACGGCAAGCATATTGAACAATATCGACGCCCACAACTACTTTGTGTTCTACTCGTGCAAAGAATCTACGCAATAGACCTAGCTCATGATGCCACTGTTGGGGAACGTAGCAGAAATTCAAAAATTTTCCTACGTATCACCAAGATCTATCTATGGAGAGACCAGCAACGAGTAGAAAGAGAGTGCATCTACATACCCTTGTAGATCGCTAAGCGGAAGCGTTCAAGTGAACGGGGTTGATGGAGTCGTACTCGTCGTGATTCAGATCACCGATGATCCTAGTGCCGAACGGACGGCACCTCCGCGTTCAACACACGTACAGCTCGACGATGTCTCCCATGCCTTGATCCAGCAAGGAGAGAGGGAGAGGTTGAGGAAGACTCCATCCAGCAGCAGCACAACGGCGTGGTGGTGATGGAGGAGCGTGGCAATCCTGCAGGGCTTCGCTAAGCACCTACGGGAGAGGAGGAGGTGTCACGGGAGGGAGGGAGGCGCCAAGGGCTCAGGTATGGATGCCCTCCCTCCCCTCCACTATATATAGGGGCAGGGGAGAGGGGGGAGGCGCAGCCTTGCCCCTTCCTCCAAGGAAGGGGTGCGGCTAAGAGGGGGGGAGGAGTCCATCCTCCCCAAGGCACCTCGGAGGTGCCTTCCCCTTTTAGGACTCTCCCCTTTTTCCTATATCTTGGCGCATGGGCCTCTAGGGGCTGGTGCCCTTGGCCCATGTAGGCCAAGGCGCACCCCCTACAGCCCATGTGCCCCCCCGGGGCAGGTGGCCCCACCCGGTGGGCCCCCGGGACCCTTCCGGTGGTCCCGGTACAATACCGATGACCCCGAAACTTGTCCCGATGGCTGAAACAGGACTTCCTATATATAAATCTTTACCTCCGGACCATTCCGGAACTCCTCGTGATGTCCGGGATCTCATCCGGGACTCCGAACAACATTCGGTAACCACATACAAGCTTCCTTTATAACCCTAGCGTCATCGAACCTTAAGTGTGTAGACCCTACGGGTTCGGGAGACATGCAGACATGACCGAGACGTTCTCCGGTCAATAACCAACAGCGGGATCTGGATACCCATGTTGGCTCCCACATGTTCCACGATGATCTCATCGGATGAACCACGATGTCAAGGACTCAATCAATCCCGTATACAATTCCCTTTGTCTAGCGGTATGGTACTTGCCCGAGATTCGATCGTCGGTATACCGATACCTTGTTCAATCTCGTTACCGGCAAGTCTCTTTACTCGTTCCGTAACACATCATCCCGTGATCAACCCCTTGGTCACATTGTGCACATTATGATGATGTCCTACCGAGTGGGCCCAGAGATACCTCTCCGTTTACACAGAGTGACAAAATCCCAATCTCGATTCGTGCCAACCCAACAGACACTTTCAGAGATACCCATAGTGTACCTTTATAGCCACCCAGTTACGTTGTGACGTTTGGCACACCCAAAGCACTCCTACGGTATCCGGGAGTTGCACAATCTCATGGTCTAAGGAAATGATACTTGACATTAGAAAAGCTTTAGCATACGAACTACATGATCTTGTGCTAGGCTTAGGATTGGGTCTTGTCCATCACATCATTCTCCTAATGATGTGATCCCGTTATCAACGACATCCAATGTCCATGGTCAGGAAACCGTAACCATCTATTGATTAACGAGCTAGTCAACTAGAGGCTTACTAGGGACATGGTGTTGTCTATGTATCCACACATGTATCTGAGTTTCCTATCAATACAATTCTAGCATGGATAATAAACGATTATCATGAACAAGGAAATATAATAATAATCAATTTATTATTGCCTCTAGGGCATATTTCCAACATTAACATGTTGATCTTATGTATGAGAATCGTACTAGTTAGTTTTAGTTGCGACGCAAGATCCGAAGTGTCTGATCTTTGCTTTTGGAGCTACATATTTATATATGATCTTTGAATCATTGAGATGCATTAACAGTTACTTATTTCTGTCCGCTCAGTGTTTACAAGTTACTGATCGACCACTAGCTAGCCTACAAATGCGCTCCTGGCATTTTTATTTGCGACGCAAGATGCAAAGTGGCAGTTTTTTGAATAAAAATGCCTACCACTGAAGAAACTGACAAGCTACACTATCGATCCTACACGGATAAAAATGCCTACCTCTGAAGAAACTGACAAGCTACACTATCGATCCTACACGGATAAATAGCGGATCACGCACGTACTACCTCCTTTCCGGTTTGCAGGGCTCAATTCAAGATACGACGTACTCGATCCTACACAAATAACTAGCAGATCACACATGTACTAGTACCTCCTTTTCGGTTTGCAAGGCTTAATTCAAACCTCTCACCAACCAAGGTACTCCCTCCGTACGGGTTTATTAGTCCCGTGAGCAAAGCAGCAAGACCAAGGCATGGCAATAATTAACGGCATACAGAAGTTTAAGCCTAATTAATTCCAGCGATTTAAGTGGCTGCATGCGTGCCCTCGGCTGCGACTCGTTGCATGCTGCTTCGCGTACTGCCTGCGAGCGATTCTGAGTGCCTGCATGCAGCCGGCCTTAATTAAGGCAGCTAACTGATGTGATAAAAGATACACTTTAATTGTTGCAGGCTTTTTAAATCCGTGGAATCATTATTGACAAGGAGGGATATGATTCGAGTGCACTCGTTTGACCGCCATGCCGGCGTGCGACCCAGGCGGGACGGGACGACACAGTCAATCTTAGTGTCTCTAGTTTTCCATGGCAAGCTGGCGCGCTAAGCCATTATGCATTGAATTCTGATGACCGTCGCGCTACCTTCCGCCTATAAGTACTGTTTCCCGGCCTTGTCCAGTGCCACCGTGACCCAACTCGCCATATCCTCATAAGCCCACACCGGCCCGACGTCGCTCGCCACGTCCAACATGCCCCCGCCCGTCCGCGGTAGGCGACGCCGGAGGCGGTCACCGCCGGAACTAGTGTTCGGGTTTTCACCGGAAGGCAGAGGGAGGGAGGAGGCATTCTATCTGTCTTTAGATGGCAATGCGGAGATCGAGGAGTTGTTGGAGCGCGACCGCATGGCGGAGGAGCAGGAGTTGTTGGAGCGCGACCGCCTGGCGGAGGAGCAGCGTATCACCGATTTGCACCACCAGCGGGACATGGAGAAGCAGCGTACCGACGCTCTGAGTCGCGAGCAGAGCGCCCACAACTGGGCCGACTACGTGGAGGCCGGCGCCCGGCAAATAGCCCTGGAGGCTGTTGGGCACGCATGCGTTCACGACGCTAATTTTTACTACCAGCTCGTCAAGTGGGTTTCCCGCTTGGAAGCCGAAGCTTCGGTGGACCACGCCGGCATGGAAAGGGCCAACATGCGCGAGCAACGCGCCCTATCGCACCTCTTGCAAGTCCGAGGCGAGGCGCACGACGCCGGTGCCGGCGTTTAGCGTGTACCACAGATGGCGGCCGGCATCATCTAGTTAGCTAAGAGTAAGTTAGTACTTGTACGCTACTAGAGTATTAGTGGGAGTAGATAGTTAACTTGGCTATGATGGTTGTCAACGTGAAAGTTCAGTACTCTATATGTGGACCAGACCTGTTACTTTGCTCTGAATATTGAACTTTCCGTTTGAACGTATGGAATGGGCTGTTATTTTTTAAATGGGTTGTTTTTGTCCTCCACGGGTTTAGAGGCTGACTTGTGGGCCTAGCAAGTTGACGCGTACACAATCAGGAGATGATTGTACGTGGAGAGGATGACAGCAGGGACCCGCCAAGGTCATGGCAGTATGCAAGCAAGTGCATCCTTATTTCAAGCCAATAAAAAAATGGCTCCTCCTAGTGGATTTTTGACATTTGGGTCCCATGCCATTGTCAACGTGGTCAATAAACGAGAGAATTGCACAACGAGCAGCTGACACCAGAGACCCAGCAGCTCGTCCAGTTATTTTTGTTTTGGGTTAACTAGCAAACATGCCCGTGCGTTGCAACGGGAGATGAAAAAATAGCATGTGTCTCTAAAATTATAAGCATTTCAAGACCTTCTTATGTGAACCGTCTTTTATTTTAACATGACGTCGATTGAGAGTAGGTCTTTCCATGATGCCATTTTGAAACATGAGATGTGGTCCCAAGACAACTTTGTTCAACTTTAAAATAAACGAAAATAAATAATATTGCGAACAAATTTGAATTAAATCGTCGAGCAGATAAATCTGGAGTAACAGTGATAGCAAGCAAAACCTGTTTGTTTGTGTTAGGCAAGATTAGGAATGGTACTTTTTGAACACCTTCCTCCAATCGTCGCGACTTGCACCAACTCCAAACCCTAGTTCCCCGACTCCAACATTGCTCCTTTCTAGTCCCATATCATTTGTAGCTAGCATAATATCAGTGGTCGTGCGTCACAATAGGAGAAACTTTGACGTATACCCATATATATTTGCAACACATCTGCAGTTCATGAAAATTCTACGTGCAAAATAGACACTGCGTTGCAATTGACACGATACAATAAATTTGAGTTTGCGTGCTATTTGAGAGTTTACCTGTCGTAACTCCCAGTCAATTTGCTTCTGACTCCCTTATGTTCGCTTTGGTGTGAAATCGCTGGGTTGCAACATTAATCCCTGAAAAACAGAAAATGATACTATTTAAATACGTAACATTTGGCTTATAAAGTTTTAATCAGATGATCGATCGAATATATGGCACTTCATAGATACACAAAGAGTGTTCCAAATTTTGTTGTTGAATTTGGATCAAAATAAACTTCTTTGATTTCTCAAAAAGAATCAAACTTGCTTTCAATTGGAGAATTACCTCTTCACATGATGCTCAATGGAAGCAAATATTTGTGTAAAGTCATGCAAAACCAAATCAGTGAAATGCACCATGCAATTTCAAAGAAGAAAATGAAATATTGCATCATCCTAACAGTTTGTATTTCATTTTCTTCATTGAAATTGTCATCCTAACAGTTTGTATTTCATTTTCTTTATTGAAATTGCTATCAGGAAAATCATCATCCCGTCCAAGATTTTTAATATAGGAAACAAAATAATTTCACCGGAATATGTGAAATTTTCGAAATTTCACATATTTTGGAAATTATTTTTAATTTTGAGAATTTGTATTACTAATTAAGAGAACAATATACGTGGATGATAAACAGATCAAAATTGGACATCGATAAGCTTGTTTACAGGCACAGCAATACCTACATACATTGGGAAGAGCTTTTAGTCATGGATCTCGAGTCCGTAAGGATGTCGAGGGTAGCTCTTGGCCGGACATAAAAGTTACCTATACATCATATTGATATTAGTCCATGAAAATTAATAACAAAATTGTCTGCTCTAAGAGCATATCCAGTCGTTGGCCTCCCAGGGCGCGCCTAAAATCGCCGCCTAGGGATGAGCCGGCGCAAAAATTGGGCCTGCGGGCGAGTTGGTCCCCAGCCGCCGGCCCCAGGGCCGCCCCAGGCGTGTTTGAAAATAAAATTTGTATAGCAAAACACGATAAATTTCGGCAAAGTTCGGCGAAACACGGTAAATTTCGGCAAATTTGGGCATATATTAGACATGTTCGCCGGTTTTCGTTACATAGCAAAATAGATAATAACTAAACTAAAAGAGAAACTGGCTGAATGCCGAGTAGTCGCCGTCGTCGCCGTCGTCGCCGCCATCGTCGCCGCCGTTGTCGGACTTCTCCTCCTTGACACGGAAGTCCCTGGTGGACCCCTGACCGGCGTCGCCAACGCGGGCTGGTGGTGGTGGCGCGTCGTCGTCGCTGCTGTCGCAGATGACGACGACCCCGTCTTCGTCGCGGCCGCGTCGGCGCTCCGCGAAGCGGCGCAGGGTGGCGCACTGGCCCTCCTTCGCCTTCTCCAGGCGCTCCTTCTCCATCGCTATGGAGTCCCTCCGCGCCCATTCCAGGGCCGCGTCGTCGTCGTCGAGCTCCGTCTTCACCGGCGCGGCCGGCTCCTTCTTCGCCGGCGCGAGCCCCGGCTCTGTCTTCACCAGCGCGAGCCCCGGCTCCGTCTTTGGCTTGACCAAGCGCGGAGGAGGATCCGACAAGGAGGCGCGCCGGCTGCCCTCGTTGATGACGATGCCGTCACTTCGAGTGCGCCGGCCGAGCGGCGTCTCCGCCGCGGGCTCGGCCTTGACGCCGAGAAGGGCCGGAGCACCGGAGGAGTGAGAGGAAGAGCACGAGGAGGAAGAAGAGGAGGAGGACCCGAACCTCCTTGGCGCCCATGGCCCGGCGCGTCGGTGGTGCGGTGGGGCAGCCGCCCTCGCCGGGTATGCCAACGGCGGGTTGTTGCCGCCCTCTAGGTGCGTTAGCACGCCCTCGAGTGTGCGGCCGGGGACGCCCCACCACAGGTGGCGCCCCTCGTTGTTCTTCTGGCCACCGACCACCGGCGCGTCGTTGGTGGACGCCAACCGCTGCCGCTGGCGGCGCTTGAAGTACGCCTCCCAAGCCGCGAAGTTGTCGGCGGCGTACCGGGGGAGGAAGAGCTGGGTGTCGGTGAGGGAGGCGCGGACGACCTCGACCTCCTCGGTGAAGTAATTTGGCTTGGCAACGGCGTCGGGCAACGGGGGAACGGGCACTCCCCCGTCGCTGAGCCTCCACCCCATCGGCCCGATGCACATGTCCGGCGGCGCCGGGATGTTCGCCTGGAACAGGAGCCAGGACTCCTGTTAGTACAGCGAACGGCGGCCGAAGCCGTTGGCCGCCGCCTCTTCTCCGGGGAAACGTTCTGCCATGGCGACGGGCTCAGGAGCGGTAGAGAGGGAGAGGGAGGGGCTGGGCGGCGGCGCTCGGGAGAGGTAGATGGAGGGGCTGGGCGGTGGCGAGGGGCAGGGCTGGTGTGGGCACAGGCGAGTGAGGCCACCGGCTATATAGCCGCGCCGCGCCCGTGTGAACGTGTGCGGGGGAGGGGAGGCGTCGGCTCGCCGTCCCGTGACACGCCGCCCGTGAGGAATCAATGGCAAGGCTGACCGGCGGCAACCTTGCCATTGATTCCCCGCGGGAACCGAGGCCGTTGGGGGAAGACAAGGGGCCGTGTCGCTCATGCGGCTGGCCCGCGGCTTTTTCGCGCCAAAATAGCTCGCCCCGGCCCCCCCGGGCACCCCCAGCGCGCCGGGTTCGGCCTGGGTCCGCCGGCGCTGTTTTCGGCCCAGGCCGACAAAAATCGGGCTCCTGAAGACGCGACTGGGCCATTTTTTCGGCGCCGGCGCGATAAAATTGCCTGGGGAGGCCTTCCTGAGGCGCGGCTGGAGATGCTCTAAGCAACTTGGCCAAAACAGAACCGTGTGTGTCTATCATGGGAGTGATAGTAGTTACTAACTATTCAACCATTCCAGATATTTCATATTCCAATCAAAGTGCAAAATGCAAGAGACTATGAACAGAACAATACACAATTTATAGCAGCCAACAAAAAAGGCAGCGGCAGCCAATCTTCACAAGATTATAGCTGTCAAATAGGGAAGAGAAAACCTAACAACGATTAGATAACGACTAAACTATTTTTGCATGCTATACCTTGTCAGGCTTACAATGGGACTTCTAGAATTTAAATAAAGCAGCATATCAAATTAGGGATTTGGACAAAAGAAATACAGTCTCGGTGCATCAACCCCGTCCATAGATTGAAGGAGTTTGGATTGAGCTCACCGGTGTGTAATAGGGGCAAGCAGCCGTGCAACATATAATATGAACAGACAACCAAGTCAAATCAAAGGAAGTAAAGAAACTAGAGTTTCAGAAGTAAACATCCGTCGGCCGTCGGCCAGTGCAGCTCAAACTCAGTAAATGCTTCCTCAAACCGTTGACTTGGGCAAAGCAAATGTATCAGCATGTTGCTTGTTGTCTGATCAGACAATTGGCTCTCATCTATTTTATCATGTGTAGCACTAATTCAAGCCGTTTTCCCTTGCACACAACATCAGATCTGTCAATGTACGTGCTCCCTCAGAAGGGGCTCGGCGGCGGCCATGGCGTCCACCAGGCATATCTTCTTCCTCATTGATCATCTTCCTAAATTTTAATTCGTTTGCCCACCCTTGCCTATTGATCCCAATCGGCTTGATGATTTCAACTCGTAGTTGTATTTAAATTGGTTTATTTCAATGTAAGGGGGCGAGGTGGGATTATGTAATCAACGATCAAACACTCTCCTTTTCACAATATCATGGGTTAGCCCATTGGATGCCCTGTTATGAAATAAGTGGTAGGTTTCCCATTCGATCCATCTTTCTCATAATGTTTTTTTAGACCGGATTCGTTTGATGGGCCGACGCCCATGCTAGCCGGTTGGGACGTAGTGGGCTTCTTTGGGACAATGACGATGAATTTTCTCTCCTCCCAAATGACGTACGAAAGTTATCGCATGTACGGACGAAAATTAGAGGGTAAGAAGCATTAACCCTTTTATTAGTAGATATAGATTTGATAAATGCCACTTCAAATCTGGTGTATCCGAAAAATGCCACTGCAATTTCCAAACTTTGAAAAATGTCATTTCATGCCATTTCTAGTGGCACTTTTTGAAGTCTGGAGTGGCGTTTTTCAAAGTTTGCAAACTGCAGTGGCGGTTTTCAAAGTTTGCAAAAATTGCAGTGGCATTTTTTAAAGTTTGGAAATTGCAGTGGCATTTTTATGAATCGCCATAATTAGAGTGACATTTATCAAATTTGTTTTTGAGACGGAAGCAGGGTGTCAACTGGGCTGTGCGGGACACTCTGCCTGTCTAGACAGCGTTTTCTTTTATGTTTACCACATACCAGTCCAGTAGTTTTTTTTCTTTCTGAAAATGGCTAGCCCGGTTTTTTTGTGATTTGTCAAGTAAGTCGCTTTATCAGGCCTATTGGGCTGCAAATCTTTCAAGACGTGGAGAGCTTCATTCGGCTGGCCGAGAAAATGGTCTATCAGTAATGAGAAATATGTTGTACATTTTTAAAACACATCAAACCGGCAATTAGTTTCAAATATCTTTTTTTATTTTGAGATTTTAAATTGTATTGATTTTTATGCGTGGACAATTTATTGGATTTTATATTGATATACATTTATTTTTAAAATCAGTTTGAATGTGACTCGAAATTTCGGGATTAAAAACAGTTCAGACCGTACCAACATATGCAAAATTTCGTATAATTTTTTAACTGTGGCCACAATATGGGCTGTAATACTAACAAAAAGAATATGAGCTCAAAACCCCCGTAAGAATTAGCAAATGGGCTGTGAATTATTTAAAATAATGGCAGATGGGCTATATGCTGTTTTCCACAGATGGTCTGTATACTGTTGAATGTCCATCCAACGGCCGTCGTGCTCCTTCAATCTCTGCTCTTCCTGCTCTAGCCGCTCAAACAAGCGCCGGCGGGACTGCCTGCTCCCTCCTCCCCGCAGCCGGCTGTGCTGCCACACAGGCCTCACCGCCCCACTGTACTCCCATCGCTGGCCTAGCCATCCCTCTACTCACCCACATCTGTTGTTATTCTCTGACGATGACAGACGAACCAGTAAACCCTCGTACAGTCGTACTCCCCTCCGCGTGGGAAAAAAAACAACTGCCGAGTCTTCCCTGCCTCCGTGTCGTTCCTTTCCTAGGCCTCGCTGTCGTTCATCGCCCTGGTGCTCTCGGCCTGGCGTGGTCAACATGGTCAACGACCGACATGCATCTGAAGTGGACTGTACGTGGAGAGGCTGACAGCTAGGTCCACGGCCGCACGAAAGGAAATGCCTCTTTATTACGCGCAAAATAATAGTTCCTCCACCTGACATCTGGGACCCACCGAAAGGGCCTCTGTATTTCACGAAAAAAGTTACCGCCGCTGACAGCTCGGACCCATCAGCTATATCTTCGCACGCAAGGAGTGCCTCCTTATTACGCATAAAAAAAATGAATACTGCCCCTGCTAGCTGGGACCTAGTATAGTGGGCCTACTAAATTGACGGGGACGAAGGGCTTTGTCAACTTAGTCAATATGCACGATTCTATCTCGGCTGACCATACGATGTCCATCCAACGGCCGTAGTGCTTCTTCAACCTCTGGTCTTCTTACTCCCGCCGCCCAAAGCAGCCGGTCGTGCGCCTGCTCCTGCCTCCCGTGGCCGGATGTGCTGCCGCGGAGGCCTCACCGCCCCCATACTACTCCCACCGCTGGCTAGGCCATCCCTCCACTCCAATCACCCACACCCCTTGTTATTCTGTGGCGACGGCAACGCAGCCGAACCAGTGAACCCTCGTACTCCTCTCTGCGTGGGCATCCACTGCCGCGTCTTCCCCGGCTCCGCGTCGTCCCCTTCGTAGGCCTCGCCGTCGTCCACCGCCGTGGTGCTCTCGGCGCGGCGTGGTCAATGTGGTCAACGACTGAATTCCATCGGAAGAATATTGTACGTGGAGAGGCTGACAGCTGGGTCCACGGCAGCCGCAAGGAAGTGCCTCCTTATTACGCGGAAAATAATTATTCCTCCACTTGACAGCAGGGACCCACCGGACGCCCACCAGTATTTCGTGAAAAAATGTTTGCCCCTGACTGCTGGGACCCACCCGACGGGCCACCATATTTTGCGAAAAAACATTCCCCCTGCTATCAGCTCGGACCCACCGGAAGTGCCTCCTTATTACGCACAAAAAAGGAATACCCCCTGCTAGCTGGGACCCACCTTGGTGGGAGGCTGACTTGTGGGCCTACTAAGTTGACGGGGACACAGGGCTTTGTTAACTTAGTCAATATAAACGATTCTAGCTCCAGTGACCGTACGATGTCCATCCAACGGCCGTAGTGCTTCTTCAACCTCTGGTCTTCTTGCTCCAGCCATCGAAACCAGCGTTGGTCGTGCCGCATGCTCCTGCCTCCCGTGGCCGAATGTGCTGCCGCGGAGGCCTCACCGCCCCTACTATTCCCACCGCTGGCCAGGCCCTATGGCGACAGCAGCCTCACACTGCAGCCGAACCAGTGAACCCTCGTACTCCTCTCCGCGCGGGCTTCCATTGCCGCGTCTTCCCGGCTCCGCGTCGTCCCCTTCCTAGGCCTCGCCGTCGTCCACCGCCCTGGTGCTCTCGGCGCGGCGTGGTCAACGTGGTCAAGGAACGACTTCCATCGGACGTGGACTGTACATGGAGAGGCTAACAGCTGGGTCCACGGCCGCAGTAAGGAAGAACCTCCTTATTACGTGGAAAATAATGATTCCTCCACCTAACAGCTGGGACCCACCAGACAGGCCACTGTATTTCGCGAAAAAAATGTTTCCCCCTGACTGCTGGGACCCACCAGCTACATCTTCGCACGCAAGGAAGTGCGTCCGGGCAAAAAAAACGATTCGCCCCCCTGACTGCTGGGACCCACCAGCTACATCTTCGCACGGAAGGAAGTGTGTCCGGGCAAAAAAAAACGATTCGCCCCTCTGATTCCTGGGACCCACCAGCTACATCTTCGCACGCAAGGAAGTGCCTGACAGTTGGGACCCACCAGCTACATCTTCGCACGCAAGGAAGTGCCTGACAGTCGGGACCCACCTGGTCGAAGCGTACGTAGCATTGTCATTCTGGTCGCGAACGTGTACGTAGATATATTGGTGGATGTAGAGGCGCGCACGTAGCATGTACACGTACGTACAGCGGCCAGGGTGCAAGAAAGAAAATACGGCCACGTATGTGTACATACGGGCGGGTTCTCGAACGCCTACTCGCGCATACGTACGGCGAGCGCTCGTGTACATGGCTGGGTCGGAACGGAGAAACAGCATCGTCGTCGTGTTCATGGGGAGGCAACAGAATGCGTCGTGTTCATGGGGAGGCAACGAAATGCGTCGTGTTCATCGGGAGGCAACGGAATGCGTCGTGTTCATCGGGAGGCAACAGAACGCATGGGAGCCAACCGGCTGGGTCGGAATGGAATGCGTGGTCGTGTTCATCGGGAGGGCTTGGACGGAACAGGCGATGAAAACGAGGCCTGCCGTACCGTAGAACGGAGGAAACGGACCTCCTACGGTCGAAACGGGGGTCCTGTTGATCGGGAGGGGTGTGGTGTACCACAAAACAGAGGAAACGGACCTCCTACGGTCAAAACGGGGGTCCTGTTGATCGGGAGGGGTGTGGTGTACCGCAAAATGGACGAAACGGACCTCCTACGGTCGAAATGGGGGTCCTGTTCATCGGGAGGGGTGTGGCGTACCGCAAAACGGGACTCCATGGGATACTATTCATCTCCACCGTCGACCTTCTCCAGCCTCCATGGGCTACCGTCGACCTCCTCCAGCCTCCACGGGCTCCTGTGCATCCAGCCTGCACCGCGCGCTACTCCACCGGCTACTGTTCAACCACCCCTCCACTGTCTACTGTTCATCTAGCCCTCCACACCACGGGGTCCTGTTCAACCACCCATCCACGGGCACCCCTCCACCGTCTACTGTTCATCCAGCCCTCCACACCATCGGGTCCTGTTCATCCAGAGGCAACACCACCGGTCACTGTTC
>NC_041380.1:529966832-529987781 GCF_002162155.2 Triticum dicoccoides | reverse complement strand
AATGCTCACTGTTCATCCAATCGATCGGCTTCAGTTAGCAGCAGTAGCGAAGGAATCGCTCGACCGGGTTCAGTTAACAGCCATCGATCGATCGCTCGGGTTCAGTAACGCGTAGCCTGTAGTGCAATCGCTCGGGTTTAGTTAGAGCCCAACGCCTCGCTCGGGTTCAGTTAGAGCCAACGCCTCGCACACACGTGTGTACGTGTACGAGAGAAACACGCATCGCTCGGCCCCCGACCTCCCACCGTAACCGGGAACTCCCCAAAATTTTCCTCCCCCTCGCTTCTACCACGTTTTTTTCTGTCATGGACGGCCCATAGAATGTCATGCAGCTGCGTCTCTGGCCCGCCCAGGATGAAAAGCCCATTTTCTGTCATGAATTTTTGTCATAGAAGTAGGAGCCCACCATATCTATGATGATACCTGGTTTTGTCACAATTATCGTCATAGAAGTGTCATATGTATGATAGAAAAAAATTTCATTCGGCCCAAAATTTCACGGATGTGTCTTTTTTTGTAGTGTCATGATCATCAAAAGGAATCCACTAACAAGGTTGATCAAGTCTTGTTAACAAACTCATTCCGAATAACATGGAACCGGAGAAATTTCAAATAACACTATGTTACCTCAACGGGGATATGCACGTCCCCAATAATAAGAATATCATATTTCTTCTTGACAGTATGAAGAGGAAATTTAAAACCTCCAAATATAATCGATGGAATTTTTCCAATAGATTGATACTATGAACTTGAGGTTGTTTCCTCGGAAAGTGTACCGTATGCTCATTACCATTAACATGAAAAGTGACATTGCCTTTAGTGCAATCAATAACAGCCCCTGCAGTATTCAAAAAGGGTCTTCCAAGAATAATAGACATACTATCGTCCTCGGGAATATCAAGAATAACAAAGTCCGTTAAAATAGTAACGTTTGCAACTACAACAGGCACATCCTCACAAATACCGACAGGTATAGCAGTTGATTTATCAGCCATTTGCAAAGATATTTCAGTAGGTGTCATCTTATTCAAATAAAGTCTACGATATAAATAGAGAGGCATAACACTAACACCGGCTCCAAGATCACATAAAGCAGTTTTAACATAGTTTCTTTTAATGGAGCATGGTATAGTGGGTACTCCTGGATCTCCAAGTTTCTTTGGTATTCCACCCTTAAAAGTATAATTAGCAAGCATGGTAGAAATTTCAGCTTCCGATATCTTTCTCTTATTTGTAACAATTTCTTTCATATACTTAGCATAAGGATTCATTTTAAGCATATCAGTTAATCGCATACGCAAAAAGATAGGTCTAATCATTTCAACAAAGCACTCAAAATCCTCATCATCCTTTTTCTTGGATGGTTTGGGAGGAAAAGGCATGGGTTTCTAAACCCATGGTTCTCTTTATTTACCATGTTTCCTAGCAACAAAGTCTTTCTTATCATAACGTTGATTCTTTGATTGTGGGTTATCAAGATCAACAGCAGGTTCAATTTATATATCATTATCATTACTAGGTTGAGCATCATCATGAACATTATCATTAACATTATCACTAGTTTCAGGTTCATTACCAGATTGTGTTTCAGCATCAGAAATAGAAATATCATTTGGATTCTTAGGTGGTTGAGCAATAGGTTCACTAGAAGCATGCAAAGTCCTATCATTTTTCTTTTTCTTCCTTTTAGAACGACTAGGTGCATCTATATTATTTCTCTGAGAATCTTGCTCAATTCTCTTAGGATGGCCTTCAGGATACAGAGGTTCCTGAGTCATTCTACCAGTTCTAGTAGCCACTCTAACTACATAATCATTATTCTTACTATTCAATTCATGGAGCAAATCATTTTGAGCTTTAAGTACTTGTTCTACTTGAGTGGTAACCATAGAAGCATGTTTACTAATAAGTTTAAGTTCACCTTTAACATTAGCCATATAATCACCCAAGTGTTCAAGCATATTTGAATTGTATTTCAATTGTCTACCAAAATAATCATTGAAGTCCTCTTGCTTAACCATAAATTTATAAAACTCATCTAAGCATGGGCTAGCAAACTTAGTAAATGGGATTTCAGCTTTATCATATCTAAGCATGGACCATGAGTTTCTTCAATAGGTAATGGGTTAAGATCACATGTTTCTTCAACAGGTGGTAAATTAAGACCGTGTATTTCTTCAATAGGAGGTAAATTCTTAACACCTTTGGCTTAATACCTTTTTCTTTCATAGATTTCTTTGCCTCTTGCATATCTTCAGGACTGAGAAATAGAACACCTCTCTTCTTCGGAGTTGGTTTAGGAATAGGCTCAGGAAGTGTCCAATTATTTTCATTTGTCAACATATTATTCAATAGAATTACAGCTTCATCCGGTGTTCATTCCCTGAAAACAGAACCAACACAACTATCCAGGTAATCTCTGGAAGCATCGGTTAGTCCATTATAAAAGATATCAAGTATTTCATTTTTCTTAAGAGGATGATCAGGCAAAGCATTAAGTAATTGGAGAAGCCTCCCCAAGCTTGTGGGAGACTCTCTTCTTCAATTTGCACAAAATTATATATATATCCCTCAAAGCAACTTGTTTCTTATGAGCAGGGAAATATTTAGCAGAGAAGTAATAAATCATATCCTGGGGACTACACACACAACCAGGATCAAGAGAATTAAACCATATCTTAGCATCACCCTTTAATGAGAACGGAAATATTTTAAGGATATAAAAGTAGCGAGTTCTCTCATCATTAGTGAACAGGGTGGCTATATCATTTAATTTAGTAAGATGTGCCACAACAGTTTCAGATTCATAGCCATGAAAAGGATCAGATTCAACCAAAGTAATTATATCAGGTTCAACAGAGAATTCATAATCCTTATCAGTAACACAGATAGGTGAAGTAGCAAAAGCAGGGTCAGGTTTCATTCTAGCATTAAGAGATTGCTGCTTCGATTTAGCTAATAACCTCTTGAGTTCGTATCTATCTTTGCAAGCTAAAATAGCTAAATCAGCTTCTTTTTCAAAAACATAACCCTCAGGAATAATAGGTGATTCATATTCATTAGAGGGAGAGTCGTCATCATCACTTTCATCAATATTATCAAATTCAATATTTTCATTCTCTCTAACCCTAGCAAGTTGTTCATCAAGAAATTCGCCAAGTGGCACAGTAGTATCAAGCATAGAAGTAGTTTCATCATAAGTATCATGCATAGCAGAAGTGGCATCATCAATAACATGCGACATATCAGAACGAATAGCAGAAGCAGGTTTATGTGTCGCAAGCTTACTCAAAACAGAAGGTGAATCAAGCGTAGAGCTAGATGACAGTTCCTTACCTCCCCTCGTAGTTGAGGGATAAATCTTGATTTTTGGATCTCTCAAGTTCTTCATAATGATAAGCAGATATAAATCCCAAGTGACTCAAAGAATAGAGCTATGCTCCCCGGCAATGGCGCCAGAAAATAGTCTTGATAACCCACAAGTATAGGGGATCGCAACAGTTTTCGAGGGTAGAGTATTCAACCCAAATTTATTGATTCGACACAAGGGGAGCCAAAGAATATTCTCAAGTATTAGCAGCTGAGTTGTCAATTCAACCACACTTGGAAACTTAATATCTGTAGCAAAGTATTTAGTAGCAAAGTAATATGATAGTAGTGGTAACGGTAGAAAAAGGTAATGATAGAAAAAGTAATGTTTTTGGTATTTTGTAGTGATGATAGCAATAGCAACAGAAAAGTAAATAAGCGAAGAACAATATATGGAAAGCTCGTAGGCAATGGATCAGCGATGGAGAACTATGCCGGATGCGGTTCATCATGTAACAGTCATAACCTAGGGTGACACAGAACTAGCTCCAATTCATCAATGTAATGTAGGCATGTATTCCGAATATAGTCATACATGCTTATGGAAAAGAACTTGCATGGAATCTTTTGTCCTACCCTCCCGTGGCAGCGGGGTCCTAGCGGAAACTAATGGATATTAAGGCCTCCTTTTAATAGAGTACCGGACCAAAGCATTAACACATAATGAATATATGAACTCCTTAAACTATGGTCATCGCCGGTAAGTATCCTGATTATTGTCACTTCGGGGTTAACGGATCATAACACGTAATAGGTGACTATAGACTTGCAAGATAGGATCATGAACTCTCATATATTGATGAAAACATAATAGGTTTAGATCTGAAATCATGGCACTCAGGCCCTAGTGACAAGCATTAAGCATAGCAAAGTCATAGCGACATCAATCTCAGAACATAGTGGATACTAGGGATCAAACCCTAACAAAACTAACTCGATTACATGATAAATCTCATCCAAACCATCACCATCCAGCAAGCCTACGATGGAATTACTCATGCACGGCGGTGAGCATCATGAAATTGGTGATGGAGGATGGTTGATGATGACGATGGCGACGGATTCCCCTCTCCGGAGCCCCGAACGGACTCGAGATCAGCCCTCCCGAGAGGTTTTAGGGCTTGGCGGCGGCTCCGTATCATAAAACACGATGAATCCTTCTTCTTTATTTTTGTCCCCGAAAGTAAATATATAGAGTTGAAGTCGAGGTCGGAGGAGCTCCAGGGGGGCCACAAGGTAGGGGGCGCGCCCCCACCCTTGTGGCTAGGGTGTGGGCCCCCTGCTCTTCATCTTTTGCAAGGATTTTTATTATTTCTGAAAAGATGTTCCGTGAAGTTTCAGGTCATTCCGAGAACTTTTGTTTCTGCACATAAATAACACCATGGCAATTCTGGTGAAAACAGCGTCAGTCCGGGTTAGTTCCATTCAAATCATGCAAGTTAGAGTCGAAAACAAGGGCAAAAGTGTTTGGAAAAGTACATACGACGAAGACGTATCAAATAGCAAAGCTCGCGATACATCAAGATCATACCACCTCAAGAACACGAGAGAGAGAGAGAGAGATCAAACACATAGCTACTGGTACGTACCCTCAGCCCCGAGGGAGAACTACTCCCTCATCGTCATGGAGAGCGCTGGGATGATGGAGATGGCCACCATAGAGGGATTCCCCCCTCCGGCAGGGTGCCAGAACGGGTCTAGATTGGTTTTCGATGGCTACGGAGGCTTCTGGAGGTGGAACTCCCGATCTATTCTGCTCTCTGATGTTTTTAGGGTATATGGATATATATAGGTGAAAGAAGTCGGTCAGGGGAGCCACGAGGGGCCCACAAGGGTGGGGGCGCCCAGGGGGGCAGGCGCGCCTCCCTGCCTCGTGGCCACCTCGAAGCTTCCTTGACTTCAACTCCGAGTCTCTTGGATCACGTACGTTCCAAAAATCACGCTCCCAAAGGTTTCATTCCGTTTGGATTCCGTTTGATATTCCTTTTCTGCGAAACACTGAAACAAGGAAAAAAACCAAAAACTGGCACTGGGCTCCGGGTTAATAGGTTAGTCCCAAAAATAATATAAAAGTGTTTAATAAAGCCCATAAACATCCAAAACAGATAATATAATAGCATGGAACAATCAAAAATTATAGATACGTTGGAGACGTATCACAGCCACATGGAGCGAGTGGGAGAGAGGGGTGTGCGCCGGTTCGGTGAGAAAAGGAGGAAGGAGGGCGCGAGTGGGTGAGCTGGGCTACGAGGCGCGGGGCCAGATGGGCCAGCCTGGGAGGCCGAGGCCTAGGTGGGTGCTGCTGCTGCTGCTGGGCTGCTCTGCTTCTTTTCCTTTTCCATTCTTCTTCAGACAGAAAACAAAAGGAAAAGCACATGGGGATTGGGAAGGAGTTTGAGAAATATAACAATATTCTCAGGATCCTGCATTTGTGTAGTATTTAATAAAATTGATTTGGTAATTTTTAAAGGTAGAAAAACATTCCAAGTTTCAATTAGGTTCAAACTTGAAGCATTTTTTATCCCAACCAAACCAACTCCAATCTAGGTGAAAACTTGACAGGGAGGTGAGTGGCATGAGGCTTGAATTGTGAGGAAGAGATGAACATTAAAGGAGTGAAAATGGTACTTGCCAAATAGAAGAAAAAGAAGGAGGGGAGGGGTGATGCAAGGGGTGATCATGCATGAAACACACAATGCACATGATGAGCATGATGAAATGCAACATGAACAAAATGCAAAACGGAAGACAAAAACCCAACCACGGAGGGAATATCATAACCCATAGCCGAAAATGGCATTGGAGTTATAAATTTGGAAAGTTACATCCGGGGTGTTACAGCTACTTTGTTGTATCATCCTTTCCTCTTCAAGGGAAAACCAACACATGCTCAAGAGGTAGCAAGAAGGATTTCTGGCGCCATTGCCGGGGAGATCTACGCCAAGTCAAGATATACCAAGTACCCATCACAAAATCTTATCCCTCGCATTACATTATTTTCCATTTGCCTCTCGTTTTCCTCTCCCCCACTTCACCTTTGTCGTTTTACTCGCCCTTCTTCCGTTCGCCTCTTTTCGCTTGCCTCTTGTTTTCTTGTGTGTTGGATTGATTATTTGTCACAATGGCTCAAGATAATACCAAATTATGTGACTTTTCCATTACCAACAATAATGATTTTATTAGCACTCCGATTGCTCCTACTACCGATGCTGAATCTTGTGAAATCAATACCGCTTTGTTGAATCTTGTTATGAAAGATCAATTTTCTGGCCTTCCTAGTGAAGACGCCGCTACCCATCTAAACAACTTCGTTGATTTGTGTGATATGCAAAAGAAGAAAGATGTGGGTAATAATATTGTTTAATTGAAGCTATTTCCATTTTCGCTTAGAGATCGTGCTAAAACTTGGTTCTCTTCTTTGCCTAAAAATAGTATTGATTCATGGAATAAGTGCAAAGAAGCTTTTATCTCTAAGTATTTTCCTCCCGCTAAGATCATCTCTCTTAGAAACGATATTATAATTTTTAAACAACTTGAGCATGAGCATGTTACACAAGCTTGGGAGATGATGAAATTAATGGTACGTACTTGCCCTACTCATGGTTTGAATTTATGGATGATTATACAAAAAAATTATGCTAGATTGAATTTTGCTTCCAGACATCTTTTAGATTCGGCCTTGGGAGGCACTTTTACGGAAATCACTTTAGGAGAAGCTACTAAACTCCTAGATAATATTATAGTTAATTATTCTCAATGGCACACCGAAAGATCCACTAGTAAAAAGGTTCATGCTCTGGAAGAGATTAATGTTTTGAGTGGAAAGATGGATGAACTTATGAAATCGTTTGCTAATAAGAGTGCTTCTTCTGATCCTACTGATATGCCTTTATCCACTTTGATTTAGAATAATAATGAATCTATGGATGTGAATTTTGTTGGTAGGAACAATTTTGGTAACAACGCGTATAGAGGAAATTTTAATTCTAGGCCATTCCCTAATAATTCCTCTAATAATTATGGTAATTCCTACAACAACTCTTATGGAAATTTTAATAAGATGCCCTCTGATTTTGAGACTAGTGTTAAAGAATTTATGACTTCGCAAAAGAATTACAATGCTTTACTTGAAGAAAAATTTCTTAAGATTGATGAGTTAGCTAGGAACATGGATATAATTTCTCTTGATGTTGATTCTTTGAAACTTAAATCTATTCCACCTAATAATGATATCAATGAGTCTCTCAAAGCCATGAGAATTTCCATTGATGAGTGCAAAGAAAGAACCGCTAGGATGCGTGCTAAAAAAGATTGCTTTGTGAAAGCGTGTTCTTCTAGTTTTCATGATAATAATGATGAAGATCTAAAAGTGATTGGTATGTCTCCTATTAAGTCTTTTTTTCCAATATGAATCTTTATAAAGATGGGACTGGAGATGAGTCAACTTTAGTTAGAAGGCGTCCCAATGATTCAGAGTTTTTAGATCTTGATGCAAAAATTGGTAAAAGTGGGATTGAAGAGGTCAAAACTTTACATAGCAATGAACCCACTATTTTGGATTTCAAGGAATTTAATTATGATAATTGCTCTTTGATAGATTGTATTTCCTTGTTGCAATCCGTATTAAATTCTCCTCATGCTTATGATCAAAATAAAGCTTTTACTAAACATATCGTTGATGCTTTAATGCAATCTCATGAAGAAAAGCTTGAACTAGAAGTTTATATTCCTAGAAAACTTTATTATGAGTGGGAACCTACTATTAAAATTAAGATTAAAGATTACGAATGCTATGCTTTGTGTGATTTGGGTGCTAGTGTTTCCACGATTCCAAAAACTTTGTGTGATGTGTTAGGTTTCCGCGAATTTGATGATTGTTCTTTAAATTTGCACCTTGCGGATTCCACCATTAAGAAACCAATGGGAAGGATTAATGATGTTCTTATTGTTGCAAATAGGAATTATGTGCCCGTAGATTTCATTGTTCTTGATATAGACTGCAATCCTACATGTCCTATTATTCTTGGTAGACCTTTCCTTAGAACGTTTGGTGCAATTATTGACATGAAAGAAGGAAATATTAGATTCCAATTTCCGTTAAGGAAAGGCATGGAACACTTTCCTAGAAAGAAAATTAAATTACCTTATGAATCTATTATGAGAGCCACTTATGGATTGCATACCAAAGATGACAATACCTAGATCTATTCTTGTTTTTATGCCTAGCTAGGGGTGTTAAACGATAGCGCTTGTTGGGAGGCAACCCAATTTTATTTTTGTTCCTATTTAGTAATAAATAAATCATCTATCCTTTGTTATGATTGTGTCTTTTATGTTTTAATTAGTATCTGTGCCAAGTAAAGCCTTTAGGATCTTCTTGGGTGATTGTTATTTGATCTTGCTGAAAAAAACAGAAAGTATGCGCTCATGAGAATAATTTTCATTTTTTTTACCAGAGAACGATAAAATACCAATTCCAACTGCAGTAGATCAATATACAAATTATTTAGGACGTCCTAATTTCCCAAGATTTTTGGAGTTACAGAAGTATCTGAAACCTACAGATTACTACAAACTGTTCTGTTTTTGACAGATTCTGTTTTTCGTGTGTTGTTTGCTTATTTTGGTGAATCTATGTCTAGTATCGGGGGGTATGAACCATAGAGAAGTTGGAATGCATTAGGTTTAACACCAATATAAATAAATAATGAGTTCATTATAGTACCTTAAAGTGGTGGTTTGTTTTCTTATACTAACGGAGCTCATGAGATTTTCTGTTGAGTTTTGTGTTGTGAAGTTTTCATGTTTTTGGGTAAAGATTTGATGGATTTTGGAACAAGGAGTGGCAAGAGCCTAAGATTGGGGATGCCCAAGGCACCCCAAGGTGAAATCCAAGGACAACCAAAAGCCTAAGCTTGGGGATGCCCCGGAAGGCATCCCCTCTTTCGTCTTCATCTATCGGTAACTTTACTTGAGGCTATATTTTTATTCACCACATGATATGTGTTTTGCTTGGAGCGTCTTGTATGATTTGAGTCTTTGCTTTTTAGTTTACCATAATCATCCTTGCTGTAAACACCTTTGGGAGAGACACACATGAATTGGAATTTATTAGAATACTCTATGTGCTTCACTTATATCTTTTGAGCTAGATAAAATTTGCTCTAGTGCTTCACTTATATCTTTTTAGAGCACGGTGGTGGTTTTATTTTATAGAAATTATTGATCTCTCATCCTTCACTTCAATTATTTTGAGAGTCTTTTAGAACAGCATGGTAATTTGCTTTGGCTATAAAATTAGTCCTAATATGGTAGGCATCCAAGATGGGTATAATAAAAGTTTCATATAGAGTGCATTAAATACTGTGAGAAGTTTGATTCTTGATAGTTGTATTGAGATATAAAGGTGGTAATATTAGAGTTGTGCTAGTTGAGTAATTGTGGAATTGAGAAATACTTGTGTTGAAGTTGGCAAGTCCCATACCATGCACGTATAGTAAACATTGTGTGACAAATTTGAAGCATGAGGTGTTCTTTGATTGCTTTCCTTATGAGTGGTGGCCGGGGACGAGCGATGGTCTTTTCCTACCAATCTATCCCCCTAGGAGCATGCGCGTAGTGCTTGGTTTTGATGACTTGTAGATTTTTGCAATAATTATGTGAGTTCTTTATGACTAATGTTGACTCCATGGATTACACGCACTCTCACCCTTCCATCATTGCTAGCCTCTTCGATACCGTGCATTGCCCTTTCTCACCTCGAGAGTTGGTGCAAACTTCGCCGGTGCATCCAAACCCCGTGATATGATACGCTCTATCACACATAAGCCTCCTTATATCTTCCTCAAAACAGCCACCATACCTACCAATTATGGCATTTCCATAGCCATTTCGAGATATATTGCCATGCAACTTTCCACCGTTCCGTTTATTATGACACGCTCCATCATTGTCATATTGCTTTGCATGATCATGTAGTTGACATCGTATTTGTCGCAAAGCCACCTTCATAATTCTTTCATACATGTCACTCTTGATTCATTGCACATCCCGGTACACCGCCGGAGGCATTCACATAGAGCCATATTTTATTCTAAGTATCGAGTTGTAATTCTTGAGTTGTAAGTAAATAAAAGTGTGATGATTTTCATTATTAGAGCATTATCCCATGTGAGGAAAGGATGATGGAGACTATGATTCCCCCACAAGTCGGGATGAGATTTCAGACAAAAAAAAGAGACCATAAAAAGAGAGAGAGAAAAAGTGGCCCAAAAAATGAGAGAAAAAGAGAGAAGCGGCAATGTTACTATCCTTTTTCCATACTTGTGCTTCAAAGTAGCACCATGATCTTCATGGTAGAGAGTCTCCTATTTTGTCACTATCATATACTAGTGGGAATTTTTCATTATAGAACTTGGCTTGTATATTCCAATGATGGGCTTCCTCAAAATGCCCTAGGTCTTCATGAACAAGCAAGTTGGATGCACACCCACTTAGTTTTTTTTGAGCTTTCATATATTTATAGCTCTAGTGCATCTGTTGCATGGCAATCCCTACTCCTTGCATTGACATCAATTGATGGACATATCCATAGCCCATTGATTAGCCGTGTCAATGTGAGACTTTCTCCCTTTCTGTCTTCTCACACAACCTCCATCATCATGTTCTATTCCACCCATAGTGCTATGTCTATGGCTCGCGCTCATATATTGCGTGAAAGTTGAAAGAGTTTGAAAAGGCTAAGTATGAAACAATTGCTTGGCTTGTCATCGAGGTTGTGCATGATGGGAGCATTTTTTGTGACGAAAAAAAAGCATGGCCAAACTATATGATTTTGTAGGGATAAGCTTTCTTTGGCTGTGTTATTTTGATAAGACGTAATTGCTTGGTTAGCATGCTTGAAGTATTATTATTTTTATGTCAATATTAAACTTATGTCTAGAATCTTTTGATCTAAACATTCATGCCGCAATAAATAGAATTACATTGAAAATTATGTTAGGTAGCATTCCACATCAAAAATTATGTTTTTATCATTTACCTACTCGAGGACGAGCAGGAATTAAGCTTGGGGATGCTCGATGCGTCTCCAACGTATCTATAATTTTTGATTGTTCCATGCTATTATATTATCTGTTTTGGATGTTTAATGGGCTTTATTATGCGCTTTTATATTATTTTTGGGACTAACCTATTAACCGAAGGCCTAGTGCAAATTGCTGTTTTTTGCGTGTTTCAGTGTTCGCAGAAAAGGAATATCAAACAGAATCCAAACAGAATGAAACCTTCGCAAGGATCTTCTTTGGAACAAACGCAATCCAGGAGACTTGGAGTGGAGGTCAAGCAAGCAACAAGACAGCCACGAGGTAAGGCGGCGCGCCCCCACCCTCATGGGACCCTCGTAGCTCCACCGACCTACTTCTTTCGCCTATATATACTCTTATACCCTGAAAACATCCAGGAGAGCCACGAAACCACTTTTCCACCGCCGCAACCTTCTGTACCCATGAGATCCCATCTGGGGACCTTTTCCGGTGATCTGCCGGAGGGGGATTCAATCACGGAGGGCTTCTACATCAACACCATAGCCTCTCCGATGATGTGTGAGTAGTTTAGCACAGACCTTCGGGTCCATAGTTATTAGCTAGATGGCTTCTTCTCTCTCTTTTGTTCTCAATACAAAGTTCTCCTCGATGTTCTTGGAGATCTATTCGATGTAATACTTTTTGTGGTGTGTTTGCCAAGATCCGATGAATTGTGGGTTTATGATCAAGTTTATCTATGAACAATATTTGATTCTTCTTTGAATTCTTATATGCATGATTTGATACCTTTGCAAGTCTCTTCGAATTATCAGTTCGGTTTGGCCTACTAGATTGATCTTTATTGCAACGGGAGAAGTGCTTAGCTTTGGGTTCAATCTTGCGGTGCTCGATCCCAGTGACAGAAAGGGAACCGACATGTATTGTATTGTTGCCATCGAGGATAAAAAGATGGGGTTTATATCATATTGCTTGAGTTTATCCCTCATACATCATGTCATCTTACCTAATGTGTTACTATGTTCTTATGAACTTAATACTCTAGATGCATGCTAGATAGTGGTTGATGTGTGGAGTAATAGTAGTAGATGGAGAATCGTTTCGGTCTACTTGACACGGACGTGATGCCTATGTTTATGATCATGCCCAGATATTCTCATAACTATGCACTTTTCTATTAATTGCTCGACAGTAATTCGTTCACCCACCGTAATATATGCTATCTTGAGAGAAGCCACTAGTGAAACCTACGGCCCCCGAGTCTACTTTACATCATATAAGTTTCGATCTAGAATCCTAGTTTACTATTTGTTTTGCATCTTTACTTTCCAATCTATACAACAAAAATACCAAAAATATTTATCTTATTATCTTTATCATATCTCACTTTTGCAAGTGGCCGTGAAGGGATTGAGAACCCCTTTATCGCGTTGGTTGCAAGGTTCTTATTTGTTTGTGCACGTGCTAGGCGACTTGCGTGTAGTCTCCTACTGGATTGATACCTTGGTTCTCAAAAACCGAGGGAAATACTTATGCTACTTTGCTACATCACCCTTTCCTCTTCAAGGGAAAACCAACGCATGCTCAAGAGGTAGCAAGAACCAAGCACATCAAGAGACGCTTCAATTCCATCCGCGATCAAGTCAAGGAGGGAGACATAGAGATTTGCAAGATACATACGAATCTGAATGTTGTAGACCTGTTGACTAAGCCTCTCTCACGAGCAAAACATGATCAGCACCAAGACTCTGTGGGTGTTAGAATCATTACTATGTAATCTAGATTATTGACTCTACTGCAAGTGGGAGACTGAAGCAAAAATGCCCTAGAGGCAATAATAAAGTTGTTATTTATATTTCCTATGACTACGAGATTATGCAACTCCGAATACCGGAGGAACACCTTGTGTGCTATCAAACGTCACAATGTAACTGGGTGATTATAAAGATGCTCTACAGGTGTGACGCCCCCGCTTTGACCGTAAACTAATCATACACGCAAACGTGTATGATCAAGATCAGGGACTCACGGGAAGATATCACAACACAACTCTACAAATAAAATAAGTCATACAAGCATCATATTACAAGCCAGGGGCCTCGAGGGCTCAAATACAAGATCTCGATCATAGATGGGTCAGCAGAAGCAACAATATCTGAGTACAGACATAAGTTAAACAAGTTTGCCTTAAGAAGCCTAGCACAAACTGGGATACAGATCGAAAGAGGCGCAGGCCTCCTGCCTGGGATCCTCCTAAACTACTCCTGGTCGTCGTCAGCGGCCAGCACGTAGTAGTAGACACCTCCCGAGTAATAGCAGTCGTCACCGACAGTGGCGTCTGGCTCCTGGACTCCAACGTCTGGTCGCAACAATCGGATATAGAAAGGGGGAAAAGGGGGGAGCAAAGCAACCGTGAGTACTCATCCAAAGTACTCGCAAGCAAGGAGCTACACTACATATGCATTGGTATCAATGAAAGGGGGTAGTATATGTGGACTGAACTGCAGAATGCCGGAATAAGAGGGGGATAGCTAGTCCTATCGAAGACTATGCTTCTGGCAACCTCCATCTTGCAGCATGTAGAAGAGAGTAGATGGTAAGTTCACCAAGTATCATCGCCTAGCATAATCCTACCCGGTGATCCTCCCCTCGTCGCCCTGTGAGAGAGCGATCACCGATTCTATCTGGCACTTGGAAGAGCGTGTTTTATTAAGTATCCAGTTCTAGTTTGTCATAAGGTCAAGGTACAACTCTGGGTCGTCCATTTACCGAGGGACACGGCTATTCGAATAGATAAACTTCCCTGCAGGGGTGCACCACATTTCCCAACACGCTCGATCCCCTTTGTCCGGGCACACTTTTTTGGGTCATGCCCGGCCTCGGAAGATCAACATGTTGCAACCCCACCTAGGCACAACAGAGAGGTCAGCACGCCGGTCTAAATCCCCCGCGCAGGGGTCTGGGCCCATCGCCCAT
Organism: Triticum dicoccoides; assembly: GCF_002162155.2. Lineage (NCBI taxonomy): Eukaryota > Viridiplantae > Streptophyta > Magnoliopsida > Poales > Poaceae > Triticum > Triticum dicoccoides. The sequence goes on along the minus strand of NC_041380.1, from coordinate 529,973,391 downwards.
TGCACACCTGCACCTTGCGAACGCGACTGACGAGGATACCTAGCCTCCCTTATACAAGAGCAGGCGTTCCAGTCCAACCCGGCGCACGCTGCCCAGTCGCTGACGTCAAGAAGGCTTCGGCTGATACCACGACGTCGGGTGCCCATAACTGTTCCCGCGTAGTTGGTTAGTGCGTATAGGCCAGTGGCCAGACTCAGATCAAATACCTAGATCTCGTTAAGTGTGTTATTTTGAAATAACTGCGGACGCTGACCAGGGCCAGGCCCACATCTCTCCTAGGTGGTCTCAACCTACCCTGTCGCTCTGCCACAAAGGTTCACTCAGAGGGCCGTCCGGACAAACGTCCTTTCGGACCCAATCCATGAATCACTCACGGGTACTCTACGAGCCGACCCGACTTTAGTCACCACAAGTAACATATAATATGTATATAAGTATATGCACGTGATCACCTCCTGAGTGATCACGACCCGATAGTATAGCATGGCAGACAGAAAAGAATGTAGGGCCATTGATGATAAACTAGCATCCTATACTAAGCATTTAGGATTGCAGGTAAGGTATTGATGACCCACAAGTATAGGGGATCTATCGTAGTCCTTTCGATAAGTAAGAGTGTCGAACCCAACGAGGAGCGGAAGGAAATGATAAGCGGTTTTCAGCAAGGTATTCTCTGCAAGCACTCAAATAATAGGTAACAGATAGTTTTGTGATAAGATAATTGGTAACGAGCAACAAGTAACAAAAGTAAATAAAGTGCAGCAAGGTGGTCCAATCCTTTTTGTAGCAAAAGACAAGCTTGGACAAACTCTTATATGATGTAAAGCGCCCCCGAGGACACATGGGAATATCGTCAAGCTAGTTTTCATCACGTTCATATGATTCGCGTTCGGTACTTTGATAATTTGGTATGTGGGTGGACCGGTGCTTGGGTACTGTCCTTACTTGGACAAGCATCCCACTTATGATTAACCTCTATTGCAAGCATCCGCAACTACAATAAAAGTATTAAGGTAAACCTAACCATAGCATGAAACATATGGATCCAAATCAGCCCCTTACGAAGCAACGCATAAACTAGGGTTTAAGCTTCTGTCACTCTAGCAACCCATCATCTACTTACTACTTCCCAATGCCTTCCTCTAGGCCCAAATAATGGTGAAGTGTCATGTAGTCGACGTTCACATAACACCACTAGAGGATAAACAACATACATCTCATCAAAATATCGAACGAATACCAAATTCACATGACTACTAATAGCAAGACTTCTCCCATGTCCTCAGGAACAAACGTAACTACTCACAAAGCATATTCATCTTCATAATCAGAGGGGTATTAATGTGCATATAGGATCTGAACATATGATCTTCCACTAAATAAACCAACTAGCATCAACTACAAGGAGTAATTAACACTACTAGCAACCTACAGGTACTAATCCCAGACTTAGAGACAAGAATTGGATACAAGAGATGAACCAGGGTTTGAGATGAGTTGGTGCTGGTGAAGATGTTGATGGAGATTGACCCCCTCCCGATGAGAGGATCGTTGGTGATGACGCTGGCGATGGTTTCCCCCTCCTGGAGGGAAGTTTCCCCGGCAGAACAGCTCCGCCAGAGCCCTAGATTGGTTCCGCCAAGGTTCCGCCTCGTGGCGGCGGAGTCTCGTCCGGAAAGATGGCTTATGATTTTTTCCTCATTGAAAGACTCCATATAGCAGAAGATGGGCATCGGAGGGCCACCAGGGGACCCACGAGGCAGGGGGGCGCGCCCAGGGGGGTAAGGCGCGCCCCCACCCTCCTGGGCAGGGTGTGGCCCCCCTCCGGAACTTCTTGCGCTCAGTATTTTTTAAATATTCTGAAAATGACTTCCGTGAATTTTCAGGACTTTTGAAGCTGTGCAGAATAGGTCTCTAATATTTGCTCCTTTTCCAGCCCAGAATCCCAGCTGCCGGCATTCTCCCTCTTTATGTAAACCTTGTAAAATAAGAGAGAATAGGCATAAGTATTGTGACATAATGTGTAATAACAGCCCATAATGCAATAAATATCAGCATGATGCAAAATGGGCGTATCATGTATCAATAACTGTAGCAGCAATGACAGGCTATGCAACAGGATAGGATTAACGGAAGGCAGTAACATGCTACACTACTCTAATGCAAGCAGTATAGAGAAGAGTAGGCGATATCTAGTGATCAAGGGGGGGGGGCTTGCCTGGTTGCTCTGGCAAGAAGGAGGGGTCGTCGTCGATGTAGTCGAACACAGGGGTACCGACAGCGGTCTCGGGGTTTACCGAAAAGAAGTAACGGAGGGGAACACAATAAATAATAGAGCAATCAAAGCATCACAAAGCATAACATGGCAATACCGGTGCTAGGGGTGACCTAACACAGTACTAGGTGATACCGGCAAAGGGGGGAAACATCCGGGAAAGTATCCCCGTGTAAGTGCATCTAGTGCCACCCCTAGTTGGTTTTGGAGTATTGACGACAAACCTAGTTGAGGGACTAATGTGTTTGTGAGAATTGCAGGATAACACAGGTAGAAGTCCCTCATTGATTCGGTTTTACTACCAGAGATGACCCCTAAAAATGTGTGAAGACATTGAAGTCAAAGGTGGTATAAGAAGATATTCACATTGAAGACTATGACAAGAGAAGACACTATATGAAGCCTATGGAGCTCGAAGACTTAGATCTTTCATAGTTCTTTTTCTTTTGTGTTGAGTCATAGGAACCACCGTACTGTTAAGTGGGGTCCAAGAGAACCAGTCAGAATGACTGAAGTGATGCCTAAACCAAAAACCTATGTCTTCGAGTGAAGACTATGAGAGCGAATCTTGTCCAGAGTCGGACAAGTCAACTTTGCTTGTAGCCCAAGTAAAGTTGCCGTGTGAGTTTGAAATCTGACCGTTGGAACACGTGTCAGTTCCTTAGTGACCCAGGGTCATTTCGGACAAATCAGGTCGGGTTGCCAAGTGGCTATAAATAGCCCACCCCCTACAACCATAAACGGTTGGCTGCTCAGATTGAAAGTACGGCTTTTGTAGTTTGAGAGCAACCCACCTCGAAGCCTTTGAGAGAGAATTCCTTGCGAGGATAAAGCCCTAACCACCAGAGCCAGAGAGAATTGTGCATCACTTAAGTCTTCTTGTCTGTGTGATCTGAAGACTTATTACACTTGAGGACTGTGCATCCTCCAGCCGGTTAGGCGTCGCGTTCTGAGCATCCAAGAGACATTGTGGATTGTCGGTGAACGAAGTCTGTGAAGGTTTGGGAGTCTACCTTGAAGACTTACCAGAGTGATTGGGCGAGGTCTATGTGACCTTAGCTCAAGGAGAATACGGTGAGGAATGGGTGTCCTGAGCTGCGTGTTCAGGACTGGGTGTCCGGGACTGTGTGTCCTAAGGTTTAAATACCTAGCCGCTCCAACCAGACGTATAGTTGTCACAGCAACTGGAACTGGTCCAACAAATAATTGTCTTCAACGAGTCACTGGTTTCATCTTCACTTCCCTTTACTTACTGTTACTCCTTGTGAAGTCATTGTATGTTTGCACTATCATTTGTCTTCACTGAGTGACTACGTGTTCTGTTTGGCTTCACAATATCTTCCTACCTGATCCTTACTACCTAGTTGCTATTAGTCTTTGTGCTTTCACTTCATTGAATAATTGACTATGGTTTACCTAGTGTAGTCTACCTTCCGCTGCATGGTAATAGGTTTAATTTTATCGTTTGTCTTCAAAACTTCTATCTTCTGAATACTTTCATAAAAATCGCCTATTCACCCCCCCTCTAGTCGATATAACGCACTTTCACCCCGAATTTTTGCGTTTTCGGACATATGAACCGGAGGGGAAAAGTTGCGTGTTTGCTATGCTAGGGATGTGTGGCGGACGAACGGGCTGCGTATCCGGATTCGTCTCGTCGTACTGAGTAACTTTCATGTAGAAAACTTTTTCATCTGAGTTACTGTCGGCGTTCTGGGAACGGGGGTCCCCAGACTTGCCTGCCTGCGGCCTGCGGTGTGGCTTAGGTGGGGGTCCAGCACGGCCCATCTTCATCAGCCCAAGCTCAAGACCCTCGCGAGGGGCCAAGCCTCGCGGGGCGGACGACCGGAAGCTTCCTCAGAGGCAGCCTCATCAGGCAGGCTCGCGAGGAGGCGGAGAGATCAAGGCAGGGGTACCTCGCGAGGAGCCCGTGACGCAAGCCATGATGATCAAGGCCAGGCTGGCGCCAGGCGGGCGTCGGCCTGCGCAGGGTCCTTGTTTCCCCTTTGGTGCAAAGGGGGCAAGCACATGCCAAGGCATCAGGCAAAGGTTACCATTCCGGTGCAACGAGACCAAGAACAGCCAGACGGCAGGACGGAGGTCACCGTGGAGCCCAAGACGGCATCATCACTAGTGCTTTTGGTAGCCGAAGACCACCTTTGGTCAGGATAACTTATACTACATGTTCTCCTTCAAAATGGCCAATTGTTGGCGCCCTTCCTGCTCATTATTTGGGGAGAGGCCCAAGGCCTCTATAAATAGAGCTAGCCACCACAGAGTAGGGGGACACCCCGGGGAGAGGGAGAGACCCGGACATCTAGAGATCTGGTAGAACCCTAGCAGAGAGAGAGAGAGAGGCGACCGAACTCACCCTAGCAGTTCATCGCACCAGCTCAAGGACACCTCTCGCGAGGCTGTTCTTCCCTTGTACTGTTCACCATCAGCCCTAGAGGCAATCCACCACACCACACATTGGAGTAGGGTATTACACCACAACGGTGGCCCGAACCAGTATAAACCTCGTGTCTCTTGTGTTTTCATCATTTCCATCTTAGTTCGCACGAGAGGATCGGATGTAGATCGGTAGGGGAGAGATCTCCGCGCGCACCCCAGTGTTCGAACCTCAAGGGTCTGCCGGAACCCGGAATCCGACATTTGGCGTGCCAGGTAGGGGTGCGCCGGAGTCCTCCTTCCTCCACGTCGCATTCCGCCACTTTGCCACCCAGATGTCAAGCAACCCGGCTGCCAACGCCGACCGTTGGGCGGCGTAGCCCGCCCACGCCGTGTTGCCGTCTCAGGGCGACCTCAACCTTGCGCCTCAGGCAGCTCGCGCTCAGCAGGGTGCTGCGGGGCGCGAGCAACGCGGCTAGACGCCGCCTGCCCTCATGTCACGGCAGGTGCGGGCCGCAGCAAGGGCCTCGAACAACACCGCTGCCACGGCACCATACACCCGACGGGAGCAGGCGAACTCTAGGGCCGCGCTCACGGTGGCCCGAGAGCTACTACGGTGCTGCTTGCTGGAAGGCGGCCGCGAGATGTTGTTGGAGCGAGTGGCCGAGCTCCTAGACGCCGCCGCCTTAGGAGCGCCTCCTTTCCGCATCCAGCTGCCGCCCCAGATCCAGGATAGGTTGCACGACGGCATTATGCGCGCCCACGCGATTTCAGGCGGGCCCCAGGGCCGGTCCAGCGCCAACACCTCCGCCAGCACCGGGCGGCAGATCGCGCCGGCCCTTCCCCAGGCCAGCGAAGGGATGCGCGCCGCGGCCTTTGGCCTCGGCGGACCACCGCGTCATCACATACAAGGCGACACCCTAAGCCAGACTGCGTGGCATGCGGGGTGCTACAACGAGGTCCACGAGGTGGTCGCCCCAGAGGCCTATGTACCCCGCATGGTGGATCAAGGGCGCGAGCTGGAAGAAGATCACGGCTCGTTCCTCGGGCCCGGCTGGGATGAGGAGGCACCGGAAGCCGAGCTCTTTCAGGAACCCCAAGAAAGCATCGACAATCGTGCCGACAGCAGCAACTATCGGGTACCACTCATCCCACAGGAGCAAGCTTACGCTAACCACGGGTCGCATGAGGTACAGGTCGCCGCAGCGGATGGCTGCCCCAACGCTGCAGCCTCTTATCCCTCGGGAGGAGGGTGCAGGGGGTGCAGGAAAGGGGCCGAGATCCGGTCTCACCCTCACGGCGGTCGGGTCAAGATGTTCTCAGGAGGTAGGCCCTCTGCCGGGGAGGTGCCCCATGGCCTGCCCCTAGCGGAGGACCCATGGTCGTCGGGGGAACCGCTGGCGACCACTCTACCCCATTGGCGTCATCCTTGGTTTTCGGTCGCCGTCAATGGTGGCAGAGTGAGGCGCAAGGCGGGGCCCTCGTCTGGCGATATGAAGCAAGGCCAGTACCTGTGAACAAGGCCCAGTGCCTGTGAAGCTCGCCGCCCCGTGACACTCTCACGTAATAATGAGTGGGGCTGTACACGCCTCGGAGTCTCAGGAGCGCCGGCCTCAGGCCCTGGGGCTCCCGCCCACGCCCAGTGGCAGCACTTAGCTCCGCGCTGGTGAGAAGACGTCGCAGACTAGACTAGGTGCCGAACGCGGATTTTTTTGCTTTTTTGCTTTTTCTGCCTTTTTGCTTTTTTGCTTCTTCCTTGTCGGCAAGTTTCTTCGGTTTGGATTTAAGTTGGATTTGAGTTCGAAGCTTGCGCGCGTTCGGGGAGGGGGTGTTTAGTCTCGTTCGAGCAATCTCTTGCGTTCTGGTTTCGGATTTACGCCCCAAGCTAGCATC
>NC_041380.1:529960642-529966517 GCF_002162155.2 Triticum dicoccoides | reverse complement strand
AGGGCACGCCAGGGCCAGAAGGTAAACAAATCAACCGAACCATCACCAGGCTAGCAACTAAACTCACGCATAACGTTGTGCTCATCAGAGTACGAATTACAAATCTTTACATGAGGGGCCTCCCCTCCCAAAATGCTCTTATATTCTTCAGGGCCAAGCCCGAGTCTTCTTCATGCAGGGTAAACTGCGGAGACATGCGGTCAGTCAGACATATCACTCACCACGTCTTCTGGGGCGCCCTTGGAAGCGTCACTGGCATCGTTGACATTGTCACCACCGCTGCCAGCATCACCAGGATCGTCCACAACTTCGCCTTCATTAGCGCCCATGACCATGCCGTCATCATCAGACGCAAAGGCCCTGACGAGGGCGTCCACGTTGTCCTCCATCCACCGCGCCAGGTCGCCCCGGACGGCAATGGGCACGGGCGCGATGACAGCGTCGAAGTCGAAGTGGGGGTCCCTGTCCTTCAGATAGCTGAAGACACGGGAGAAGGCATGCCTGAGCAAGGCTCGGCTCCTCTCTTCGACAAGCCAGCAGGACCTCTCAGACCGGTTCTCCAGAAGCGTCACCACATCAGTGAAAAATTGGAGGTTGCCGGTGTAGTTGACCTCGTGCGGCTCCCTAGCAGCAGCCTCGCAAACATAGCCCAAAGCTGTGTTGGCCCTCTCTCGGAGCGTTTGAAGCATGGGGGCATGCACATGCTCCAGAACTCGCCGCCGACGGAGCTCATCCTCACTTCGCTGCGCGACAGCCTCGGCGTCATCGACCCTCTGTTGAAGAAGAAGCTGCTCGGCCCGAAAAGAGGACAGCTCCGCCTGCGCCGCACTGAGGGCGGCTGCAGAGGAGTCCGCACGCCGTGTTGCTTCGGTCAGTTTGGCCCTGAGGGCTGCAGTCCTGCCCTCGGCCTCGACCTTGATCAGCCCCAACCTCGTCCCGTGTTCGCGCTCGAGGGCCGAGCAAGCTTACGCCACGCGGCAATCGACTTCTTCCTGGGCTCGGGCTTCGTGCACGGCAACGGCATTCTCCGCCTGGGCCACCAGGCGCTCCCTCGTCTCCAACCGCTCAAGGTCAAGGTTGCACTCGGCGGCCTCCAGCGTCAGCACCTCCTCGCGCTTCAGAAGCTCCACCCGGTCAATAGAGGCCACCCCCATCGACTCAAGGGACGCCTGGCACAATTCCACTTGTTGCTCCAGGGAGTCTCTCCAGGCTTGGAGCTCCCGTGCGCGCTCCTCCGCATCCTTGCGCCGCCGGTCTGCCTCCCGAGCCTCCTCAACGGCCAGGGAGCAGGCCTCCCGCGAAGCTGCCAGCGATGCCTCAGCCTTCGCGTTGTCAAGATCATGTTGATGATGCGCGAGGGCTACGACAACCTTTAGTTTGCACCTCTCCCCAGCAAGGCGCAAACCTTCGGCCTCGAGGCGCGCATCCTCGTCAGCAAGCTCTGCCCTGATCCGGCTCACCGCATCCGCCGCCCCCTGGAGGAACTCTTCGCCAAGGGCGCGTCGCTCCCGAGCACGCCTGAGCATGCCTTCTACATCACTCTCTTCCACCGGAGCATGCGGAGGGCCCCGGGGCAGCTGGCCTCCTCTCGGCGCGGGGCTGGGGGCTGGCGCCCTAGCCATCGCCGAACTAAGCTCTTTGGGAATCCGGCCAGGCGTCGGCTCGCCCACGAAGGAGGAGCCAAAGACGGGCTTCATCCATTCACCATCAATGATCAGAGGAGGAACGCGGGGCAAGCCAGGTGTGCCCCAGGAAGACCCATGAAGAAAGCACAGCGGGCGCGCAGGCTCGAGGTGCCCTATGGAACGGACCACTCCACCAACTGGTCCGGCCGCAGGGGTGCCACTTGAGCTCGGCGAGCCTAGAGCCGGCGACGAAGGTGAAGCTTGGGGGGATGGCTCCTGGGTCGACTCGGCGGACTCAGCAAGGCGGGACCTGAAGGGCCACAATCAGCCAGAAGGATAATAGAGCAAATGAGCAGGGAAAGAAGAAGGCTTACTCGTCCATGGCAAAGTACTTCCTGCGCTTCAACAAGCGGCAAGAGCGGTCGCTGCCGCCTAAGGCCTCCTTCCTCTTGCAAAGGGCCTTGAAGTCTACACGAAACCGACCCAAACGTCTGGGGCGGGGGTCGGCCTGGGGCGCAGAAGAAGCCTCAGGATTGTCGGTGCCGGAGGAGTCAGATTTGGGGGCACCGTCCGGCGTCGCCTCACGAAGAATGACTAGGGGCTCGGGAACCCCGGCGTCAGGAGCCGAAGGCCAAAACCCTGCATCAACCGCCGCCCCAGGGCGAGCCTCGAGAGACGTCGCCTTCGAGGCTTCACGTGGTGCCACTACCTCGACATCAGCCACCTCAGCTCCCATCGGCTCTCTCCCCGCCCTGTCGCTTGAAGAGGGACCGTTGTGGGCAGCGGGGGAACAACCACGACAACTGGGTTCTCGCATGGCCCCGTGAGGCCAGCCGGGCGCAGCCCCCACTCATCGAAGCTAGGCATCTGCTTCACGAAATTAGCCGTGCCAGAACAAAGGTATAGAAGGACGCCACCGCTCCGTAGGCTGCCTCGAGAAGGATCACCAGTCAAGACCTGAAGCACCATCCGCACCACTTCGGGCGCCAAATCCTCCTTCTGCAGCCGCATGCGGTCTCCACGCCCCGCAAAGTCCCACATCCGGCGAGAGTGGCGCTGGAGAGGAGCAACGTGACACAAAAGGAACTCCCTCACCACCTTGGGCGCTGTCACATTGTGCGCCCTCAAACTTTCGAAGCGGTGCCAGACGAAAGCGAGTCGGGGGCTCGCGAGCGGTTCATGACCCCAGCCTGGGTTGGGAACAGCAGGCATGGTCGGGTGTGAGAGCAAGGGGCTGGGCACCCCGATGTCCACGTACAGCCACCGCTCTCTGAACCTGGCCTGAGGAGGCGGAAGGCCGAAGTCAATCCCTGAAGCAGCCATCTCAGGAACGGCGAAGAAGCTTACACACCCCGAGCACTGAGTGAGATCGCTCAGTTGCAAAGAGAAGAAGTGGCGCAGCAGGGAAACAGAAGGAGTGATGCCTATCATCGCCTCGCACGCGAAAGCAAAGACGGCCAAGAGGGTAATGGACTCTGGCCCGAGGTGCATCATGTGGATCTGATAATGGGAGAGCACAGCATTGAAGAAAGCAGAAAAGGGGGGAACCAGACCCTCCCATAGGGCATCGGCAAAGAATCGGACCTCCATGACGGTCCTAGCAAGAAAAGCGCGGGATGCGGGCCAAACTGTGGTCCGGCCGCACTCATTGAATATGGAAGCAAGGGCGGAGTGGACCTTGTCCAAGGCTTCCGGGTTGAGTATGATTGATTGATCAACGGCGGGGGCCGCCGCTGGAGGTGCGCAGGACGAAGGCGCGGGCTTCTTCCCCCTTTCCTTCTTTGTCGGCGCCATGGCGTTGGGGAAGGGGAAGAGCTTGGGCTGGATTGGCGGCGGAGGTTGGAGCTCGGAGAAGAAGGAAAGGTAGGAGGCAAGCGGGCAGCCAAAGGAGGAACAACTATGTGCAACTATGGGTCCGCTTAGCCGGGCGCGTAGCAAGGCGTCGTGGGAAGTGCAGACGCCCACGCCCAATCAACCGCCATGCGGCGCCCAAGGCCGCAGGCTGTTAGGGCCCGCGGTGCTTCATGCTTGCCCCTTCGCTTCTCTGCTAAGACAAGCCCGCGCACGCCTAGGGCCCGGGGGCTACTGTCGGCGTTCTGGGAACGGGGGTCCCCAGACTTTCCTGCCTGCGGCCTGCGACGTGGCTCAGGTGGGGGCCCAGCACGGCCCATCTTCATTAGCCCAAGCTCAAGACCCTCGCGAGGGGCCAAGCCTCGCGGGGCGGACGACCGGAAGCTTCCTTAGAGGCAGCCTCATCAGGCAGGCTCGCGAGGAGGCGTAGAGATCAAGGCAGGGGTACCTCGCGAGGAGCTCGTGACGCAAGCCATGACGATCAAGGCCAGGCGGGTGCCAGGCGGGCGCCGGCCTGTGCAGGGTCCTTGTTTCCCCTTTGGTGCAAAGGGGGCAAGCACAGGCTAAGGCATCAGGCAAAGGTTACCATTCCGGTGCAAGGAGACCAAGACCAGCCGGACGACAGGACGGAGGTCACCGTGGAGCCCAAGACGGCGTCATCACCAGTGCTTTTGGCAGCCGAAGACCACCTTTGGTCAGGATGACTTGTACTACATGTTCTCCTTCAAAATGGCCAATTGTTGGCGCCCTTCCCGCTTATTATTTGGGAAGAGGCCCAGGGCCTCTATAAATAGAGCTAGCCACCACAGAGTAGGGGGACACCCCAGGGAGAGGGGGAGACCCGGACATCTAGAGATCTAGTAGAACCCTAGCAGAGAGAGAGAGGCGACCAAACTCACCCTAGAAGTTCATCGCACCAGCTCAAGAACACCTCTCGCGAGGCTGTTCTTCCCTTGTACTGTTCACCATCAGCCCTAGAGGCAATCCACCACACCACACACTCGAGTAGGGTATTACACCACAACGGTGGCCCGAACCAGTATAAACCTCGTGTCTCTTGTGTTGTTCACCATTTCCATCTTAGTTCGCACGAGAGGATCGGACGTAGATCGGTAGGGGAGAGATCTCCGCGCGCACCCCAGTGTTCGAACCTCAAGGGTCTGCGGGAACCCGGAATCCGACAGTTACAGTTGATTTTCTATGAATTTCTAAAGTTTTAACAATATTCTGGAATCAATATTAATTCGAAATTAAAAAGTTAAAATGCTATGTGCACCCAGATCTGTGTACACAAAGGTGTACCAGAGGGTGACATATGGGTCCGGGGGGTCCCAGTTGACCAGTCAACAGGGGGTGGGGCCCTCCTGTCATACTCACATTTAGCTAATTACGATTTAGTTAGGCTAACTATGTAATTAGTTTAATTAAACCATTTTAATTAAGTTAATTAATTAATTATATTTTTATATCTTTTTTAATTTTTTTACATTTACAATTTTTTAAGAGAAGAGGCTCGTGGGGCCCGTTGTCATAGGCTCAGCGGCCTAGCGGGGTGGGTTATCGATTGCACGGGTGCGGGTGCCTGTGCTCGAGGCCACCAGGAAGCGGGGAGCAAGGTGATGCCCCGGGCAGCGGTGGCAGCAAGTGACGGGGCGCAGCCGGGAATGGGCCCGGGTTGCCGGAGCTAGACCGGGTCGCCGGAGCTAGGGCGATGGCCTGGACGAGGCCGGAGTGAGCGGGCGGCGCGTGAGGAGCGGCGCGGGGCTTCTGCAGCGCAAGTGGGAGGGTGGCCAGCGGGGAGGAGCAACAACAGTGGCACGTCACAAGGGCAGGGACAACGGCCACGGTGTGCGGTGGCCGCGGCAGCAGAGGCTAGGCTACGACAGCGTGGGCCTCGGTGGCCAAAACGGAGGAGGGGGCTGTGGGCACCCGGAGCGGTGCAGCAGTGGGCGCGGCCACCATGCAGACCGCAGACGAGGATGGCTCGGGCGCGTGTCCACGCAGAAGCGTCGCGCACGGGGGTGTGGCCCGGCGAGTACGGCGACCAGGAGAGGAACACTGGCGGACAGGGGGCTCACCCTTCGTTTGCAGAGGAGGGGGCGGCGAGGCGCAATGGCGTTCGGTGAGGGAGAGGCGAGGCGGCGTGTCCATCGAGGGCGGCACCGCGCGACAGCGGGGTCGAGTGGTGAGGCGACGGAGGCGATGCCGGGCGGTGGCGTCGTCGGGGCGCCGCGGCGAGGCGCCCAGATCGGGAGGGGGAGGAGGCGAAGAGGACGGCAGTGGGGCGGCGCCGGTGTGGCCGCCGCTGGCGAGGCGCGAGGCGGCACAGTCGCTGGTGCTCGTTGCCCCCAATCTGAATCGAGGGGAGGGGGAGAGGGAGCGAGAGACGCGGGGAATCG
>NC_041380.1:529938118-529960263 GCF_002162155.2 Triticum dicoccoides | reverse complement strand
GGTTCTCTATTTTTTACTTTCCTTTTTCTTATTTTCTTTTTCTGTTTTCTTTTATTTCTTGATCTAATTTTGTTTTATACATCACAAAGTGAATTCCTAAATTAGTGTCTCATCAACACCCACTACCACAAAAAGTTTTACCCAAAACAAAATAGATTAGTATTTTGTAAAACATCAAAGACATTTATTTAATTGCTTCAACTACTGTTTTAACCACTTTAGAGCATTTAAGTATTCTACAAAAGTGTGGTTTCTCCACCATAACTACCTATGCATTTTTGGCATAACCCGAACATTTAAGTTTTAATATTTGAAAGCTTTTGATGTTTTCCTCAATTTTGAATTTGAATTTGTATCGTTTTTAACTAACGCAAGATTATCAACAGTAACTGAGGTGATGTGGCATCATTAGCAAAGGTTCACTGTAGCTTAATTATCCAGGCGTCACAATTCTCCTCCACTACAAGAAATCTCGTCCCGAGATTTAAGTGCGGAAGTAAAGAGTAACTTCGGGAGAACTGGCCCTTATAGGGTTAATTATCTGGTGAACAATTTCAGGGAGTGAGGCGGAAGTATCTCTCGAGTTGAAACTTAATAAAACATCGAGAGCAAAGTATCAAGGTACAATAGGAAGTTTCCAGTGAATGGACAAACGATTGATACCTGAATAGAGTGTGAGAAAGGGGTCCAGAGCATCGGGAATATATCATCTCTCGGAAGGTGGCTCATGATTTACATGCGAAGCCAAGTGCAAAGAATATTTCGGAGTCAAGGTTGTACAGGAGAGTCAGGTTTCGATCCTGTGGAACTGTGGGTTATGGGCCCTCCATGTGGGTTAAAGTAGGAGGGCACTGACATATTGCACGGTCATGATAGCAAGACATCATGATAGCCAGGCATGTCAGAGAAGAGACTGTCGGTTATGTTGGCAACAACGTTTGTACCAAGGGCGACGGATGAAGAGAACCATTTTCCTGCTCGTTGAAGCGAGGCGGACCAATAGGTAAAGTTCTCGTCCATCGGTGGTTACCAGAATGTTTTCAACAATATTAATAGGGCCTTACCGACAGAGTGGTTCAACAAGGTGCTTACCTAAGCAGGAGAATATTACAGCTTAGATCATATAGATCACCAGTAAGGTTAAACAAAAGAATGGAAAGGAAAAGGTGATCATCAGATTAAACAGGACAATGGAAAGGAAAATGTGTTTGAACACATATTTCAAGGGTATATCCTTCACAAGGACAAGCAGAGCATGATATCCATGACATGATATAATGTAGAAAACTCTTTAGGCAGGGGAGAGAATTTTCATGACATTACCCATATGATGGTGTTTGCATAATTGAGCAGGAAACATTTAGCATTGGGCTTCAAATGTTCTTGTCGAAAATCGGAGTACCATAGACATGCTTCGAGATAGCATTGACATGGCCAACAGGTGCAGATCAGACTTTGGAAACTCAAAGGATCCATCAGGAATAACTTATAGAATAAGTCTTACAATTTCCTCAGGGAAGAATGGTTAACCTTGCTAAAAAAGGAAACTATAACAATAGGTCCTCCAGCCAGGTGTGCTAGGCATGACATCACCTTACCGGTATATAAGGACCACTATTATAACTCTTGGAAATATGTCCCAACTATCATATCTGACCGAGATTCAGATCTAGTTGGTGTCAGGATACCTCAGACTCATGATGCTTGAGAAGGAAGTGGTGTAACACAATTTGACAGGATGGAGTTGCAAGATTCTCGGGAAATGAACTATGGAAGCAAGTTCTGAATCATGAGTTCATCATTTAACAAAGGAGAGGATGAGGAGGTGGCTGATGAACTTAGCAACAATTCATTGGGATTTCCAAAAGATGGATTTCCACAATTATGTGATCAAGGAGATAACATTTGTCAAATCAAATGATATAATGAGGTATGCTCGAGGAAAACACACACTATTAAACATTGGTTGAAAGGCGCACCCAAAATATGGGCTTAGGTAGTACGATCAATGTTAGAACGGTGATTCGATAACCAATGGTCTAAGAATGAAATATCGACCATTAACTTGAAACCAATAGGGTTGCTAGAAGTTTTGAAGTCGCACATCATAGTTCAATAGTCGGTTTTCTGGTTAGAGATAACATGGGGACCAAGGAATGAACGGATATAGCAAGAAGTATCACCTGTATCAAGATCTCTTAAGAGTGGTGAAATTCTCACGACTTTCTTGACATAAAAGATGGTAATACTTCCAAGGTAAAGAAGAACAACTGCTGGGTAGCAAGGATCTCAAAGTATAACACAAAACACGAACAAGTTTGTGTTGAACGGAAGGCAATAAAGTGGTCGATGATAACACGAATCATCAAGGGGCAAGGATGGTATTTCCCATCAAGATTTTGATAGATATTTTGGAAGAGCTCAGAATGTTGATGTTCACAACATATTTGCCGAGAGATTCTAAGATGTAATTGATCGGTGATGACATCAAGTCAAAGGAATGGTGATGCGAAAGGTTATTGGAACCAAGGGTACAACACAAACTCGAAACCAAGCTCGTTGTTCAAGGTGAAATGATATGATGATGAAGATCGATGTAAGCTTAGCTCATCGTCGAAAATTATGCTCCGGGAATAAGGACCAGGTAGCACAGTTAAAATCAGCATGATAGTGATATAGCCGATCAGGCTAGAAATGACGTGATCGAGTGCAAACTCGTAAGTAAAGAAGATTACTAATAGTTGTTTAATCGCGATGCGGACTCGATTCAGTTATCGGTGTCCTTGAGTGCTTAATGACTCAGAGCCCGTGAAAAAATTGGAACCAGTGAGAATGTAGTACCTGATGGAGAACTCATAAGAAATTATGCAGTTCCGTGTTAATCTCGAGATACCAGGGTGTAGTACTCGATGAAAGATCAAAGTAAAGGTTGGACTGTTGTATTGATCCATAGAAGACAAGTGCTTAAACTTGCCCGAGAAATGGGATCAAAGAAGAACATATGGTCGGAACCACGATTTCCAAGGATCAATTCACTGATACCAGAGGATATTATATCAAGGAAATAGTTATTATTACAAGAAGCTTCCATGATAGGATCTACATCGTGTCCATGGGCATGAACACAAAGTTCAAGGTCGACTCCCACTTCTTCAATGTATAACCTTCCATTCACCTCTTGGTTTTCGAAAATGACATTACTGGTTAAAAGTTTTACCTGGTGCAATACCAGATAAGTATGACCCGTGAAATCTTTCGAGTTCACACAGATTAGGGAAGGCATAGGTTCAACCCATCAGGGCATCTTAGGAACATATACCACAAACTTCGGAGTAAATAACACAAGCTCGATAGTAGAGCATGGTTGGCCAAATCAGAGAATACTATTTACCAATGGCATTATGTATCAGGGAAGAATTCACAAGGCGGTTAAATATGAAGGACATTGTCGAATAGTAATCCAACAAAGGATCTGACGGTCCATAGCGGATTTGATGTGAGCATCGGCACACAACCAGTTGAAGAAAGAATGCAAAGGCATATGATTATAGAACATCTGAATACTTCAATGCCTAGATATTGAAGGAATTATGATTTCCAAAACGAAGGATCATAAGCATATCAAGGGTGGATAAGTCGAATAGACCTAAGGGTACAATCGACGGCAAATAGATTGGTCGAGAACCAGCTCATGTTCCAAAATGACATCTGAGCCAGAAAGATAATTTAAAAGGATCAACTAATGATTGTGAGCATGCGCAACATATTGAATCAACAGACTCAAAATGATAATGACAAAGGATGCCAATAAGATCACCAGACTTATGGGATTAACCATAAGGCAAGCAAGCAAGAATTTCAAGAGCAATAGGTTGTTGAGGATTTTCGGAAGATCGAATAGTATTTCAAAAACTTTTGTGAAATACATGAATCAACTGGGGATGAGCGGATACTCGATAAGTGAAAGGAATTATCCGTTGGGGTATTCATACGGAAAAGATCTGTAAGGCAATGGCTTAAGAGATTCTTAAAAGTCGAAGAATAACTCGATGCATCTTGTAATAACAAGAGCAGCTGGGAATGAAAGTAAGAAGGTCAGGTGTAGGTATTTATCCATAGGGCTGTATCAGTGGTAGGGGATTGCAAAAGCAACGGGCACAAAGTCTCGAGAGAACATCAGAGAGTATCTTCGAAATCTTCTAATGCAGCAGGCGATCCTCTGTAATAGGGGGCTCTCCGGGTCGATGCGATCACGAGATCCTAATGTCAGAGTTAGCAAATTCATTTAACCCGAATAGTAGAGAGATCCTTCTCCGACCCTTACTGCCCAACCGGAGAGCGGACGGCTAATGTGTTCCACTTATTGAACAGGGTCTATGGTCGGTCCGTGACCCCTGGACGCCGAGGGCGTCCTTGGGGTGATCTCGAAGTTCCTACGGGGTGGAGACCCAGAGTATAGGTCGAGGAATAAAAGATTCTAATACCACCCAAATGGCGATGTGGGCTCGTAAGCCACACAGCCATATTAGTAAAAGTTTTGTAATGACTAGACTCAACTTTGGCCAAGGGGTGTGGAATGAGGATTCCTACAGGCAGTCGGCTCTAATACCAACTTGTGACACCCCCGATTCGACCGTACACTAATCATACACGCAAACGTGTACGATCAAGATTAGGGACTCATGGGAAGATATCACAACACAACTCTACAAATAAAATAAGTCATACAAGCATCATATTACAAGCCAGGGGCCTCGAGGGCTCAAATACCAGAGCTCGATCATAGACGGGTCAGCGGAAGCAACAATATCTGAGTACAGACATAAGTTAAACAAGTTTGCCTTAAGAAGGCTAGCACAAACTGGGATACATATCGAAAGAGGCGCATGCCTCCTGCCTGGGATCCCCCTAAACTACTCCTGGTCGTCGTCAGCAGCCTGCACGTAGTAGTAGACACCTCCCGAGTAATAGCAGTCGTCACCGACAGTGGCGTCTGGCTCTTGGACTCCAACGTATGGTCGCAACAATCGGGTATAGAAAGGGGGGAAAGGGGGGAGCAAAGCAACCGTGAGTACTCATCCAAAGTACTCGCAAGCAAGGAGCTACACTACATATGCATTGGTGTCAATGAAAGGGGGTAGTATATGTGGACTGAACTGCAGAATGCCGGAATAAGAGGGGGATAGCTAGTCCTATCGAAGACTATGCTTCTGGCAACCTCCATCTTGAAGCATGTAGAAGAGAGTAGATGGTAAGTTCACCAAGTATCATCGCCTAGCATAATCCTACCCGGTGATCCTCCCCTCGTCGCCCTGTGAGAGAGCGATCACCGTTTGTATCTGATGTTGGGGAACGTTGCAGAAAACAAAAATTTCCTACGGTTTCACCAAGATCCATCTATGAGTTCATCTAGCAACGAGTGATCGGATGCATCTACATACCTTTGTAGATCACGCGCGGAAGCGTTCAAAGAACGGGGATGAGGAAGTCGTACTCGACGTGATCCAAATCACCGGAGATCCTAGCGCCGAACGGACGGCACCTCCGCGTTCAACACATGTACGGTCAGCGTGACGTCTCCTCCTTCTTGATCTAGCAAGGGGGAAGGAGAGGTTGATGAAGATCCAGCAGCACGACGGCGTGGTGGTGGATGCAGCAGTCACCGCAGCAGGGCTTCGCCGTTCTCTATGGAGGAGGAGGAGGTCTTGGAGGGGAGAGGGAGGCGCCAGGGGCATGGGTGCGGCTGCCCTCCCTCCCCCCCTCTATATATAGGGTCCCCAGGGGGGCGCCGACCCTGGAGATCCAATCTCCCAAGGGGGCGGCGGCCAAGGGGGGTGGAGTGCCCCCCAAGGCAAGTGGGGCGCCCCCCACCCTAGGGTTCCCAACCCTAGGCGCAGGGGGAAGGCCCAAGGGGGGCGCACCAGCCCACTAGGCGCTGGTTCCCCTCCCACTTCAGCCCATGGGGCCCTCCGGAATAGGTGGCCCCACCCGGTGGACCCCCGGGACCCTTCCGGTGGTCCCGGTACAATACCGGTGACCCCGAAACTTGTCCCGATGGCCGAAATAGCACTTCCTATATATAATTCTTTGCCTCTGGACCATTCCGGGACTCCTCGTGACGTCCGGGATCTCATCCGGGACTCCGAACAACTTTCGGGTTACTGCATATACATATCTCTACAACCCTAGCGTCACCGAACCTTAAGTGTGTAGACCCTACGGGTTCGGGAGACATGTAGACATGACCGAGATGGCTCTCCGATAAATAACCAATAGCGGGATCTGGATACCCATGTTGGCTCCCACATGCTCCTCGATGATCTCATCGGATGAACCACGATGTCGAGGATTCAAGCAACCCCGTATAAAATTCCCTTTGTCAATCGGTATGTTACTTGCCCGAGATTCGATCGTCGGTATCCCAATACCTCGTTCAATCTCGTTACCGGCAAGTCACTTTACTCATACCGTAATGCATGATCCCGTGACCAGACACTTGGTTACTTTGAGCTCATTATGATGATGCATTACCGAGTGGGCCCAGAGATACCTCTCCGTCATACGGAGTGACAAATCCCAGTCTTGATCCGTGTCAACCCAACAGAAACTTTCGGAGATACCCGTAGTATACCTTTATAGTCACCCAGTTACGTTGTGACGTTTGGTACACCCAGAGCACTCCTACGGTATCCGGGAGTTACACGATCTCATGGTCTAAGGAAAAGATACTTGACATTGGAAAAACTCTAGCAAACGAACTATACGATCTTGTGCTATGTTTAGGATTGGGTCTTGTCCATCACATCATTCTCCTAATGATGTGATCTCGTTATCAATGACATCCAATGTCCATAGTCAGGAAACCATGACTATTTGGTGATCAACGAGCTAGTCAACTAGAGGCTTACTAGGGACATGTTGGTGTCTATGTACTCACACATTTATTACGATTTCCGGATAACACAATTATAGCATGAATAAAAGACAATTATCATGAACAAGGAAATATAATAATAATCCTTTTATTATTGCCTCTAGGGCATATTTCCAACAGTCTCCCACTTGCACTAGAGTCAATAATCTAGTTACATTGTGATGAATCGAACACCCATGGAATTCTGGTGTTGATCATGTTTTGCTCTAGGGAGAGGTTTAGTCAACGGATCTGTTACATTCAGGTCCGTATGTACTTTACAAATCTCTATGTCTCCATTTTGAACATTTTCACAAATGGAGTTGAAGCGACGCTTGATATGCCTGGTCTTCCTGTGAAACCTGGGCTCCTTGGCAAGGGCAATAGCTCCAGTGTTGTCACAGAAGAGAGTCATCGGGCCCGATGCTTTGGGTATGACTCCTAGGTCGGTAATGAACTCCTTCACCCAGACTGCTTCGTGTGCTGCCTCTGAGGCTGCCATGTACTCCGCTTCACATGTAGATCCCGCCACAACGCTTTGCTTGCAACTGCACCAGCTTACTGCCCCACCATTCAAAATATACACGTATCTGGTTTGTGACTTAGAGTCATCCAGATCTGTGTTGAAGCTAGAGTCGACATAACCCTTTACGACGAGCTCTTCGTCACCTCCATAAACGAGAAACATTTCCTTAGTCCTTTTCAGGTACTTCAGGATATTCTTGACCGCTGTCCAGTGTTCCTTGCCGGGATTACTTTGGTACCTACCTACCAAACTTACGGCAAGGTTTACATCAGGTCTGGTACACAGCATGGCATACATAATAGAACCTATGGCTGAGGCATAGGGGATGACACTCATCTCTTCTATATCTTCTGCCATGGTCGGACATTGAGCTGAGCTCAATTTCATACCTTGCAACACAGGCAAGAACCCCTTCTTAGACTGGTCCATATTGAACTTCTTCAATATCTTATCAAGGTATGTGCTTTGCGAAAGACCTACGAGGCGTCTTGATCTATCTCTATAGATCTTGATGCCTAATATATAAGCAGCTTCTCCAAGGTCCTTCATTGAAAAACTCTTATTCAAGTAGGCCTTAATGCTGTCCAAAAGTTCTATATCATTTCCCATCAAAAGTACGTCATCTAAATATAATATGAGAAATGCAACAGAGCTCCCACTCACTTTCTTGTAAACACAGGCTTCTCCATAAGTCTGTGTTGGGTTTCGTAGTAATTTCAAAATTTTCCTACGCACACGCAAGATCATGTGATGCATAGCAACGAGAGGGGAGAGTGTTGTCTACGTACCCACGCAGACCGACTGTAGAAGCGTTGACGCAACATAGAGGAAGTAGTCGTACGTCTTCACGATCCAACCAATCAAGTACCGAAACTACGGCACCTCCGAGTTCGAGCACACGTTCAGCTCGATGACGATCCCCGGACTCCGATCCAGCAAAGTGTCGGGGAAGAGTTCCGTCAACACGACGGCGTGGTGACGATCTTGATGCACTACAACAGCAGGGCTTCGCCTAAACTCCGCAACAGTATTATCGAGGAATATGGTGGCTGGGGGCACCGCACACGGCTAAGGAATAGATCACGTGGATCAACTTGTGTGTTCTAGGGTGCCTCTACCTCAGTATATAAAGGAGTAGAGGGGGGAGGCTGCCCGGCCAAGGTGTGGCGCGCCAGGAGAGTCCTACTCCCTCAGGGAGTAGGATTCCCCCCCCCCCCCAATCCTAGTTGGAATAGGATTCGTGGAGGGGGAAAAGAGAGGGAGGGGGCCGGCCACCTCTCCTAGTCCTAATAGGACTAGGGGAAGGGGGAGGCGTGCAGCCCATGTAGGGCTGCCTCTTCTCTTTTCCACTAAGGCCCATCATGGCCCATTTAGCTCCCGGGGGGTTCCGATAACCTTCCCGGTACTCCGGTAAAATCCCGATTTCACCCGGAACACTTCCGATATCCAAACATAGGCTTCCAATATATCAATCTTCATGTCTCGACCATTTCGAGACTCCTCGTCATGTCTGTGATCACATCTGGGACTCCGAACAACCTTCGGTACATCAAAATGCATAAACTCATAATATAACTGTCATCGTAACCTTAAGCGTGCGGACCCTACGGGTTAGAGAACAATATAGACATGACCGAGACACGTCTCCGGTCAATAACCAATAGCGGGACCTGGATGCCCATATTGGCTCCTACATATTCTACGAAGATCTTTATCAGTCAGACCGCATAACAACATACGTTGTTCCCTTTGTCATCGGTATGTTACTTTCCCGAGATTCGATCGTCGGTATTCCAATACCTAGTTCAATCTCGTTACCGGCAAGTCTCTTTACTCGTTCCGTAATACATCATCTCGCAACTACCTCATTAGTTGCAATACTTGCAAGGCTTATGTGATGTGCATTACCGAGAGGGCCCAGAGATACCTCTCCAACAATCGGAGTGACAAATCCTAATCTCGAAATACGCCAACCCAACATCTACCTTTGGAGACACCTGTAATGCTCCTTTATAATCACCCAGTTACGTTGTGACGTTTGGTAGCACCCAAAGTGTTCCTCCGGCAAACGGGAGTTGCATAATCTCATAGTCATAGGAACATGTATATGTCATGAAGAAAGCAATAGCAACATACTAAACGATCGGGTGCTAAGCTAATGGAATGGGTCATGTCAATCAGATCATTCTCTTAATGATGTGATCCCGTTAATCAAATAACAACACTTTGTTCATGGTTAGGAAACATAACCATCTTTGATTAATGAGCTAGTCAAGTAGAGGCATACTAGTGACACTAAGTTTGTCTATGTATTCACACATGTATTATGTTTCCGGTTAATACAATTCTAGCATGAATAATAAACATTTATCATGATTATAAGGAAATAAATAATAACTTTATTATTGCCTCTAGGGCATATTTCCTTCAGTCTCCCACTTGCACTAGAGTCAATAATCTAGATTACACAGTAATGATTCTAACACCCATGGAGCCTTGGTGCTGATCATGTTTTGCTCGTGGAAGAGGCTTAGTCAATGGGTCTGCAACATTCAGATCCGTATGTATCTTGCAAATCTCTATGTCTCCCACCTGGACTAGATCCCGGATGGAATTGAAGTGTCTTTTGATGTGCTTGGTTCTCTTGTGAAATCTGGATTCCTTTGCCAAGGCAATTGCACCAGTATTGTCACAAAAGATTTTCATTGGACCCGATGCACTAGGTATGACACCAAGATCGGATATGAACTCCTTCATCCAGACTCCTTCATTTGCTGCTTCCGAAGCAGCTATGTACTCCGCTTCACATGTAGATCCCGCTACGACGCTTTTTTAGAACTGCACCAACTGACAGCTCCATCGTTTAATGTAAACACGTATCCGGTTTGCGATTTAGAATCATCCGGATCAGTGTCAAAGCTTGCATCAACGTAACCATTTACGACGAGCTCTTTGTCACCTCCATATACGAGAAGCATATCCTTAGTCCTTTTCAGGTATTTTAGGATGTTCTTGACTGCTGTCCAGTGATCCACTCCTGGATTACTTTGGTACCTCCCTGCTAGACTTATAGCAAGGCACACATCAGGTCTGGAACACAGCATTGCATACATGATAGATCCTATCGCTGATGCATAGGGAACATCTTTCATATTCTCTCTATCTCCTGCAGTGGTCGGGCATTGAGTCTTACTCAATTTCACACCTTGTAACACAGGCAAGAATCCTTTCTTTGCTTGATCCATTTTGAACTTCTTCAAAATTTTGTCAAGGTATGTTGTTTGTGAAAGTCCAATTAAGCGTCTTGATCTATCTCTATAGATCTTAATGCCTAATATGTAAGCAGCTTCACCGAGGTCTTTCATTGAAAAACTCTTATTCAAGTATCCCTTTATGCTATCCAGAAATTCTATATCATTTCCAATCAATAATATGTCATCCACATAATATCAGAAATGCTGCAGAGCTCCCACTCACTTTCTTGTAAATACAGGCTTCTCCAAAAGTCTGTATAAAACCAAATGCTTTGATCACACTATCAAAACGTTTATTCCAACTCCGAGAGGCTTGCACCAGTCCATAAATGGATCACTGGAGCTTGCACACTTTGTTAGCTCCCTTTGGATCGACAAAACCTTCTGGTTGCATCATATACAACTCTTCTTCCAGAAATCCATTCAGGAATGCAGTTTTGACATCCATCTGCCAAATTTCATAATCATAAAATGTGGCAATTGCTAACATGATTCGGACAGACTTAAGCATCGCTACGGGTGAGAAGGTCTCATCGTAGTCAATCCCTTGAACTTGCCGAAAACCTTTTGCGACAAGTCAAGCTTTGTAGACAGTAATATTACCGTCAGCGTCAGTCTTCTTCTTGAAGATCCATTTATTCTCAATTGCTTGCCGATCATCGGGCAAGTCAACCAAAGTCCATACTTTGTTCTCATACATGGATCCCATCTCAGATTTCATGGCTTCAAGCCACTTTGCGGAATCTGGGCTCACCATTGCTTCTTCATAGTTCGTAGGTTCATCATGATCAAGCATCACGACTTCCAGAACGGGATTACCGTACCACTCTGGCGCGGATCTTACTCTGGTTGATCTACGAGGTTCAGTAGTATCTTGTTCTGAAGTTTCATGATCATTATCATTAACTTCCTCACTAACTGGTGTAGGTGTCACAGGAACAATTTTCTGTGATGTACTACTTTCCAATAAGGGAGCAGGTACAGTTACCTCGTCAAGTTCTACTTTCCTCCCACTCACTTCTTTCGAGAGAAACTCCTTCTCTAGAAAGTTTCCGAATTTAGCAACAAAAGTCTTGCCTTCGGATCTGTGATAGAAGGTGTATCCAATAGTTTCCTTTGGATATCCTATGAAGACACATTTCTCCGATTTGGGTTCGAGCTTATCAGGTTGAAGCTTTTTCACATAAGCATCGCAGCCCCAAACTTTTAGAAACGACAACTTTGGTTTCTTGCCAAACCACAGTTCATAAGGCGTCGTCTCAACGGATTTTGATGGTGCCCTTTTTAACGTGAATGCGGCCGTCTCTAGAGCGTATCCCCAAAACGATAGCGGTAAATCAGTAAGAGACATCATAGAGCGCACCATATCTAGTAAAGTACGATTACGACGTTCGGACACACCATTACGCTGAGGTGTTCCGGGTGGCGTGAGTTGCGAAACTATTCCACAATTTTTCAAATGTACACCAAACTCGTAACTCAAATATTCTCCTCCACGATCAGATCGTAGAAACTTTATTTTCTTGTTATGATGATTTTCAACTTCACTCTGAAATTCTTTGAACTTTTCAAATGTTTCAGACTTATGTTTCATTAAGTAGATATACCCATATCTGCTTAAATCATCTGTGAAGGTGAGAAAATAACGATATCCGCCATGAGCCTCAATATTCATCGGACCATATACATCTGTATGTATGATTTCCAACAAATCTGTTGCTCTCTCCATAGTACCGGAGAACGGTGTTTTGGTCATCTTGCCCAAGAGGCACGGTTCGCAAGTACCAAGTGATTCATAATCAAGTGGTTCCAAAAGTCCATCAGTATGGAGTTTCTTCATGCGCTTTACACCGATATGACCTAAACGGCAGTGCCACAAATAAGTTGCACTATCATTATCAACTCTGCATCTTTTGGCTTCAACATTATGAATATGTGTATTACTACTATCGAGATTCAATAAGAATAGACCACTCTTCAAGGGTGCATGACCATAAAAGATATTACTCATATAAATAGAACAACCATTATTCTCTGATTTAAATGAATAACCGTCTTGCATTAAACAAGATCCAGATATAATGTTCATGCTCAACGCTGGCACCAAATAACAATTATTTAGGTCTAATATTAATCCCGAAGGTAGATGTAGAGGTAGCGTGCCGACCGCGGTCACATCGACTTTGGAACCGTTTCCCACGCGCATCGTCACCTCGTCCTTAGCCAATCTTCGCTTAATCCGTAGCCCCTGTTTCGAGTTGCAAATATTAGCAACACAACCAGTATCAAATACCCAGGTGCTACTACGAGCATTAGTAAGGTACACATCAATAACATGTATATCATATATACCTTTGTTCACCTTGCCATCCTTCTTATCCGCCAAATACTTGGGGCAGTTCCGCTTCCAGTGACCAGTCTGCTTGCAGTAGAAGCACTCAGTTTCAGGCTTAGGTCCAGACTTGGGTTTCTTCTCTTGAGCAGCAACTGGCTTGCCGTTCTTCTTGAAGTTCCCCTTCTTCTTTCCTTTGCCCTTTTTCTTGAAACTAGTGGTCTTGTTGACCATCAACACTTGATGCTCCTTCTTGATTTCTACCTCCGCAGCTTTCAGCATCACGAAGAGCTCGAGAATAGTCTTGTTCATACCTTGCATATTATAGTTCATCACGAAGCTCTTGTAGCTTGGTGGCAGTGATTGAAGAATTCTGTCAATGACGCAATCATCTGGAAGATTAACTCCCAATTGAATCAAGTGATTATTATACCCAGACATTTTGAGTATATGCTCACTGACAGAACAGTTCTCCTCCATCTTGCAGCTATAGAACTTATTAGAGACTTCATATCTCTCAATCCGGGCATTTGCTTGAAATATTAACTTCAACTCGTGGAACATCTCATATGCTCCATGACGTTCAAAACGTCGTTGAAGTCCCGATTCTAAGCCATAAAGCATGGCACACTGAACTATCGAGTAGTCATCAGCTTTGCTCTGCCAGACGTTCATAACATCCGGCGTTGCTCCTGCAGCAGGCCTGGCACCCAGTGGTGCTTCCAGGATGTAATTCTTCTGTGCAGCAATGAGGATAATCCTCAAGTTACGGACCCAGTCCGTGTAATTGCTACCATCATCTTTCAACTTTGCTTTCTCAAGGAACGCATTAAAATTCAACGAAACAATAGCACGAGCCATCTATCTACAATCAACATAAACAAGCAAGATACTATCAGGTACTAAGTTCATGATAAATTTAAGTTTAATTAATCACATTACTTAAGAACTCCCACTTAGATAGACATCCCTCTAATCCTCTAAGTGATTACGTGATCCAAATCAACTAAACCATAACCGATCATCACATGAGATGGAGTAGTTTTCAATGGTGAACATCGTTATGTTGATCATATCTACTATATGATTCACGCTCGACCTTTCGGTCTCCGTGTTCTGAGGCCATATCTGTATATGCTTGGCTCGTCAAGTATAACCTGAGTATTCCGTGTGTGCAACTGTTTTGCACCCGTTGTATTTGAACGTAGAACCTATCACACCCGATCATCACGTGGTGTCTCAGCACGAAGAACTTTCACAACGGTGCATACTCAGGGAGAACACTTCTTGATAATTTAGTGAGAGATCATCTTATAATGCTACCATCAATCAAAGCAAGATAAGATGCATAAAAGGATAAACATCACATGCAATCAATATAAGTGATATGATATGGCCATCATCATCTTGTGCTTGTGATCTCCATCTCCGAAGCACCGTCGTGATCACCATCGTCACCGGCGTGACACCTTGATCTCCATCGTAGCATCGTTGTCGTCTCGCCAAGTTTATGCTTCTACGACTATCGCTACCGCTTAGTGATAAAAGTAAAGCATTACATCACGATTGCATTGCATACAATAAAACGACAACCATATGGCTCCTGCCAGTTGCCGATAAATCGGTTACAAAACATGATCATCTCATACAATAAAATTCAGCATCATGTCTTGACCATATCACATCACAACATGCCCTGCAAAAACAAGTTAGACGTCCTCTACTTTGTTGTTGCAAGTTTTACGTGGCTACTACGGGCTTAAGCAAGAACAAATCTCACCTACGCATCAAAACCACAACGATAGTTTGTCAAATAGACTCCGTTTTAACCTTCGCAAGGACCGGGCGTAGCCACACTTGGTTCAACTAAAGTTGGAGAGACTGTCGCCCGCAAGCCACCTATGTGCAAAGCACGTCGGGGGAACCGGTCTCGCGTAAGCGTACGCGTAATGTTGGTCCGGGTCGTCTCGTCCAACAATGCCGCCGAACCAAAGTATGACATGCTGGTAGGCAGTATGACTTATATCGCCCACAACTCACTTGTGTTCTACTCGTGCATATAACATCAACATAAATAACCTAGGCTCGGATGCCACTGTTGGGTTTCGTAGTAATTTCAAAATTTTCCTACGCACACACAAGATCATGTGATGCATAGCAACGAGAGGGGAGAGTGTTGTCTACGTACCCACGTAGACCGACTGCGGAAGCGTTGACGCAACATAGAGGAAGTAGTCGTACGTCTTCACGATCGAACCGATCAAGTACCGAAACTACGGCACCTCCGAGTTCGAGCACACGTTCAGCTCGATGACGATCCCCGGACTCCGATCCAGCAAAGTGTCGGGGAAGAGTTCCGTCAGCACGATAGCGTGGTGACGATCTTGATGCACTACAGCAGCAGGGCTTCGCCTAAACTCCGCTACAGTATTATCGAGGAATATGGTGGCTGGGGGCACCGCACACGGCTAAGGAATAGATCACGTGGATCAACTTGTGTGTTCTAGGGTGCCTCTACCTCAGTATATAAAGGACTAGAGGGGGGAGGCTGGCCGGCCAAGGTGTGGCGCGCCAGGAGAGTCCTACTCCCTCAGGGAGTAGGATTCCCCCCCCCCAATCCTAGTTGGAATAGGATTCGTGGAGGGGGAAAAGAGAGGGAGGGGGCCGGCCACCTCTCCTAGTCCTAATAGGACTAGGGGAAGGGGGAGGCGCGCAGCCCATGTAGGGCTGCCTCTTCTCTTTTCCACTAAGGCCCATCATGGCCCATTTAGCTCCCGGGGGGTTCCGGTAACCTTCCCGGTACTCCGGTAAAATCCCGATTTCACCCGGAACACTTCCGATATCCAAACATAGGCTTCCAATATATCAATCTTCAAGTCTCGACCATTTCGAGACTCCTCGTCATGTCCGCGATCACATCCGGGACTCCGAACAACCTTCGGTACATCAAAATGCATAAACTCATAATATAACTGTCATCGTAACCTTAAGCGTGCGGACCCTACGGGTTCGAGAACAATGTAGACATGACCGAGACACGTCTCCGGTCAATAACCAATAGCGGGACCTGGATGCCCATATTGGCTCCTACATATTCTACGAAGATCTTTATCAGTCAGACCGCATAACAACATACGTTGTTCCCTTTGTCATCGGTATGTTACTTGCCCGAGATTCGATCGTCGGTATTCCAATACCTAGTTCAATCTCGTTACCGGCAAGTCTCTTTACTCGTTCCGTAATACATCATCTCGCAACTACCTCATTAGTTGCAATAATTGCAAGGCTTATGTGATGTGCATTACTGAGAGGGCCCAGAGATACCTCTCCGACAATCGGAGTGACAAATCCTAATCTCGAAATACGCCAACCCAACATCTACCTTTGGAGACACCTGTAATGCTCCTTTATAATCATCCAGTTACGTTGTGACGTTTGGTAGCACCCAAAGTGTTCCTCCGGCAAACGGGAGTTGCATAATCTCATAGTCATAGGAACATGTATATGTCATGAAGAAAGCAATAGCAACATACTAAACAATCG
Source organism: Triticum dicoccoides (assembly GCF_002162155.2). NCBI lineage: Eukaryota > Viridiplantae > Streptophyta > Magnoliopsida > Poales > Poaceae > Triticum > Triticum dicoccoides. The sequence goes on along the minus strand of NC_041380.1, from coordinate 529,943,695 downwards.
GGTGCTAAGCTAATGGAATGGGTCATGTCAATCAGATCATTATCTTAATGATGTGATCCCGTTAATCAAATAACAACACTTTGTTCATGGTTAGGAAACATAACCATCTTTGATTAACGAGCTAGTCAAGTAGAGGCATACTAGTGACACTAAGTTTGTCTATGTATTCACACATGTGTTATGTTTCCGGTTAATACAATCTAGCATGAATAATAAACATTTATCATGATTATAAGGAAATAAATAATAACTTTATTATTGCCTCTATGGCATATTTCCTTCAGTCTGCATAAACCCAAACGCTTTGATCATCTCATCAAAGTGAATGTTCCAACTCCGAGATGCTTGCACCAGCCCATAAATGGATCGCTGGAGCTTGCATACCTTGTTAGCATTCTTAGGGTCGACAAAACCTTCCGGCTGCATCATATACAGTTCTTCCTTAAGATAACCGTTAAGGAATGCCGTTTCGACGTCCATTTTCCATATCTCATAATCATAGTATGCGGCAATTGCTAACATGATTCGGACGGACTTCAGCTTTGCTACGGGAGAGAAAGTCTCATCGTAGTCAACCCCTTGAACTTGTCGATAACCCTTAGCAACAAGTCGAGCTTTATAGATGGTAACATTACCATCCGCGTCCGTCTTCTTCTTAAAGATCCATTTGTTTTCTATCGCTCGCCGATCATCGAGCAAGTCTGTCAAAGTCCACACTTTGTTTTCATACATGGATCCTATCTCGGATTGCATGGCTTCAAGCCATTTGTTGGAATCGGGGCCCACCATCGCTTCTTCATAGTTCGAAGGTTCACCGTTGTCCAACAACATGATTTCTAAGACAGGGTTGTCGTACCACTCTGGTGCGGAACATGTCCTTGTGGACCTACGAAGTTCAGTAGCAACTTGATCTGAAGTTTCATGATCATCATCATTAACTTCCTCTCTAGTCGGTGCAGGCACCTCAGGAACATTTTCTTGAGCTGCGCTACTTACCGGTTCAAGAGGTAATACTTCATCAAGTTCCACTTTCCTCTCACTTATTTCTTTCGAGAGAAACTCTTTCTCTAGAAAGGATCCATTCTTGGCAACAAAGATCTTGCCTTCGGATCTGAGGTAGAAGGTATACCCAATAGTTTCTTTAGGGTATCCTATGAAGACGCATTTTTCCGACTTGGGTTTGAGCTTTTCAGGTTGAAGTTTCTTGACATAAGCATTGCATCCCCAAACTTTTAGAAACGACAGCTTAGGCTTCTTCCCAAACCATAATTCATACGGTGTCGTCTCAACGGATTTCGACGAAGCCCTATTTAAAGTGAATGCGGCAGTCTCTAAAGCATAGCCCCAAAATGATAGCGGTAAATCGGTAAGAGACATCATAGATCGCACCATATCCAATAGAGTGCGATTACGACGTTCGGACACACCATTACGCTGAGGTGTTCCAGGCGGCGTGAGTTGTGAAACTATTCCACATTTTCTTAAGTGTGTACCAAATTCGTGACTCAAGTATTCTCCTCCACGATCTGATCGCAAAAACTTGATTTTTCTGTCACGTTGATTCTCAACCTCACTCTGAAATTCCTTGAACTTTTCAAAGGTTTCAGACTTGTGTTTCATTAAGTAGACATACCCATATCTACTCAAGTCATCAGTGAGGGTGAGAACATAACGATAGCCACCACGAGCCTCAACACTCATTGGACCACACACATCAGTATGTATGATTTCCAATAGGTTGGTTGCTCGCTCCATTGTTCCTGAGAATGGAGTCTTGGTCATCTTACCCATGAGGCATGGTTCGCACGTGTCAAATGATTCGTAATCAAGAGACTCTAAAAGTCCATCTGCATGGAGCTTCTTCATGCGTTTGACACCTATGTGACCAAGGCGGCAGTGCCACAAGTATGTGGGACTATCATTATCAACCTTACATCTTTTGGTATTCACACTATGAATATGTGTAGCATTACACTCAAGATTCATTAAGAATAAACCATTCACCATAGGAGCATGACCATCAAACATATCTCTCATATAAATAGAACAACCATTATTCTCGGATTTAAATGAGTAGCCATCTCGAATTAAACGAGATCCTGATACAATGTTCATGCTCAAAGCTGGTACTAAATAACAATTATTGAGGTTTAAAACTAATCCCGTGGGTAAATGTAGAGGTAGCGTGCCGACGGCGATCACATCGACCTTGGAACCATTCCCGACGCGCATCGTCACCTCGTTCTTTGCGAGTCTCCGTTTATTCTGCAGCTCCTGCTTTGAGTTACAAATGTGAGGAACCGCACCGGTATCAAATACCCAGGAGCTACTACGAATACTGGTAAGGTACACATCAATTACATGTATATCACATATACCTTTTGTGTTGCCGGCCTTCTTGTCCGCTAAGTATTTGGGGCAGTTCCGCTTCCAGTGACCACTTCCCTTGCAATAAAAGCACTCAGTCTCGGGCTTGGGTCCATTCTTTGGCTTCTTCCCGGCAGCTTGCTTACCGGGCGCGGCAACTCCCTTGCCGTCCTTCTTGAAGTTCTTTTTACCCTTGCCTTTCTTGAACTTGGTGGTTTTATTGACCATCAACAGTTGATGTTCCTTTTTGACTTCTACTCTGCTGATTTCAGCATTGAAAATACCTTAGGAATGGTCTTTTCTATCCCCTGCATATTGAAGTTCATCACAAAGCTCTTGTAGCTCGGTGGAAGCAACTGAAGGATTCTGTCAATGACCGCGTCATCCGGGAGATTAACTCCCAGCTGAGTTAAGCGGTTATGTAATCCAAACATAGTGAGTATGTGCTCACTGACAGAACTATTCTCCTCCATCTTACAGCTGAAGAACTTGTCGGAGACTTCATATCTCTCGACCCGGGCATGAGCTTGAAAAACCATTTTCAGCTCTTCGAACATCTCATATGCTCCGTGTCTCTCAAAACACTTTTGGAGCCCCGGTTCTAAGCTGTAAAGCATGCCGCACTGAACGAGGGAGTAGTCATCAGCACGTGTCTACCAAGCGTTCATAACGTCTTGGTTCTGTGGGACGGGTGCGTCACCTAGCGGTGCTTCTAGGACATAATCTTTCTTGGCAGCTATGAGGATGATCCTCAGGTTCTGGACCCAGTCCGTATAATTGCTGCCATCGTCTTTCAGCTTGGTTTTCTCTAGGAACGCGTTGAAGTTGAGGACAACATGGGCCATTTGATCTACAAGACATATTGTAAAGATTTTAGACTAAGTTCATGATAATTAAGTTCATCTAATCAAATTATATAATGAACTCCCACTCAGATAGACATCCCTCCAGTCATCTAAGTATAACATGATCCGAGTTAACTAGGTCGTGTCTGATCATCACGTGAGACGCACTAGTCAACATCGATGAACATCTTCATGTTGATCGTATCTTCTATACGACTCATGCTCGACCTTTCGGTCTTCTGTGTTCCGAGGCCATGTCTGTACATGCTAGGCTCGTCAAGTCAACCTAAGTGTTTGCATGTGTAAATCTGTCTTACACCCGTTGTATGTGAACGTTGGAATCTATCACACCCGATCATCACGTGGTGCTTCGAAACAACGAACTGTCGCAACGGTGCACAGTTAGGGGAAACACTTTCTTGAAATTATTATGAGGGATCATCTTATTTACTACCGTCGTTCTAAGTAAACAAGATGCAAAAACATGATAAACATCACATGCAATCAAATAATAATAGTGACATGATATGGCCAATATCACATAGCTCCTTTGATCTCCATCTTGGGGCTCCATGATCATCTTGTCACCGGCATGACACCATGATCTCCATCATCATGATCTCCATCATCGTGTCTCCATGAAGTTGCTCGCCAACTATTACTTCTACTACTATGGCTAACACGTTTAGCAATAAAGTAAAGTAATTTACATGGCGTTTCTCAATGACACGCAGGTCATACAAAAAATAAAGACAACTCCTATGGCTCCTGCCGGTTGTCATACTCATCGACATGCAAGTCGTGATTCCTATTACAAGAACATGATCTCATACATCACATATATATCATTCATCATTCATCACAACTTTGGCCATATCACATCACAAAGCACTTGCTGCAAAAACAAGTTAGACGTCCTCTAATTGTTGTTGCAAGTTTTACGTGGCTGCAATAGGGTTCTAGCAAGTACGTTTTCTTACCTACGTAAAAGCCACAACGTGATTTGTCAACTTCTATTTACCCTTCGTAAGGACCCTTTTCATCGAATCCGCTCCAACTAAAGTGGGAGAGACAGACACCCGCTAGCCACCTTATGCAACTAGTGCATGTCAGTCGGTGGAACCAGTCTCACGTAAGCGTACGTGTAAGGTCGGTCCGGGTCGCTTCATCCCACAATACCGCTGAAGCAAAATAAGACTAGTAGCGGCAAGAAAGTTGACAACATCTACGCCCACAACAAATTGTGTTCTACTCGTGCAAAGAGAACTACGCATAGACCTAGCTCAGGATGCCACTGTTGGGGAACGTTGCAGAAAACAAAAATTTTCCTACGGTTTCACCAAGATCCATCTATGAGTTCATCTAGCAACGAGTGATCGGATGCATCTACATACCTTTGTAGATCACACGCGGAAGCGTTCAAAGAACGGGGATGAGGAAGTCGTACTCGACGTGATCCAAATCACCGGAGATCCTAGCGCCGAACGGACGGCACCTCCGCGTTCAACACACGTACGGTCAGCGTGACGTCTCCTCCTTCTTGATCCAGCAAGGGGGAAGGAGAGGTTGATGAAGATCCAGCAGCACGACGGCGTGGTGGTGGATGCAGCAGTCACCGCAGCAGGGCTTCGCCGTTCTCTACGGAGGAGGAGGAGGTCTTGGAGGGGAGAGGGAGGTGCCAGGGGCATGGGTGCGGCTGCCCTCCCTCCTCCCTCTATATATAGGGTCCCCAGGGGGGCGGCCCTGGAGATCCAATCTCCCAAGGGGGCGGCGGCCAAGGGGGGTGGAGTGCCCCCCAAGGCAAGTGGGGCGCCCCCCACCCTAGGGTTCCCAACCCTAGGTGTCGTGGTTCTAAGCCTGACAGTAGAGTGGGGGTAGGTATGGAGAGGCAAGGTCCTAGCTATGGAGAGGTTGTAAGCACAAAGGATGTACGAGTTCAGGCCCTTCTCGGAAGAAGTAACAGCCCTACGTCTCGGAGCCCGGAGGCGGTCGAGTGGATTATGAAAGTGTGAATTACAAGGTGCCGAACCCTTCTGCCTGTGGAGGGGGGTGGCTTATATAGAGTGCGCCAGGACCCCAGCCAGCCCACGTAGGAGAGGGTTTAAGGTGAGTTAAGTCTGGGGCGTTACTGGTAACGCCCCACATAAAGGCCTTTACTATCATAAAGTCTACTTGATTGCAGGCCGTTGCAGTGCAGAGTGCCTCTTGACCTCCTGGTGGTCGAGTGAGTCTTCGTGGTCGAGTCCTTCAGACCAGTCGAGTGAATCCTCGTTGGTCGACTGGAAGGCGACCTCTTCTAAGGATGTCCTGGGGTAAGTTACTTGGATCAGGTCCATGACCCTACCCTAGGTACATAACCCCATCA
>NC_041380.1:529898155-529932839 GCF_002162155.2 Triticum dicoccoides | reverse complement strand
GAGGATTGCTCTTCACTCGGTAGGATTTTCACAACTTAGGCGAGTGCTTGGACTGCAGCTAAGCCCCCGAGTGAGAGGGTTGCTCTTCACTCGGTAGGATTTTCACAACTTAGGCGAGTGCTTGGACCGCAGCTAAGCCCCCGAGTGAGAGGGTTGCTCTTCACTCGGTAGGATTTTCACAACTTAGGCGAGTGCTTGGACTGCAGCTAAGCCCCCGAGTGAGAGGGTTGCTCTTCACTCGGTAGGATTTTTATAACTTAGGCGAGCACGAGGCTGCAGCTAAGCCCCCGAGTGGAAGGCTGGCTTACCACTCGGTAGGATTTTGATAACTTAGGCGAAACGGATTCGCAGCTAAGCCTCCGAGTGGGAGTCTGGCTCACCACTCGGTAGGATTTTGATAACTTAGGCGAAACGGATTCGCGGCTAAGCCTCCGAGTGGGAGTCTGGCTCACCACTCGGTAGGATTTTTACAAACTTAGGCGAAACGGATTCGCAGCTAAGTCACCCACTAAGGGGAATTTCGTTGGACAAAAAATAAAAAGTGACAGATATTATGGAGGAACTATGACGCTTATTATTTTGAGGTCCATGAACTACAGAAGTATTTTATTGCAACTCATCCGAGTGATAAAGCTTAAGTGTAAAACGGGCGGAGTAGCTCCGCGTTCCAAGCTCGGGGCTCGTCGATATTATGCTCGACGTTGTAAAGACGGTACGCCCCGTTGTGGAGAACCTTGGTGACGATGAAGGGGCCTTCCCAAGAAGGAGCAAGCTTGTGTGGTTTGTGCTGATCCACTCGGAGAACCAAATCCCCTTCCTGGAAGGCTCGACCTCTCACGTTTCAGGCGTGGAAACGCCGCAGATCTTGTTGGTAGATGGTCGACCGGATCAGAGCCATCTCCCTTTCTTCCTCTAAAAGGTCGACTGCGTCCTGCCGCGCTTGTTCAGCTTCTGCTTCGTTGTAGATTTCAACTCGAGGAGCATTGTGGAGAAGATCACTCGGCAAGACTGCTTCAGCTCCATAGACCAAGAAGAATGGAGTTCTTCCGGTCGACCGATTAGGCGTGGTCCGCAGTCCCCAGAGTACAGATGGAAGTTCGTCGACCCAAGCTCCAGCCGCGTGTTTGAGATCACGCATCAGTCGAGGCTTCAGTCCCTTGAGAATCAGTCCATTAGCTCGCTCTGCTTGTCCATTCGACTGCGGATGGGCGACTGATGCGTAGTCGACCCGTGTGCCTTGGGAGTCGCAGAAAGCTCTGAATTCCTCTGAGTCAAAGTTCGACCCATTATCCGTAATGATGCTGTGCGGAACTCCATACCTGAATATTAGTTCCCTGATGAAGCTAACATCAGTACCGGTGTCAAGGCTCTTGATTGGTTTAGCCTCGATCCACTTGGTGAACTTGTCGACTGCCACCAGTACATGCGTGAAGCCACTTCGTCCTGTTCTCAAAGGACCGATCATGTCCAGCCCCCAAACTGCAAAAGGCCAGACGAGTGGGATGGTCTTCAAAGCTGACGCAGGCTTGTGCGACATATTCGAGTAGAACTGACATCCCTCGCACTTATCTACTATCTCTTTTGCCATCTCATTCGCCTTGGGCCAGTAAAATCCGGCTCGGTATGCTTTGGCCATGATGGTCCGAGAGGACGCATGATGACCACAGGTTCCCGAGTGAATATCATTGAGGATGAGTCGACCTTCTTCTGGTGTTATGCACTTCTGACCGACTCCAGTCGCGCTTTCTCTGTATAATTGTCCTTTGATTACGGTAAAGGCCTTAGATCGACGGACGATCTGTCGAGCCTCTTCCTCATCCTCCGGAAGCTCTTTCCTCAAGATATATGCGACATACGGAATCGTCCAGTCGGGAATGACCACCAAAACCTCCATGATCAAGTCGACCACCGCTGGGACTTCAACTTCAGTCGGATCTGTGGCGCTCTTGGGCTGCGGAGTTTCTTCGGTGAAAGGATCTTCTTTGACTGACGGAGTGTGTACATGCTCCAAGAACACGCCACTCGGAATGGCTTCTCTCTTGGAACCTATCTTTGCTAGATCATCAGCTGCTTGATTTTTCAGTCGGGGTATATGATGGAGCTCCAACCCCTCGAACTTCTTCTCCAGCTTCCTCACTGCACTGCAGTATCCAGTCATGGCTGGGCTTCTCACGTCCCACTCTTTCATCACCTGATTGACCACTAAATCCGAGTCGCCATAGACCATTAGGCGACGGACGCCGAGTGAAATGGCCATGCGCAACCCATATAGGAGGGCCTCATATTCTACCTCATTGTTGGAGGAATCAAAGTGAATCTGGAGCACATATCTGAGCTTATCTCCTCTGGGGGAAACCAGGACAACCCCAGCACCGGAACCATTCAACATCTTAGAGCCATCGAAAAACATGGTCCAATGCTCCGAGTGAACTTCAGTCGGCTGCTGTTGTTCAATCCACTCGGCGAGGAAATCTGCTATCGCCTGGGACTTAATGGCTTTCTTTGCCTCAAACTTGATATCAAGGGGAAGAAGTTCAATCGCCCATTTGGCCACTCGACCAGTTGCGTCTCTGTTGTGCAAAATCTCTGATAGTGGAGCGTCGCTGACGACTGTGATGGAATGGTCAGAGAAATAATGAGCAACCTTCTTTGTGGTCATGTATATTCCATACACAAGCTTCTGATAATGAGGATATCTCTGCTTGGATGGAGTCAAGACTTCAGACAAATAATACACTGGGCGCTGAACTTTGAGAGCTTTTCCTTCTTCTTCCCGCTCGACCGTTAGCACAGTACTGACGACTTGTCCTGTGGCTGCGATGTAGAGCAACAGATGCTCTTTGCTGATTGGAGCAGCAAGCACCGGCTGGGTGGAGAGCAGAGCTTTTAGCTCGGCAAACGCTGCATCAGCTTCTGGAGTCCACTCGAACTTGTCAGCCTTCTTCATCAGTCGGTAAAGAGGCAGTGCCTTTTCACCGAGTCGTGAGACGAATCGACTTAATGCGGCCAAGCATCCAGTAAGCTTCTGGACATCGTGCACTCGCACAGGGCGTTTCATTCGGAGAATAGTGCCAATCTTCTCTGGGTTAGCGTCGATTCCCCGTTCGGAAACGAGAAAACCGAGTAACTTGCCACCAGGAACTCCAAATGTGCACTTTGACGGATTGAGCTTGATATCATACCTTCTGAGGTTAGCAAATGTTTCGGCGAGGTCAGCGAGCAGGTCGGAACCTTTTCGTGACTTGACAACAATATCATCCATATAAGCTTCCACATTCCGACTGATTTGGGTGAGTAGACACTTCTGAATCATTCGCATAAATGTGGCTCCGGCATTCTTGAGGCCGAATGGCATGGTGATATAGCAGAAGCACCCGAATGGAGTGATGAAAGCTGTTTTTACCTCATCGGGCCCGTACAGACGGATCTGGTGGTACCCGGAGTAAGCATCTAAAAAAGACAACCTCTCGCATCCCGCGGTCGAGTCAACAATTTGATCTATGCGAGGGAGAGGAAAGTGATCTTTCGGGCAGGCCCGGTTGATGTGCTTGAAATCAATGCACATTCGGAGCAACTTGTCCTTCTTAGGAACCATGACGACATTAGCGAGCCACTCGGAGTGGTAGATCTCTCGGATAAATCTTGCCGCCAACAGTCGAGCCACTTCTTCACCGATGGCCTTTCTCTTATGGACGGCGGACCGCCGAAGATGCTCTTTGACTGGTTTTGCAGACGAGTCGACTCTTAGGCGATGCTCAGCCAGTCCCCTGGGAACACGTGGCATGTCAGCGGGCTTCCATGCAAAAATGTCCCAGTTCTCACGGAGGAACTGGATGAGCGCTTCTTCCTATTTTGGGTCGAGTGTTGTGGAGATGCGGGTCGGAGCTGCTTCGGGGTCGGTCGGGTGAATGTGAACAGGCTTCGTCTCACCGGACGACTGGAATGCAGACTCTGTGGCGGGCTTCTTGGATCGCAGCAAGTCACTCGGATCTGCGTTTTGTTTGTATTCTTCGAACTCGACCGTTGTCACTTGGGAATCGGCAATCTTGGAGCCCTTCTGAAAGCACTCCTCTGCCTTTTTCCTATCACCGGTGACAGTGATCACACCTTTGGGACCGGGCATCTTCAATTTGAGGTACACGTAACATGGTCGAGCCATGAACCGTGCATAGGCTGGTCTCCCCAAAATGGCATGATATGCACTTTGAAAATCCACGACCTCAAACGTCAACTTTTCTTTGCGAAAATGCTTCGAATCACCAAACACTACGTCCAAAGCTATCTGGCCGAGTGACTCGGCCTTCTTCCCTGGTATAACTCCATGGAAGCTCATGTTACTAGTGCTCAGTCGGGACATCGGAATGCCCATACCTTTCAATGTGTCTGCATACAATAAGTTCAGCCCACTTCCACCATCCATCAGCACCTTTGTCAGTCGAGTGCCTTCGACAACTGGGTCGACCACCAAAGCTTGCCTTCCGGGGGTGGCAATATGAGTCGGGTGATCTGATTGGTCGAATGTGATGGGTGTTTGAGACCACTTCAGATAATTTGCCTTTGCTGGGCAACCATGTTCACCTCTCGGTTAATCACTTTCAGTCGACTTCTGCTTTCCACATCTGCAAAGATCATCAAAGTGGAGTTGATATGCGGATATCCTCCCTCACTGTCCTCTTTGTCTTCGGCCTTGTCCGACTCCTTCTCCTTAGACTGTTTTCCCTGAAACTGCTGGATCAGGAGTCGACATTGGCGAGTGGTGTGCTTTGGGTAAATGATATTCCCCTCTTCATCTTTCTTCGTGTGAATGTGACATGGCATATCCATCACGTCATTCCCTTCTTTATCCTTTACCTTCTTGGGGTTCCAGGATCCTTTTGGTTTCCCCTTAAACTTTCCTTGAGTCACAGCCAGAGCCTCTCCAGGAGCTGCCGGTTCAGCCTTCCGCTTCTGTTTCCGACTGGTGTTTCCTTTTTCCGACTGACTCGGCTTGTGCTTGCCGCTTCGGAGTCGGTCTTCTTCTTCGCCGTTGGCGTACTTGGTAGCAATCTCCATCATCCGACTCAAGGTCATGTCACCGGTTCGACCAAATTTCAAACTCAGTTCTCTGTTCTTGACGCCGTCTTTGAAGGCGCATACTGCCTGATGATCAGAGACATTTTCCACAGTGTGGTGCAAAGTGATCCACCTCTGAATATACTCTCTGAGAGTCTCATTAGTTTTCTGCACGCAAACTTGCAACTTTGTCAATCCCGCTGGTCGCTTGCAAGTCCCTTCAAACGTTCTGACGAACACTCGGGACAGATCTTCCCAAGTGTAAATGCTGCTAGGAGGTAATTGAGTCAACCATGCCCTGGCAGAACCTTCCAACATGAGGGGCAAATGCTTCATGGCCACCTCGTCGTTCCCACCACCTATCTGAACTGCCACTCGGTAGTCTTCAAGCCAAGTTTCAGGCTTAGACTCACCAGTGAACTTGCTGACTCCTGTTGCCAACCTGAAATTGGGGGGGGGATAACTGCGGCTCTGATAGCTCTGCTGAAACATTCAGGACCAGAAACATGTACTCGACTGCTCGTGGGTACATCTCTGTCGAGTGCGCCTCGATGGGCTCTGTTCCGGTCGACCAACCCTTGCACGATAATGGATCGCGTGTCGAAGCCTGGCTCTCTGGGGTCAACTGGAACCCTACGCCCTGTACTGTACTGACGCCTATCATCTGGCTGCAGAGGAGCGTAAGACCCACCCCTCGGAGGGGAATAGGGCACTCGACGCCTATCATCTCGGTCGAGTCTGTCGCCATATTGATCTCGCCGATTCTCACGCCCTTCGCGCCGCGGAGGCGATCTGGGGCTGTGAGCCGACTAAACCGTATTCACAGTGACAGATCGACTGTGAATTCTGTTGCGCGACTGAGACACGGCTGAATTCTGATCTCCTGCTGCCCGGAGCAGATCCCTGATCTGCAGCAAACCTCTGCCAGCTTCCGACTGCGAAGGCTGAATGGACTCTGCTATACGGGTCGCAGCTGCTAAATTCTGAATTGGGGTTCGATATACCTGAGTCGGCGGGAAGAGTTGACGTCGACTGGTGTCGGGAACTCGTTGCCGCGCGCGCTCGTCGAGTGCTCGCTGAAGGTTCTCCAGTCGAGTGCGCTCGGCCAAATTGGCCAGACGCGCCTCCTCCAAGGCACGAGCCTCGGGGGTTTCTCCTGCGATGGGAATACGCAGGGGATCCTCGTTCCTGCGGCGAAGCTCTTCTCTTTGCAGAGAGTCGAGTGGCTCGGGCTGGTACTCTTCATAGTCTCGTGCAGGGTCGCCGCCGTCACCTGCTCCACCACCACGGGCGAAGCCAGGAGGGCTGTGGGGCCCGTCGACCATCAAGATTTCCGCCGCTGGATCACTGCTTCCGCACTCGGATGCAGTCTCTCCGGAGCCAGTCGACTGATCGAACAAGCCGTAGAGAGATTCGTTGGGCTCGATTGCCGCAACTTGTGTAGTGGCCGATTGGCGAGCCACCGCGTGACTCACCCATCGCTGAAGCCTCGACCGGCCTGAGCGCTTGCGCTGGCGGGAGACCGGGAGGGTGGACGATGGAGGAGCCGACCGATACTGGGTCGACGGTTGCCGTAGCAGAACGCCGCGGACACATGCGCGAAAATGCGTCGCACCGCGGACGGGGAGCGCGTCTACGTCGAGTGGAGCCTCCTGGAGCCATGCGGAGTCGTCGGCGATGAAGGTGAGAGTGCCGAGACGGATCTCTTGACCCTTGACCAAAACTCCAGCAGACACCATGATGAGAGTACTCGGAAGAATCGCAACTTCTCCACAAAATCGCTAAAACACCGGCCCCACGGTGGGCGCCAACTATCGTGGTTCTAAGCCTGACAGTAGAGTGGGGGGTAGGTATGGAGAGGCAAGGTCCTAGCTATGGAGAGGTTGTAAGCACAAAGGATGTACGAGTTCAGGCCCTTCTAGGAAGAAGTAACAGCCCTACGTCTCGGAGCCCGGAGGCGGTCGAGTGGATTATGAAAGTGTGAATTACAAGGTGCCGAACCCTTCTGCCTGTGGAGGGGGGTGGCTTATATAGAGTGCGCCAGGACCCCAGCCAGCCCACGTAGGAGAGGGTTTAAGGTGAGTTAAGTCTGGGGCGTTACTGGTAACGCCCCACATAAAGGCCTTTACTATCATAAAGTCTACTTGATTGCAGGCCGTTGCAGTGCAGAGTGCCTCTTGACCTCCTGGTGGTCGAGTGAGTCTTCGTGGTCGAGTCCTTCAGACCAGTCGAGTGAATCCTCGTTGGTCGACTGGAAGGCGACCTCTTCTAAGGATGTCCTGGGGTAAGTTACTTGGATCAGGTCCATGACCCTACCCTAGGTACATAACCCCATCACTAGGCGCAGGGGGAAGGCCCAAGGGGGAGCACCAGCCCACTAGGGGCTGGTTCCCCTCCCACTTCAGCCCATGGGGACCATTCCGGAACTCCTCGTGACGTCCGGGATCTCATCCGGGACTCCGAACAACTTTCGGGTTACTGCATATACATATCTCTACAACCCTAGCGTCACCGAACCTTAAGTGTCTAGACCCTACGGGTTCGGGAGACATGTAGACATGACCGAGATGGCTCTCCGGTAAATAACCAACAGCGGGATCTGGATACCCATGTTGGCTCCCACATGCTCCTCGATGATCTCATCGGATGAACCACGATGTCGAGGATTCAAGCAACCCCGTATACAACTCCCTTTGTCAATCGATACGTTACTTGCCCGAGATTCGATCGTCGGTATCCCAATACCTCGTTCAATCTCGTTACCGGCAAGTCACTTTACTCGTACCGTAATGCATGATCCCGTGACCAGACACTTGGTCACTTTGAGCTCATTATGATGATGCATTACCGAGTGGGCCCAGAGATACCTCTCCGTCATACGGAGTGACAAATCCCAGTCTTGATCCGTGTCAACCCAACAGACACTTTCGGAGATACCCGTAGTATACCTTTATAGTCACCCAGTTACGTTGTGACGTTTGGTACACCCAGAGCACTCCTACGGTATCCGGGAGTTACACGATCTCATGGTCTAAGGAAAAGATACTTGACATTAGAAAAACTCTAGCAAACGAACTATACGATCTTGTGCTATGTTTAGGATTGGGTCTTGTCCATCACATCATTCTCCTAATGATGTGATCTCGTTATCAATGACATCCAATGTCCATAGTCAGGAAACCATGACTATCTGTTGATCAACGAGCTAGTCAACTAGAGGCTTACTAGGGACATGTTGGTGTCTATGTATTCACACATGTATTACGATTTCCGGATAACACAATTATAGCATGAATAAAAGACAATTATCATGAACAAGGAAATATAATAATAATCCTTTTATTATTGCCTCTACGGCATATTTCCAACATCTGACACTTGGAAGGGCGTGTTTTATTAAGTATCCGGTTCTAGTTTGTCATAAGGTCAAGGTACAACTCCGGGTCGTCCTTTTACGGAGGGACACGGCTATTCGAATAGATAAACTTCCCTGCAAGGGTGCACCACATTTCCCAACACGCTCGACCCCCTTTGCCCGGACACACTTTTCTGGGTCATGCCCGGCCTCGGAAGATCAACACGTCGCAGCCCCACCTAGGCACAACAGAGAGGTCAGCACTCCGGTCTAAATCCTATGGCGCAGGGGTCTGGACCCATCGCCCATTGCACACCTGCACGTTGCGAACGCGGCCGGCGAGCAGACCTAGCCTCCCTTATACAAGAGTAGGCGTTCCAGTCCAACCTGGCGCGCGCCGCCCAGTCGCTGACGTCAAGAAGGCTTTGGCTGATACCACGTCGTCGAGTGCCCATAACTGTTCCCGCGTAGTTGGTTAGTGCGTATAGGCCAGTGGCCAGACTCAAATCAAATACCCAGATCTCGTTAAGCGTGTTATTTTGAAATAACCGCGGACGCCGACCAGGGCCAGGCCCACCTCTCTCCTAGGTGGTCTCAACCTACCCTGTCGCTCTGCCACAAAGGTTCACTCAAAGGGCCGTCCGGACAAACGTCCTTTCAGACCCAATCCGTGAATCACTCGCGGGTACTCTACGAGCCGACCCGACTTTAGTCACAACAAATAACATATAATATGTATATGAGTATATGCCCGTGATCACCTCCCGAGTGATCACGGCCCAATAGTATAGCATGGCAGACAGACAAGAATGTAGGGCCACTGATGATAAACTAGCATCCTATACTAAGCATTTAGGATTGCAGGTAAGGTATCAATAACTGTAGCAACAATGACAGGCTATGCAACAGGATATGATTAACGGAAAGCAGTAACATGCTACACTACTCTAATGCAAGTAGTATAGAGAAGAGTAGGCGATATCTGGTGATCAGGAGGGCTTGCCTGGTTGCTCTGACAAGGAGGGGTCGTCATCGATGTAGTCCAACACAGGGGTACCGATAGCGGTCTCGGGGTTTAACGGAAAGAAGTAACGGAGGGGAACACAATAAATAATAAAGCAATCAAAGCATCACAAAGTATTACATGACAATATGCGGTGCTAGAGGTGACCTAACACAGTACTTGGTGATACCGGCAAAGGGGGGAAACATCCGGGAAAGTATCCCCGAAGTTTCGCGTTTTCGGACAAATGAACCGGAGGGGAAAAGTTGCATGTTTGCTATGCTAGGGATGTGTTGCGGATGAACGGGCTACGTATCCGGATTCGTCTCGTCGTTCTGAGTAACTTTCATGTAGAAAACTTTTTCATCCGAGTTACGGTTGATTTTCTATGGATTTCTAAAGTTTTAACAATATTCTGGAATCAGTATTAATTCGAAATTAAAAAGTTGAAATGCTATGTGCACCTAGATCTGTGTACACAAAGGTGTACCAGAGAGTGACATATGGGTCCAGGGGGACCCGGTTGACCAGTCAAAGTTTGACTGGTCAACAGGGGGTGGGGCCCTCCTGTCATACTCACATTTAGCTTATTACGATTTAGTTAGGCTAACTAAGTAATTAGTTTAATTAAACCATTTTAATTAATTTAATTAATTAATTATATTTTTATATCTTTTTTAAGAAAAGTTTTTTTTACATTTACATTTTTTTAAGAGAAGAGGTCCGTGGGGCCCGTTGTCATAGGCTCAACGGCCTAGCGGGGTGGGTTATCGATTGCACGGGTGCGGGTGCCTGTGCTCGAGGCCACCAGGAAGCGGGAAGCAGGGTGATGCCTCGGGCGGCGGTGGCAGCAAGTGACGGGGCGCAGCCCGGAACGGGCCCGGGTCGTCGGAGCCAGGGCGATGGCCTGGACGAGGCCGGAGTGAGCGGGCGGCGCGTGAGGAGCGGCGCGGGGCTTTTGCAGCGCAAGCTGGGGGGGAGGGTGGCCAGCGGGGAGGAGCAACAGCAGTGGCACGTCACAAGGGCGGGGACAGCGGCCACGGTGTGCGGTGGCCGCGGCAGCAAAGGCTAGGCTACGGCAGCGCGGGCCTTGGCGGCCAAAATGGAGGAGGGGGTTGTGGGCGCGCGGACCACGGACGAGGATGGCTCGGGCGCGTGGCCACGCAGGAGCGGCGCGCGCGGGAGTGTGGCCCGGCGAGTACGACGACCGGTAGAGGAACACTGGCGGACAGGGGGGATTACCCTCCGTTTGCAGAGGAGGGGCGGCGAGGCGCAATGGCGTTCGGTGAGGGAGAGGCGAGGCGGCGTGTCCGTCGAGGGCGGCACCGCGCGACAGCGGGGTTGGGCGGTGAGGCGACGGCGGCGACGCCGGGCGGTGGCGTTGTCGGGGCGCCGCGGCGAGGCGCCCAGTTCGGGAGGGGGAGGAGGCGAGGAGGACGGCGCAGGGGTGCGAGGCGGCGCGGTTGCTGGTGCTCGTTGCCCCCGATCTGAATCGAGGGGAGGGGGAGAGGGAGCGAGAGACGCGGGGAATCGAGGGAAGTGGGGGTAGCGGTTAGGGTTTCGGGGGGTAGGGGCCATATAGGCCAGGGAGGTGCGGGGTGGGCCGGCCTTGTTGGGCCTGAGGCCAGCTGGGCCGGGTCCCAGCAGGGGGGTTCTTTTTTTACTTTGCTTTTTTACTTTTGCTTATTTCCTTTTTCTGTTTTCTTTTATTTCTTGATCTAATTTTGTTTTATACATCACAAAGTGAATTCCTAAATTAGTGTCTCATCAACACCCACTACCGCAAAATTTTTTACCCAAAACAAAATAGATTAGTATTTTGTAAAACATCAAAGACATTTATTTAATTGTTTCAACTACTGTTTTAACCACTTTAGAGCATTTAAGCATTCTACAAAAGTGTGGTTTCTCCACCATAACTACCTATGCATTATTTGGCATAACCCAAACATTTAAGTTTTAATATTTGAAAGCTTTTGATGTTTTCCTTGATTTTGAATTTGAATTTGTATCGTTTTGAACTAACGTGAGATTATCAACAGTAACCGAGGTGACGTGGCATCATTAGCAGAGGTTCACTGTAGCTTAATTATCCAGGCGTCACAACAGGTGTCTCCGATGGTGTTTGTTGAGTTGGCATAGATCGAGATTAAGATTTGTCACTCCGTGTATCGGAGAGGTATCTCTGGGCCCTCTCGGTAATACACATCACTATGAGCCTTGCAAGCAACGTGACTAATGAGTTAGTCACAGGATGATGCATTACGGAACGAGTAAAGATACTTGCCGGTAACGAGATTGAACTAGGTATGATGATACCGATGATCGAATCTCGGGCAAATAACATACCGATGACAAAGGGAACAACATATGTTGTTGTGCGGTTTAACCGATAAAGATCTTCGTAGAATATGTAGGAACCAATATGAGCATCCAGGTTCCTCTATTGGTTATTGACCGGAGACGTGTCTCGGTCATGTCTACATAGTTCTCGAACCCGTAGGGTCCGCATGCTTAACGTTCGATGACGATATGTATTATGAGTTATGTGATTTGATGTACTGAAGGTTATTCGGAGTCCCGGATGAGATCATGGACATGACGAGGAGTCTCGAAATGGTCAAGACATAAAGATTGATATATTGGAAGGTTATATTCGAACACTGGAATGGTTCCGAAGTGTATCGAGTATTTTCCGGAGTACCAGGAGGTTACCGGAACCCCCCGGGGGATTAATGGGCCACAATGGGCCTTAGTGGAGAAGAGAGAGGGCCGGCCAGAGGTGGCGCGCGTCCTCCCCCTTTCCCAGTCCGAATGGGACAAGGGGAAGGGGGGGCACCCCCCTCCTTCCTTCTCTTCTCTCCTCTTTCCCTTCTTCTCCTTCTTGGACTAGGAAAGGGGGAAACCTACTCCTACTAGGAGTAGGATTCTTACCCCTTGGCACGCCCCTTGTGGCCGGCTGGCCTCCTCCTCCCCTCCTTTATGTACGGGGGATGGGGCAGCTCATAGACACATAAGTTGATCTTTCGTCGTGTGCGGTGCCCCCTCCACAGTTTTCCACCTCGGTCATATTGTCGTAGTGCTTAGGCGAAGCCCCGCGTCAGTAACTTGATCATCACCGTCAACACGCCGTCGTGCTGACGCAACTCACCCTCGGCCTCAACTGGATAAAGAGTACGAGGGACGTCACCGAGCTGAACGTGTGCAGATCGCGGAGGTGCCATGCGTTCGGTACTTGATCGGTTGGATCGCGAAAACGTTTGACTACATCAACCGCGTTAATATACGCTTCTGCTTTCGGTCCACGAGGGTATGTAGACACACTCTCCCCTCTCGTTGTTATGCATCTCCTAGATAGATCTTGCGTGATCATAGGAATTTTTTTGAAATACTGCGTTTCCCAACAGATATGGTACTTTGGTTCTGTATGTAGGAGTAGGACTTTGGTTTAGATTTTAGTTTCTCTATGGGGCTTTCCATATGTCTATTCAGACTTCAGATTATTTTATTCTTTTCATAATAATTAATTAATAAAACATCAAATGGAATTCCTTTTCATGTTGTGCCCTACAGGGAACTTGTGTGATGGTCGTCAACAATTTGAAGAGCTCCGTGTAATAATTCGAATGTAAGTAGTCCCTCTATGCATGTGTGCTTCTATGTATTTCCAACTTATTCTCTGTCTATGAAATGATTATATTAGCTTTATAGTCTACCTTCATTTTTCATTTGTATCATGATGCATCAATAATAATAGTACTTGGCCAATAAGTCTTTCCATGATACATGATCATTAATTATGTTGTTACTAATGTGGCTTCTATAGTTACTCTGAGAATAACTTCCATCATGTTTCTCCAACATGCACTACAGTAATATAGTATGTTCTGACTATCATGCCTCTTAATTTCCAATATATTTCCGACCAATGATGTTGCTTCCTAATTTTCAGTATTACAGTATAGCTCGATAGGCATTCATATCTTTCTCTCGGCCTTTGGTTTGTTTTTCAACGTAGCTATATTCAAGGTTATGTTTTACAAGTATTACAGTGGTGCATTTACAGGATGGTTTGCCCATTGATTAGACATGTGAAAGGCGGGTGATGCATGCTAAGCAATGGGGAGCTCAGGGCACGATCAACAGTTTCAGCTACATCTATGCATCTCTAAGTCTCCCTTAGAATTTGTACTCAACTCAAAATACAAAATATCAAGTGTACATGTTTTCCGGACATGAAATTGGTGAATGCTGACATGCCTGTTGCAATCAGATCGAATTAAAGATCAAGAAGTTCAAGGACACTCTTGCAAAAGCATGGACCAGACATGTGCATCCTCTGCCTGGCACAGGGGCCAAGGAGTTTGAGATCTTCGCTATGGCTGCAAACAAGGACTTACAATTCATCTACAACGAGGATTCGATGATTCTGCCGATTCCAGAAGTCATCAGGATGTAAGTTGATGCAATTGGAGTCCTCACCCCCTCTAGAAGATAGATCGAGACAAGTGAATTAGTAGTTTAGATACATGTGAATTCGGCCATTTCTATACATATTTTCCTCTCATGTGTTGTGTGTTGGCATGATTGTAGGCTTACCATCTTAGTTTTTACTGGATGCTCCGGTTAGTAAGATTACCAAAGTTATATCTCCCGAGAAAAGAAAGACTAATTATGCTCGTATCTATTTATTTGTGTTTATTTTGCGAGATTGAGGTGATGCAAACTTGAATTATGAATGAACTATTTATCCTTGCTTATTAAGGTGTAGTGAAAACTTTGACCTATGTGCTACCTAAAATTGCTTATTTTAGGAAAATTCTCTACACATAGGTCATACTCGTATGTTCTTGATGACCAGTTTAGGTGACCGGATGAGATTGGAGCGGGGTGTGTGGCAAGCTGCACTTCCTATCTAGTCGAGCTAATTGCAAGAACCCTCCATATTAAGGGACGAGTTTGCATAAAGAACGACTTTATGATTTTCATCAAAAAACACACCATCTATGGTAATTTTTTTGGCAAGTGTGGTGGTATGCTTGAGGAGGGTTTTAACCTAGGAGACCCACTGGCGTCGTCTTCGAGATGTGTTGTTTCGGATGCCCCCTTGATTTGTTTGTAATTGTGCTTTGCGGGGAGGGAACGAGCAATGATGGTAGGCCTGTTCATGAGCAAAGATTCTCTATCAATCGATTTAATTGCAAAAACCACCACACTAAGGGATGGATTTGTAGAAAGAAGGGTTCTATGAATTTTTGGCAAAAAACACAATGTTCATGGTAATTTTTTGCGTAAACCACAGATTGATGGATTAGAGCGCTTTGAGCACGTTTATGACAGATGGGTCTCGTGCACCAGGAGCAGACTTGGCAAAAATGGCCCGTGGGCACTTGGACTCGTCTTTTCTAGTCAAACCCCCAGCATAGCCCATTCTACGAAAACACCCAACCACCTCCGACATCTCTCGCCGGCAACCACCTCCATCTTCTCCTGTCAGCGCCGTGGCACGGTCCCGCTCCACTTTCGTCTGCATCAATGTGCCTTGCCTTCCTCCATTGACGCGGCTCCGGCGTCGAATCCGAGCATCCACAGCCCATCCATGATGAGCCGCTGCCACTTATGTCCTCTTCTCCCTGCACTACGACAACCAGCAGAAGGGGCCTCCAACGGTGACTAATGCGCACGGGGAGACGACAAGTGCATACACGCCAAAACACGCAGCACATGCAGGCATTGGCTGGGCTGAGACATAGGTACAATTTTTGGTTGCATACACTTAGTGTGATTAAGAGTTAACAGCTACAGTAAAGTGCCTTGACAACTACGATGGACGGCGGCCATGACGTCGCATCCGACGCGACAAGCACAGAGTCGTGAGTAACCAATCCCGGCGGCGGCGCGGCAAACACGTCAAGGACGAGAAGAACGACACCGGCAACGGCAAGTGTAGTAGGACGCGGGAGAGTAGTCTGAGAGGAACGACGCCGATAACGTTATTAGTGTAGTAATATGTGAGAGAAGAGGCTGATGAGTGTTATTTTTACACTACACTAATCTGAGTTTAAACCGAAATATTTCAAAAACCGAGATATTCGCTCTGATATTGCTACTAATGACTAATGAATGCAAAATATTCCAATATTGGATCTTCATTTTGTTTTCACAGAAAATGGGCTATTTATGGACGAAATCAATCCAATACATGGAAAGGAGTAAAGCGGGGATAGAGATTAAGTGGGAGGCGCACCAGGGGAAACAGAGCAAAAGACGCCCATACAAGCGGGCGGTCATATGGCGTGGTAACCGAGGTGTCTGATCCACCTGAACAACCTTTATAAAGGGGTTGACGCCAAATGAGCAACATAACATCGCGGAACAATCTAGCCATCGTCATCTTCACCGTAGCCAACTCCATTTCCCATCTCCATAGCCACAACCTTCACCACCACCATAGTTCTCAACAATCTAGTCATACTTGTAACAGTGTATCACACACGACATTCATTATAATACATATTATCAATCAATCAATCTCCATGATGTGCTTTTTGATGAGTTCTTCGTGTGATCTGATCTTCATGTGTGAGTAGTTCGGTAAGGTCATGGGTTGAAACAAGGGCCTTGCAACCCGATGTATTTGTTGGAGGGATCAATGGAAGTACTTTGAATTAACATCTCGTATGTATAGCATAAAATTGTTCCGTAGTTGTCTCATGTCTCATTTGTGTTCTTCATCCCTGTAGGTACTTATAATAATGAAGAGCGAGTCACAGAGAGGCTAATGGTAGGGAGACCGTGAATAGTTATTCTGAACACCAGTGACAAAAAGGTTTAGTACGGTAACACGGATCCTATTCTTGGGGATTCAAAAGGTGTAGTCATTAAACGCCCAATGCTTTTGTCTGGTTATTGCAACCTTAATTATCGGGCAACACCGCGCGACGGATAGGGCCTTCGGTTGGACATCCGACTCGATGCAGGACACGTGTCAATCAAGCCGTAATTTGGACACATCCCCTACTTTGATAGATAGCAAGCATATCTTGATGGACGACTTCCAAAGCACAAATTAAGATCATGATGCACTAGTAGAAAAAGGGTCTAATGTGAAACTTATTAGTCCCGGTTTATAATTGAACCGGCACTAATGTGACCAATAGTACCGGTTCCAACGGCTAGGCGGGCGGCGCTCATTAGTACCGGTTCGTGGCGAACCTTTAGTACCGGTTCGTGCCACGAACCGGTACTAAAGAGATTGTGGCCTTTAGTACGGGTTGGTGGCTTCAACCGATACTAAAGGGGGGGTCTTTAGTACCGGTTGGAGCCACCAACCGGTACTAAAGGTGGTGGCCTTTAGTACGGGTTGATGGCTCCAACCGGTACTAAAGACCCCCCCTTTTAGTGCCGGTTGGAGCCACCAACTGGTACTAAAGGTGGTGTGCTGCCACCCGTAGTGCATAATGTTTAGTCCCACCTCGCTAGTTGAGAGGAGTTCGCACCGATTTATAAGCCCCGCCGCGGCTACCGTGTCGAGCTCCTCTCTAAGCAGGCCTTTGTGGGCCTATTGCAAGTCTTCTGCCCTGTGGGGCCTACTGGGCCGTACGGGCCTGCATCCTGGCCCAACTAGAGATTGGGTTTCTAGTCGTACGCAGGCCGTGCCGGCCCAGTAGGCGGGCTGTTTTTACTTTATTTCAAAAATAAAAAAATTCTTACCAATCGGGACTAAAGATCCTCCAGACCACGGTGCGCCTCGTGCCACGTGGTTTCCCTTTAGCACCGGTTCGTGCTGAACCGGTACTAAAGGGGGGGGGGGCTTTAGTGCCCACACTTTAGTGCCGGTTACCGAACCGGCACTAAAGGGCCTTACGAACCGGTGCTATTGCCCGGTTCTGCACTAGTGATGGTCCCAGCATAAATATATGGTTGCAAGAATAAGTCCTCGTACCCATGCTCATTTTTATTATATGTGCTTTCAGTGTTAGCTTGATTTATGATTCAGTCAAAAGCTGGAATTTAATTCTCTAGCAAAAGCTTGTTTGAGACCCTAGTTTAAAGGGCACCTTACTCTCGTGGGTTCAATAACTCGGCTCACCTTTGGGGGGGAGGCGAGAATTCTTTCTGCTCCATTTACGGATCACTAAACGACGCCGGCGGCAGTGCCCATGTAGTAGGACACAGGAGAGGAGGCCGGGAGGAGCAACGCCGGTAGTGGCGTCAGTGTAGTAGGACGTTGGAGAGGAGGCCGAGAGGAATGACGCCGGTGGCGGTGCCAACAGATTAGGACGCCAGAGAGAAGGCTGAGAGAAACGACACCGATGATGGCACCAGTGTAGTAGGACGCGGGAGAGGAGGCTTGGAGGAACGATTGAAGCAGGTTAAAGAGTGTCATTAGAAAAGACCACACATATACATATATACATTCCGCGAGTAAGGTGTAGATCTACTAGTCTATGATCATCGAAATAGAAAACGTGCAACACAAGACTAGTGGTGGGAAGGGACTGATGCCTTCCCACCCACCCAGGTTCAAGGCATGGTACTTATAATTTGGGTTTGTTGCACCAATTATACTGTAGGGGGTTCCCTTACAGTCTTTCTATCAAAAAAAGAGTCATATGAAACACCAAGCTGAATCTAGTGGTGAAAGAAAATTTCAAACGGTCGCCCAAGTGTGAAGATTTTATCAAAATCCATCAAAAACCTTCAAACATTAGCATGCAATTAATGTTTATGGTTTATGGAATTCGTAACCGATCATCTAAATGGAACCACAACATTGATGTACATGTTTTTCATATAGAACATATCTCGAATCGGAGTATCCTTGTGTAGATTAGAAGAGAAGAAGATTAAGGGGTGATTAGAACATAACGCGTGAAAAAACACGTACACCCATGTGCACGCAAAGTCTCTTTTACCGGTGCCGGGATGTACCGCCACAGCATCCACCACACAGTGCCTTTAAGATTCGTGCAATTCCGGTCCTACTCCATCAGTATAGCTATATATTATCCAACCCTCATCTTCGTATCTCAGCACTTTAAGTCAAATCAATGGTTCCCTCCATCCCATCCATGCATGCATGACACATATTATCTCTCCTCCCCAGCATGCATGACACGGACACAATCGCTCTCATCTCTCCCTCACTAAATTCATGTCCTTTTATTTCTCTTTAGATAATTTCAATCATTCATATCTTTTAAGCTACAAATTTATTTTTGAAACTTTTTATATATTTGAATTCCTAGCGACGAGACCTTTCGAACAAGACCAATTTTCAATGCATTTAAACTAGTTTCAATTTTACCATTTCAAACAAATTTATGTTGTCAGAACTATGTTAAAAATATGTGTATTGCATTATTCTAGAATTAAGTGAAATCCAATTTTGAAACGAGTGAAATTGTTAAAAATGATAGTTATTTTGAAATAAGTGAAATAACCTTTCTATAATAAGTGAAATTATTTTCTTGAAATGAGTGAAATCTTTTTTTCATACACATGACAGATATTCCGGTGTGAAGTACGTGAAACTTATTATTTCAAAGTTTTGAAACTAGTTATTTGATACAAGTGAAATATGTGTTTTAAAATGGACAAACTGACTTTTCCAAAATATGTTTTTTTTCTGAGTGAAATCTGTATTTTGAAATGACTAAAACTTGTTTTCTTAATTGCGTGAAATTATTTTCTCTAAATTGAGTGAAATCGGTTATTTCAAATAAGTGAAATCAGTTTATTTAAGATATGTGAACCAAGTGTTGTTGTGATGAGTGAAACCTTTTTTTAACTCATGAAAAATAAATTTCTCAAAGGAGTGAAATGTGCCTTTTCAAGTTAGTCAAATACTTTTTTGAAAGAAGTGAAATACATTTTTTCTGAACTAAGTTAAATAGGTTCTTCGAATTGAGTGAAACTAATTTTATGAAATAACTGAAATCATTGTTTGAATGATTGAAATCGTTTCTTGAAATGAGTGAAATATAATTTTTGAAACGAGCAAATTCTGTTTTATGAAGTGCGCGAATTTGTTTTTTCAACTGAGTGAAATCGGTTTCTTTAAAGAACTGCAATGAGTTATTCAAAACGAGTGAAATCAGCTGGGTGAAGTTAGTTTGTAAGTACCGTATTCCAGTTTGTGATTTTTTTTTGAAACCATAGATAACACTTATATGAAATAGTGAAACCTTTTAGTGTTTTATGAAACTGATTTCATAGATAATTGAAATATATACAAAAAATGTAGTTCAAATATATCCAAAATTGATCTTGTTCTACAGGTCTTCACACCATGAGTTCAAATATATAAAAAGTTTTAATAATGAACTTTTGGTTCAAAAGATACGAATCCTTAAAAATCTGAGAATGAAAATAAAATGCATGTATAGTGTATGTGGAGATAGAATATTTCAACATGCATGCAATGATGCAACGCTTTGCTGCTTGACACATTCTCTCTTTCATGACAAAAGTTGAAAAGACATGCAAAGGGTCCATATGTATTCTTTTTGTATTCCATTAACTTGTTCTATATCTCAAATAGGTGCATGAATCCCTAAAATTGCATGGATGGCCGATTCTCCACCGGTACGTCCCGCCACCGGTAAAAAAAACTTATTCGCCCATGTGCACCTGTGCACCAGGGCCACCGGCTCGCATCGAGCACGCGTCGCAAGAGCTCTCCACGCCGGCTTCATTGCATCCGTCGGGGCTGGCTCTTTGGAAACACTTGATTTGAGCGTTCCGTCACAATCAGGTCCAGAGGAGCAAATCCTATACGACGCCTTAAGCCCCAGTTTCTTCATTATTAGTGGTTGGGGGTCAGCCCTGAGGGTACCCGCGAGTTGAAGTGAAATTCGGGTGGGTCCGTAGAGCACCCGCCCTGTGGCGCCGCTTGAGAGAAAGTTGTGCGCATGTTTTCATTAAAAAATACATGAAGTCCTAACCTTTATCTGGAAAAATATTTTAAAAAAATCCTCACCTTCATCTAGAAAAATAAGTAAAAATAAAAACAAAAAAGCACCAATGCAACATACCAGTAAGCGTCACTTTGCACAGCCCTCCATTTAAAAAAATATATGGGGTCATCACCTTCATCTAAAAAAACATTTAAAATATTTCTGACCTCCATCTAAAAATAATATCTCAAAAGCTTTTTTACTATGGCCAACCAGCTTGCGCCACATGGCATAGCTGGTAGGCCACGCTTCGCGGACGCTTAATGGGTTTAATAATTTGCAAACGGCATTACCCTCTATGCTCTCGATCTAAATGGGCTGGCCCAACGCCCACAGGAAGCTCCCCTCTCCCGGTTCTAAGAAGCTCTCTAACTGTTTTTTCCTTCTAAAAAAACTGTTTCTTTTTTTGAATCAGTTTTCCCCTTTTCTGTTTCTTTTCTTTAATCTTTATTTTTTTATTTTTTGTCCAAAATGCACGATTTTTTTCAAATTCAATGATTTTTAATCAAAATCAATGAACTCTTTTCAAATCAATGAAGTTTTTTCAAATTTGATGTATTTTTTCATCGATGATATTTTCAAATTTGATGAACATTTTAAAATTTGATGAACTTCTTTTTTCGAAATTGATGAATTATTCTCAAATTTGATGTTGTTTTTCAAATTTGTTTTTTTAAATAGTTTTTTTCAAATTCTTTTTCTTAACTCGATGATTTTGTTTTCAAATTCGATCAATTTTTTTGTACTACTTTCAGATATATCAAAACAACAAACACCTTGCAACTCACAAATGCTTTCGGGTAGCTTTGCCAGTTTGCCACCATTTAGGCACAAAAGGAGAATGTTGTAGAGATGCTTGAACTACTTGCATCTCACTCCAAATATAAGTGAATGCAATTTGATCTGATGTCTCCTCAGAGATAAATTATCCACTTCAACTGACATATGGCGGACCATGTGTACGTGCAAGTTTAAGGTCATACTGAGTGGCCTTTAAAAATAGAACAGGGACTAAAACAAATAAAATTGTTGAAGGAGCACAGCTCGTCATTCATTACATGTCATCTTCTTAGAAATTCAGTCATGTCGTAAATACATTGACAATACTTTGGTAGCTGGAACACCATAAATATTGAGAGAAAACCCTACAAACAGCCCCGTATAGCCCTGGCCTAGATATATATCGTTAGCTCGACACCTAAAATTGCAACTACAAATTCAAAGCTTTGTCCGTCTCTGGTGCAGCTGCTATATGGACTGATCGGACGCAGAAGTGAGGTCAAATTTAGCCAGCTAATGACTGGCTTAGTGTTAGTGGCATATATACATCTCATATGAGTAGGATGCATTGGGAATATGAATTTAACAGCTATCTTCAGAGCGTCTACAGCGAGTGAGAAGACCACATGCCTATCAGGCTAAGCAAGTTAATCTTGGCCACAGCACACTCTTTGCCGTCCTGATCAGAGCTAGACATGTGAATAATCAGCCCTTGATGTCCCTGTGGGTGGCTGGGTAGAAGAAGCTTTAGTTGGTTTTTGCTGGGAGAAAAAGGTTTAGTGGGTCGCTTCTTGTCCTGGTTTTCATCGAAACAACCCAACTGCGCGAAATCATGCGATCGACTTCACATGAACCGGCCAAGGACATTTTTTTAATTAATACAAGGAAATCACCACTCGGTTAGATGGTTAAGTTGCCTGGGATGTAAAAACAGTTGGTATGAGTGTTAGGGCCAAGCATCCATAAAGCCAATCTTCCAAGTCTATTTTGTTATCCTCTGTTCGAAACAATTGAAAAAGAGGCTGCTCTGTTAGAGCAGAGCGAGCATTATTTATACTACCTTGGAGAGATCCTTGAGATGGGTCTTGGCGTCTTGCCCTAGGCATTCTCCAGCACCAGGACCTCCTGCTCCTTGGGCTCCAGCAGATCAAAGATGTGGGTGTCCTGCACCACCTACCACCTGGTAGAACAAGACCCTGACGGCGCCGCCGATGGATGCAGCGAACTGGAGGATCTCCTCCATGGCGATGCTGAGCTCGCCCTGCTGGTCCAGCATATGGTCCGAAGTAGTAAGAATGGTGGGTACCTTGAAGAGGTGGTCCTTGGCGGTGGCGGCGCACGCGACGAAGTAGGCGTTGCCGGTGGTGGTGCAGGTGGTGGGCGAGGAGGGGGTTGAGCTCGTGGATGGAGACGTGGTGGTTGTCCTCGTCCAGCGGGTAGCACTAGTCCAGCCTGTGCTCCCCCTTGCGCTTGCCGGCAGCAGCCCTCCTGCACGCACGCACGGAGGAGGAGGAAAACAAGTAACAAAGTCTTGATTTTCAAAGTTTGTGAACTATTTTTAAAATCCGTGAATTTTTTTTAATTCATGATTTTTTTTATTTTTTATTTTTTTCTAAAAGTTAACAGTTGACCGGTCAACTAGTCAACAACGGGATCAAATGCGATCGAGCGACTAGGGAGCGCTTGCCTTGGGACAGTCCACGAGCGAGGGCGTGTGGTCGCTCCTTGTTAACGTGTATTGTACCTGTGTATGTATATGTACTTGTATTTCTAGTTTATAGGATCATGGAGCATGCCCGGGCCTACGTGCCACTTCCATCGGGCTCATTGTAACCACTCCTCTGTATGTATATCTTGTACTCCGGTATGGGTGAATGAATGCATTGAGACAATTGATTATTCTACTTGGTATCAGACTCCAGGCAACCCTCCCATGGCCGAGCACTCGATTGCCGCCGCCACTTCTTCGGCCACCAGCTCGGCCACCTCGCCGGGGACTCTCTCCAGCTCGGCCATCGGCGCCGACACCACCGCCGGCACGTCCTCTCCCTTCATCTTCGGCACCATCCCCTCTTCCCACAGTGGCTCCTCCCCCTCGCTCGGTTCTCAGTTCGCCCCCCTTTTCCCCCAGTCCACGGCGCCGCCGCTCTCTTTCGCCGCCGCCACCTCCCCACCCCATTTTCCGCGACAGCATCCAGAACCACATCAAGTTTCTCCTCAACCCCGACGATCACAACTACCACAAGTGGAAGTCCTTCTTCCTTCTTGTTCTGATCCGCTATGGCGTCTCTCAGTTCATCGAAGCGCCCCTTCCCCCCAACGCCACCGCGTTCCAGCGCGAGCTCGACGCCCACCTCGTGCTCTGGATCTACTCCACCCTCGCCGACAACCTCATCGATCACGTCGTCGGGGCCACCACCACCTACGATCTCTGGCATCGCATTCGCGACTACTTCCTGGCGAACCGCGCGGCGCGGTACATGATACTGAACCGGCAATACCACAACCTCAAACAGGGGGATCTCTCCGTCGCCGAGTACGCCCGTCGTATGAAGCTTCTCACCGCCGGCCTCGCCGTCACCGAGGTGGATCTCACCACTCAGTTTCTTCATGGCATCGACAAACGTCTCGACACCATCCGCGTCGTGCTCGGGGACACAGTTCCTCTGCCGCCGTTCGAGACGGTGTTCTCTCGCCTGAAGCTCACCGAGGAGAACCTTGCCCAGCGCGTGGCTGATGAGCCGGCCACGATCCTCGCTGTCACCGGGGGCGGCGGCCCCTCCGCCAGCTCCTCTGGATCCGGTGGCTCCGGTCCTTGCCCCGTCGACCGCACTGATCGGGGCCCCGCCTCTCCGGCCGGCCGCGGCTCTGGCAACCGCGCTGATGGTGGCGACCGCGGTGGACGCGGCCGTGGGCGCGGGTGCGGCCGTGGACGCGGTGATCACGGCGGCCGTGGCAACCCCCTGCCCATGTCCTACAATCCCTACATGGGGTTCTTCGCGCCTTACGGGATGGCCCTCCCGAACCCGCGCCCTGGCTGGGTGCCTCCCAACGCCGCCGGGGTGCTCGGCCCACGGCCAGGGTCCCATGCGCAGGCGTATCCGATGCAGTTCTCCGGCTACCCGGCGCCCACGCCACCTGTGCCACCCTCCTGGGATCACCTCGCCATGCTCCAGGCCGCGTACAGCGCCAATGGCTTCTCCAACAATGGCTCCGCTCCGAACGAGTGGTACCTCGACAGCGGCGCCTCCTCCCACGTCACCGGCAACCCTGGTAACCTCGACCTCTCGAATCCTTCTTTAAAGCCTCGTTTCACTAGTATTGTTGTTGGCAATGGCACACATCTCCCCATTCAAGCCACTGGCTCGGCCACCCTGCCCCCTCACAACTTCCATCTACGCGACGTTCTCTTTTCTCCTCATGTAGTCACTAGTCTCATTTCTGTTCGCCAGTTCACCAAAGATAACTCATGCTCTATTGAATTTTTCCCTCTTGGCTTTGTTGTGAAGGACCTTCGAACCAGGAGGGTAATCATGATCTCCGCTAGCTCCGGCGACCTCTACCCCTTCTTCGGCAATAACAAACCTTGGAGCACCGCCCTCTCCGCCACAACTTCCACCGCCGACGTATGGCATCGCCGGCTTGGCCACCCCAGCCCCCAAGTTACTTCTTCCTTAGTGGCCCATGATTTTCTTCCATCTTGTAATAAAATTGCGCATACACCGTGTAATGCTTGCCAACTTGGACGGTAGCCGCGCCTCCCCTTTCCTACTTCACATAGTCGCACTTTTGCTCCATTTGAGCTCATTCATTGTGATTTATGGACCAGCCCTGTTGTAAGCTTTTCCGGTTATCAATATTACTTAATTGTGCTTGATGATTACACTCACTTCTCCTGATCTTTTCCTCTTCGCAATAAGTCGGACACACCTCTTACTCTCCAACGCTTTTTCTCTTACGTTTGTACTCAATACAATGTGATCATCAAAGCACTACAATGCGATAACGGTGGCGAGTTTATCAACTCCACACTACGTGCGTTCTTCTCCACTAATGGCATTGCCTACCGCTTCTCTTGCCCTCACACCTCACCCCAAAATGGCAAGGCCGAACGGCTTCTACGCACCACCAACGACATCATCCGCACCCTCCTAGTCCAAGCCAACCTCACACCTTCATTTTGGGCTGAGGCCTTGCACACGGCCACGTATCTTCTCAACCGTCGCCCTTCCCGTGCCATTCACGATCACACACCTTACTTTATGCTTCATGGCATTCACCCCACGTACGACCATTTACGAGTGTTCGGGTGTCTTTGTTACCCCAACCTATATTCCACCTCTCCCCACAAACTAGTCCCGTGCTCCACTCGCTGCATTTTCCTTGGATATCCTCTTGAACACAAAGGGTATCGTTGCTACGATCTCTCACAACGACGCGTAATCGTCTCTCGACACGTCACGTTTGACAAAACTATTTTTCCATATGACCCACCCACACCAACACCCAACCAGCCTGCTCCGCAGAAAATCCCGCCTCGCTTCCCCTCCAATCGCTGCCAGATTCGCTGCTCCCCTCACCTACCTCGTACCGGGTCCCACGCGATCCCCCGGATGGGACGCCCCCATGCACGACAATCCCGCCTGGCCAACTAACCCCAAGCCCACCAACCACCTCCCCATGCAGCTCCCCCACTGGATCGCACCGGTCCCCCACCCCACCCACGCACCCACGCGCGTCCTTGGGTCCCACGCCCGCTTCGCCCACCACACCCGCTTCCTTGGATTGCCCACCCGGATCGCCTGCCCGCGGATCCTCCTTGGATCCCGCATCTTCCAGCCCTGCCACCGACCCCACGCCATCCACCTCTGATTCCGCGCCATCCACTCCCGTGCAGCCACGTCTCCCACCTCGCGCCCAGCCCATTCTGCCCCCGCACAATTCACATAAAATGCAGACTCGCTCCAAATCCGGTTTTTGCCAACCGAAGCGCCTTTTCCTTGCCACCTTCGACTCCTCCACCATATCACCCATCCCTCCCACGTACCGTTCCGCTCTCAAAGACCCCCACTGGCAACGTGCAATGCTAGATGAATATGATGCTTTAATCAAGAATTCTACTTGGCCTTTGGTTCCCAGACCTGCAGGTGTCAATGTGGTGACCGACAAGTGGATATATCGCCACAAGTTCCACCCTGATGGTACCTTGGCTCGGTACAAGGCACGTTGGGTCGTGCGTGGCTTCACTCAGCGGGAGGGTGTCGACTACGACGAGACTTTCAGCCCGGTTGTCAAACCGGCCACCATTCGCGCCGTGCTCAGCATCGCCACCTCAAGCAAATGGCCCATTCACCAACTTGACGTGAAGAATGCATTCCTCCATGGTCATCTCAAGGAAACGGTGTATTGCGCTCAACCATCCGGCTTCGGGGATCCCTCCCGGCCGGACCATGTGTGCCTTCTTCGCAAATCCCTCTACGGCTTGAAGCAAGCCCCTCGCACATGGTTTCACCGCTTCCGTTCTTTCCTCTTGTCACTCGGGTTCACCGCATCCAAAAGCGACTCTTCGCTCTTCATCTTGCACAGTGGGGCCTCTCTTGCTTATCTTCTTGTGTATGTCGATGATATCATCCTCACCGCTAGCACCCCGCATACTCTCCACCACATCATCTCCTCTCTCAAGCAAGAGTTTTCCATGTCTGATCTCGGTGACCTCCATCACTTCCTAGGCATCAACGTCACACCCAACACCCAAGGCCTGTTCTTGTGCCAGCAGCAATATGCTCTTGAGGTCCTTGAGCGCGCGAAGATGCTCAACTGCAAGCCTGTCTCTACTCCCATTGACACACAATCCAAACTCTCTACCCACGCTGGTCGTCTTCTTGACAACCCCACTCTATATCGCAGCCTAGCTGATGCACTTCAGTACCTCACCCTCACTCGCCCCGACATATCCTACGTGGTTCAACAAGTATGTCTCTTCATGCATGCGCCTAGAGATTCTCACATGCAACTCATCAAACGCATTCTCAGATATCTCCGTGGCACTACCCACTATGGCTTATAGCTGTACACATCCTCCTCCCTCGACCTTGTGGCCTATACCGACGCCGATTGGGCCGGCTGTCCGGACACGCGCAAATCCACCTCCGGGTTCTATGTGTTCCTCGGCCACAACCTACTCTCCTGGTCCTCTAAGAGGCAAGCCACTATCTCTCGGTCTAGTGCCGAGGCCGAATACCGTGGCGTAGCAAACTGTGTTGCCGAGTCGTGCTGGTTGCGTCAGTTATTACATGAGCTTCGTCACCCACCAGCCCATGCTACCATTGTCTATTGTGACAATGTATCGGCCTCCTACATTGCCTCCAACCCCGTCTAGCACCAGCGGACAAAACACATCGAGATCGATCTTCATTTTGTCCGTGACTGCGTGGCTCTCGGTGACATTCGTGTACTCCACGTCCCTTCGAGTTCGCAATTTGCTGATTTGTTCACCAAGGGGCTTCCCTCACAGGTCTTCCACGAGTTCAGATCCAGCCTCAACATCGTTCCACACGACGTTCCGGCTGAGGGGGGTGTTAACGTGTATTGTACCTGTGTATGTATATGTACTTGTATTCCTAGTTTATAGGATCATGGAGCATGCCCGGGCCTGCGTGCCACTTCCATCGGGCTCATTGTAACCGCTCCTCTGTGTGTATATCTTGTACTCGGTGTGGGTGAATGAATGCATTGAGACAATTGATCATTCTACTCTCCTGTCCAGAGGTGCTTTTTTTGCGGGGACTGTCCAGAGGTGCTTTAAACACCATACCATACAGACCAAACCGTGTTTACACAGAATAAAACTGCCCGTAAACAAATAAAACTGCATCCAGCGAGCCTAGGAGAAATTGGTGCAGATAATCAAATAAGTAGGTCCATAGCTTTTAATCTGGCCTGCCAAACGCGGCACATAATTTTGAACAATTACTCTTTGTGGGAGTAACGAAGAACGAGTACTCGTTTGGGAGCCTCGCAAGGGTCATCTGGGGAAGAGCGTGCCACTTGGCGTGCTCTCAGCCGCCACCACGTGTCACGTTCCTCCGGGTTTTTTTTCGCACATGTTTTCGGGTTTTTAGATGTCTTTTTTTTGGTTTACCACCAGTTTTTCTTAGCTTTTGGAAAAAGTTGAAGAAAAAAATTCTTTTGTCAAAAAACATGTTTTTTTTGCTTCCGCGCTCGTAAAAGAAAAATAAATGCATTTTCTTAATTTTTTTACTTTTGCGAGAGGCACGACCGTTCCTTCAGGAAACGAAAAAAAAGAGTTTTTCCTTCCGCGATAGGCATGGCCATGCCTCTCGGAAACGAAAAAAAATGTGTTTTTTATTTTTTCTCCTTCCGCGAGAGGCACATATTTGCTTCTGCGAAAGGTGCGGTCGTGCCTCTCAAAAAAGAAAAAAATGTGTTTTCTTCCTTCTGTGCGAGGCACAAATTTGCTTCTCATGGAGGCACGATTTTATTTCTCGCGGAGGCAAATTTTTAGATTTCCGTGAAAGGTGCGGTCGTGCCTCATGGAAACGAAAAAAACGTGTTTTTTCCTTCCTCAAAAGGCACGAGTTTACTTCTCGTGGAGGCACGGATGTGCTTACACGAGAGGCAGGACCGCACCTTTCGCAACAAGAGTATAGAGGGGAGAAACATCATATGATCCATCTATGTTAACAAAGCCCATGATATAGATCACGAGAGAGAGAGATTAAACACATAGCTACTGGTACAAACCCTCAGCCCCGAGGGTGGACTACTCCCTCCTCATCGTGGTGGCCGCGGGGATGATGAAGATGGTCACCGGAGATGATTCCCCCCTCCGGCAGGGTGCCGGAACGGGTCTAGATTAGTTTGCGGTGGCTACAGAGCCTTGCGGTGGGGGAACTTCTGATCTAGGTTAACCCCGAAGGGTTTCAGAATATTTGGGAATTTATAGTGCAAAGAAGGGGTACGGGAGGTTTTGGTCCATAAAAATTCTCCAAAAAGTTTCGCGGTGTTTGGACTCCGTTTGACATTGATTTTCTGTGATGTAAAAAATAAGCATAAAAATAGCAACTGACACTTGGCACTGGATCAAAAGCTTAGTCCCTTGCTATAAAATGATTGTAAAACATCCAAAAATGATAATATAATAGCATGAATATTTCATAAATTATAGATATGCTGGAGACGTATCAGGAGGCACCCGAGGTGGGCACAACCCACCCAGGCATGCCTTGATGGGTTGTGCTCCCCTCGGAGCACCCCCAGGCGCTTCTCCAGCCCATTGGATGTCTTCTGGTCCAGAAAAATTCACAAAAAGTTTCGTTGCGTTTGGACTCTGTTTGGTATTAATTTCATCCGATGTAAAAAACATGCAGAAAATAACAACTGGCATTTGACACTATATCAATAGGTTAGTACCAGAAAATGATATAAAATGATTATAAAACATCAAAAATGATAATATAATAATATGGAACAATAAAAAATTATATATATATTGAAGACGTATCATTGCTCCGTTCCAGAGGTGTTTTAAGCACCGTTCCATGCAGATCAAATCATGTTTACACATAACAAAATTGCCCGAAAACAAATAAAACTGTATAGCGAGCCTAGTTGAAATTGTTGCAGATAAACAAATAAGTCGATCCACCTGGCCAGCCAAACGCGTCACACAATTTTGAACAGCTACTCTTTGTGGGAGCAACTAGCGAACGAGTACTCTCAGCCGCCACGCAAGGATTATCTGGGGTGAGCGTGGCGCGCTCTCAGCCGCTGCCACGTGCCGTGATCCCTTTCATTTTTGTTTTCCATAAATTTTCGGCTTTTTAGATGTTTTTTTCCCTTTTTTGACTTCTCGGTTTTTTATCGGTCTTTCTTATCTTTTGTACAAAAAACATTTTGGAAAAACATTGTTGCATGAAAAACATATTTTTTTGCTTCCGTGAGAGGCACAGCCGTCCTTCTCATAAACGAAAAAAATGCATTTTCCTTTTTTTTCACTTTCGCGAGAGGCACGGCCGTGCCTCTCGGAAACAAAAAACACGTTTTTCCTTCCCCGAGAGACACGGTCGTGCCTCTTGGAAACAAAAAAAAAATATTTTTTTCTTCCATGGGAGGCATGGATTTGCTTCTGCGGGAGGCATGGTCGTGCCTCTCGGAAACGAGAAAAACGTGTTTTTTTCTTCTTCCTTGAGATGCACGGATTTGCTTCTCGTGGAGGCACAGTTTTACTTTTGCGAGAGCCATGGTCATGCCTCATGAAAACGAAGTTTATTTCTCGTGGAGGAACAGCTTTGCTTCCACCAGAGGCACATTGGTGCCTCTTTTCGGAAAGAAAAATAAACATTACATCGGTTCGGTTTTTTTGTGAAGTTTTTTTGTCAAAACCTATCTATATGGAATTTAGTTTCTAAGATCTCGACGCGAGGAATAATTGTGAAATTGGTTCGAGATTTGGACGCACGATTTAGAAGATAAAACGTTTTAAACAAACGAATCTACAAAAGAAAGAAAAACAGCATATTGCGACAAGTGGCTACAACGAAGCACCCTTAAAATCGCTCAGCACAAGAGCATCATCACGTATAGCTCCGGTGAACTGACTTATATGGGATGCTATACGGGACAACCCAAAATAACCTACCCGAGCACATACCACAAACGAGGTCCATCCCGTGAATTTTTTAGAGGAGGCT
The DNA here is from genome assembly GCF_002162155.2 of Triticum dicoccoides. Lineage (NCBI taxonomy): Eukaryota > Viridiplantae > Streptophyta > Magnoliopsida > Poales > Poaceae > Triticum > Triticum dicoccoides. Next base: position 529,901,975 of record NC_041380.1, on the reverse strand, counting down.
CGCAAACCGAAGCCAAATCCGCCATATATGTGAGCACCGACGGGATTTAGGGTTCCCGACCCACAAATCCTTCTCCACCCTCCGTCGCAATTCTCCCCCTTCGACGTCAAATCTGCTCGGCTCCAGCAACGTATTCCATCCCATTTCTTCGTCCTTTCTCGCCGGAAATGTCGTCCGTGGGCTCTGCAGTGGAGGTGGTGGTGGTTTTGGCTGCCACGGTGGCTTCAGGTTCACCGGCTACAAGTGCCTCCACGACGACGACCTCCACCCTCCCATGTCGGAGAGGCAAAGGGAGGCGGCGCGCAAGCGCGACGCGAAGTCCCGCAGTGCTAGAGCGAGGTCGTGGGTGTGGAAGACCTTCATGCGCTGTAGTCGACTCTTCGACCCGACGATCCAACAGCGGCGCGCGGTCGAGCGGGCATGGTCTGCGGCAAGTGCCGGAGATGCGGCTTCCGCTGTGCAGCAGTCGACGCTCTAGGAGGAGTACTAGCTCCAAACCTGGCTTTTCCGGTTCGTTGATCCACAATACACTGCACAGAGGCGACCGCTGCCCGCCGAGGTCATCTCCAGCGATGAGGGCGACGACAACAGCTCCGGCGACAGCAAGTTCATCTAGCTAGTTTAATCTATGTCTATCTAGTTTGTGTGTACGTTTGTATGAACTTTGGCGAACTATGTGACGCGAACTATCTAGTTTATCTAAATTTAAATTTATAGTATGTTTATACCGGATCTGTTCTGTGCGAGCTTGCGTGTTCCCGTAAGGGCATGTACAATGGTTGATAAGATAGCCTTATCTTAAGTCTTGCATGTAATTAAGAAATGACAAAAAAACATGTCTACAATGGGTCATCTCTTAGTCTTATCTTTCATAACTAGCTATTCCTAAAAACGTGGTGAGACATATTGTGCTAAGAGATCATCTCTTGTCTTCTCTTAAATAAGAAAAGACAAGTCTTTTCTTATGAATTCTCTCTCCTCCACATCATCATTTATCCTACGTGGCATTGCTAAGATAGAACCATTGTACATGCCCTAAATTGATTTTACGGGACACTTCTTCTTCGGTACAACCCCTGAACACATCAACGGTTCAGATTAAAAGATACCCTTTTGTGAGAATAAGTGAGTAGGGGTAGGATCGGAAATTTAGGTGGGGGAGGCGTACCGCGGCGTACCGCGGCGTAGCGAGGCGCGTGTCCGTACGGCCCGCTGTACGCCCGTACGTGGGCGGTGTACGCCGCGTGAGGAGGAGGGCGGGCCCACACATACTAAACCCTAATCCATTAATTCGGCGCGGATTAGGCGAATTCATTAACGCCGGCGCAGTGAGACGTCCCGTCGCCGGATTCACACGCCACCGCCTGCCGCGCGCCTACGCACGCCACCGCTTGACCGCCCGCGCACGCCGCCCCCTCACGTACCAGGCATTAATCGTCGGCGCCGATTCACACACCGCCGCCTGCCATTCTGCGCCCTTGACCGCCCGCTCGGCTGCCCCCCGGCATTGATCGCCGGCACCCCACCCACCCACCACTACGCCCTATAAAGAGCGCCTCGCGCCCTCCGTCGGCTCGTACACCACCCTCGCCTCGCCTCTCCTTCTCCCCCTGTCGCCGAGGTCGCCCTCTTGCGCCCTTCCCCCCTCGCGCGCCGTACCTTTTCCTCTCGCCGGCGATGGCACGCCCCAACTTGACGCTTGAGGAGGCGGAGGAGCTCGCCCACTTCGTCATCCCCGTCGCGCCCAACGTGCGCCTGCCGGCGAGGTGGCGCCTGAGCGTCGACGGCGTTCTTGTGGCGCCGATGCCCGAGGTCGGCACCCACCTCTTCGCCCGCGCCGTCGGCCTGTACAGGGCTCGCCTGTCACCGGAGGAGCTCGCCGACCCCCAGTACGCCCCCAACAACCCCGGCTGGGCGGACCGCCTCGCCGACGATCACCTGCGCTGCCTCCACGCCTACGCCGGCCCGCGCCCGCCCATGAAGCACAACCGCGCGCGGCAGCATCAGCTCTGGGATGGGCGCACCTTCGAGGAGGTGGTCGCACCGTACCGCGCGCAGGCGGTCGCCGGCGCCGTGCCAGCTCCGCCGGGGTACGACTTTGAGCTGTACCGCCGCGGCGAGGCGCGCTCGACCCGCGCCCGCGTCGACTTCGGCGCCATGCACCTGCCCGCGCCCCGCGGAGGCCCTGGCGGTGACCGCGGCGCTGTCCGCCTCGGCCCCGGCGATCGCCGTACGGCGGGCAGGAACGGCGTCGGTGTTGGAAATATGCCCTAGAGGCAATAATAAACGCATTATTATTATATTTCCTTGTTCATGATAATTGTCTTTATTCATGCTATAATTGTGTTATCCGGAAATCGTAATACATGTGTGAATAACAGACATCAACATGTCCCTAGTGAGCCTCTAGTTGACTAGCTCGTTGATCAACAGATAGTCATGGTTTCCTGACTATGGACACTGGATGTCATTGATAACGAGATCACATCATTAGGAGAATGATGTGATGGACAAGACCCAATCCTAAACATAGCACAAGATCGTATAAGTTCGTTTGCTAGAGTTTTCCAATGTCAAGTATCTTTTCCTTAGACCATGAGATCGTGTAACTCCCGGATACCGTAGGAGTGCTTTGGGTATGCCAAACGTCACAACGTAACTGGGTGACTATAAAGGTAGACTACGGGTATCTCCGAAAGTGTCTGTTGGGTGACATGGATCAAGACTGGGATTTGTCACTCCGTATGACGGAGAGGTATCACTGGGCCCACTCGGTAATGCATCATCATAATGAGCTCAGAGTGACCAAGTGTCTGGTTACGGGATCATGCATTACGGTACGAGTAAAGTGACTTGCCGGTAACGAGATTGAACGAGGTATTGGGATACCGACGATCGAATCTCGGGCAAGTAACATATCGATAGACAAAGGGAATAGCGTACAGGGTTGATAGAATCCTCGACATCGTGGTTCATCCGATGAGATCATCGTGGAGCATGTGGGAGCCAACATGGGTATCCAGATCCCGCTGTTGGTTATTGACCGGAGAGTCGTCTCGGTCATGTCTGCTTGTCTCCCGAACCCGTAGGGTCTACACACTTAAGGTTCAGTTACGCTAGGGTTGTAGGGATATGTATATGCAGTAACCCGAATGTTGTTCGGAGTCCCGGATGAGATCCCGGACGTCACGAGGAGTTCCGGAATCGTCCGTAGGTAAAGATTTATATATGGGAAGTCCTGTTTCGGGCATCGGGACAAGTTTCGGGGTTATCGGTATTGTACCGGGACCACCGGAAGGGTCCCGGGGGTCCACCGGGTGGGTCCACCTGTCCCGGGGGGCCACATGGGCTGTAGGGGGTGCGCCTTGGCCTAATGGGCCAAGGGCACCAGCCCCACATAGGCCCATGCGCCTAGGGTTTATGGGGGAAAGAGTCCTAGGAGGGGAAGGCACCTCCTAGGTGCCTTGGGGGGGAGGGAAACCCCCCTTGGCCGCCGCACCCCCTAGGAGATTGGATCTCCTAGGGCCGGCCACCCCCCCTTGGCCCTCCTATATATAGTGGGGGAGAGGAGGGACTTCATACCTGAACGCCTTGGCCTTTGGTTGCCTCCTTCTCCCTCTCCAACACCTCCTCCACCTCCATAGTGCTTAGCAAAGCTCTGCCGGAGTACTGCAGCTCCATCAACACCACGCCGTCGTGCTGCTGCTGGTGCCATCTCCCTCAACCTCTCCTCCCTCCCTTGCTGGATCAAGAAGGAGGAGACGTGGCTGTTCCGTACGTGTGTTGAACGCGGAGGTGCCGTCCGTTCGGCGCTGGTCAT
>NC_041380.1:529879649-529895868 GCF_002162155.2 Triticum dicoccoides | reverse complement strand
CAAGAAAGGCAAGGGTAAAAAGAACTTCAAGAAGGACGGCAAGGAGGTTGCCGCGCCCGGCAAGCAAGCTGCCGGGAAGAAGCCAAAGAATGGACCCAAGCCCGAGACTGAGTGCTTTTATTGCAAGGGAAGCGGTCACTGGAAGCGGAACTGCCCTAAGTACTTAGCGGATAAGAAGGCCGGCAAAACAAAAGGTATATGTGATATACATGTAATTGATGTGTACCTTACTAGTGCCCGTAGTAGCTCCTGGGTATTTGATACCGGTGCAGTTGCTCACATTTGTAACTCAAAGCAGGGGCTGCGGAATAAGCGGAAACTGGCAAAGGACGAGGTGACGATGCGCGTCGGGAATGGTTCCAAGGTCAATGTGATCGCCGTCGGCACGCTACCTCTGCATCTCCCTTCGGGATTAGTTTTAAAACTTAATAATTGTTATGTAGTGCCAGCTTTGAGCATGAACATTGTATCGGGATCTCGTTTAATTCGAGATGGCTACTCTTTTAAATCTGAGAATAATGGTTGTTCCATTTTTATGAGAGATATGTTTTATGGTCATGCTCCTATGGTGAATGATTTATTCCTTATGAATCTCGAACGTGATGCTACACATATTCATAATGTGAGTACCAAATGAAGTAAGGTTAATAATGATAGTCCCACTTACCTGTGGCACTGCCGCCTTGGTCACATAGGTGTCAAACGCATGAAGAAGCTCCATGCTGATGGACTTTTAGAGTCTCTTGATTATGAATCATTTGACACGTGCGAACCATGCCTTATGGGTAAAATGACCAAGACTCCGTTCTCAGGAACAATGGAGCTAGCAACCGACTTATTGGAAATCATACATACCGATGTGTGCGGTCCAATGAGTGTTGAGGCTCCCGGTGGCTATCGTTATGTTCTCACCCTCACTGATGATTTAAGTAGGTATGGGTATATCTACTTAATGAAACACAAGTCTGAAACCTTTGAAAAGTTCAAGGAATTTCAGAGGGAGGTTGAAAATCAACGTGACAGGAAAATCAAGTTTCTGCGATCAGATCGTGGAGGAGAATACTTGAGTCACGAGTTTGGCACACACTTAAGAAAATGTGGAATAGTTTCACAACTCACGCCGCCTGGAACACCTCAGCGTAATGGTGTGTCCGAACGTCGTAATCGCACTCTATTAGATATGGTGCGATCTATGATGTCTCTTACCGATTTACCGCTTTCCTTTTGGGGCTATGCATTAGAGACTGCCGCATTCACTTTAAATAGGGCTCCGTCGAAATCCGTTGAGACGACACCATATGAATTATGGTTTGGGAAGAAACCTAAGCTGTCGTTTCTAAAAGTTTGGGGATGCGATGCTTATGTCAAGAAACTTCAACCAGAAAAGCTCGAACCCAAGTCGGAAAAATGCGTCTTCATAGGATACCCAAAAGAAACTATTTGGTACACCTTCTACCTCAGATCCGAAGGCAAGATCTTTGTTGCCATGAATGGGTCCTTTCTGGAGAAAGAGTTTCTCTCGAAAGAAGTAAGTGGGAGGAATGTAGAGCTTGATGAAGTATTACCTCTTGAACCGGCAAATGGCGCAACTCAAGAAAATGTTCCTGAGGTGCCTACACCGACTGGAGAGGAAATTAATGACAATGATCAAGATACTTCTGATCAAGCCCCTACTGAAATTCGAAGGTCCACAAGGACACGTTCCGCACCAGAGTGGTACAGCAACCCTGTCTTGGAAATCATGCTGTTAGAAAACGGTGAACCTTCGAACTATGAAGAAGCGATGGCGGGCCCGGATTCCGACAAATGGCTAGAAGCCATGAAATCCGAGATAGGATCCATGTATGAAAACAAAGTATGGACTTTGACTGACTTGCCCGTTGAGCGGCGAGCCATAGAAAATAAATGGATCTTTAAGAAGAAGACAGACGCGGATGGTAATGTGACCATCTATAAAGCTCGGCTTGTCGCTAAGGGTTATCGACAAGTTCAAGGGGTTGACTACGATGAGACTTTCTCACCGGTAGCGAAGCTGAAGTCCGTCTGAATCATGTTAGCAATTGCCGCATTCTATGATTACAAAATATGGCAAATGGACGTCAACGGCATTCCTTAATGGTTTCCTTAAGGAAGAATTGTATATGATGCAGCCGGAAGGTTTTGTCGATCCTAAGAATGCTGACAAAGTGTGCAAGCTCCAACGCTCGATTTATGGGCTGGTGCAAGCATCTCGGAGTTTGAACATTCGCTTTGATGAGATGATCAAAGCGTTTGGGTTTACACAGACTTATGGAGAAGCCTGCGTTTACAAGAAAGTGAGTGGGAGTTCTGTAGCATTTCTCATATTATATGTAGATGACATACTTTTGATGGGAAATGATATAGAACTCTTGGACAGCATCAAGGCCTACTTGAATAAAAGTTTTTCAATGAAGGACCTTGGAGAAGCTGCTTATATATTAGGCATCAAAATTTATAGAGATAGATCGAGACGCCTCATAGGTCTTTCACAAAGCACATACCTTGATAAGATATTGAAGAAGTTCAATATGGATCAATCCAAGAAGGGGTTCTTGCCTGTGTTGCAAGGTATGAAATTGAGCTCAGCTCAATGTCCGACCACGGCAGAAGATATAGAAGAGATGAGCGTCATCCCCTATGCCTCAGCTATAGGTTCTATTATGTATGCCATGCTGTGTACCAGACCTGATGTAAACCTTGCCGTAAGTTTGGTAGGAAGGTACCAAAGTAATCCCAGCAAGGAACACTGGACAGCGGTCAAGAATATCCTGAAGTACCTGAAAAGGACTAAGGAAATGTTTCTCGTTTATGGAGGTGACGAAGAGCTCGTCGTAAAGGGTTACGTCGACGCTAGCTTCGACACAGATCTGGATGACTCTAAGTCACAAACCGGATACGTGTATATTTTGAATGGTGGGGCAGTAAGCTGGTGCAGTTGCAAGCAAAGCGTCGTGGCGGGATCTACATGTGAAGCGGAGTACATGGCAGCCTCGGAGGCAGCACATGAAGCAATATGGGTGAAGGAGTTCATCACCGACCTAGGAGTCATACCCAATGCGTCGGGGCCGATCAAGCTCTTCTGTGACAACACTGGAGCTATTGCACTTGCCAAGGAGCCCAGGTTTCACAAGAAGACAAGGCAAATCAAGCGTCGCTTCAACTCCATTCATGAAAATGTTCAAGATGGAGACATAGAGATTTGTAAAGTACATACGGACCTGAATGTAGCAGATCCGTTGACTAAACCTCTCCCTAGAGCAAAACATGATCAACACCAGAATTCCATGGGTGTTCGATTCATCACAATGTAACTAGATTATTGACTCTAGTGCAAGTGGGAGACTGTTGGAAATATGCCCTAGAGGCAATAATAAAAGCATTATTATTATATTTCCTTGTTCATGATAATTGTCTTTATTCATGCTATAATTGTGTTATCCGGAAATCGTAATACATGTGTGAATAACAGACATCAACATGTCCCTAGTGAGCCTCTAGTTGACTAGCTCGTTGATCAACAGATAGTCATGGTTTCCTGACTATGGACACTGGATGTCATTGATAACGAGATCACATCATTAGGAGAATGATGTGATGGACAAGACCCAATCCTAAACATAGCATAAGATCGTATAAGTTCGTTTGCTAGAGTTTTCCAATGTCAAGTATCTTTTCCTTAGACCATGAGATTGTGTAACTCCCGGATACCGTAGGAGTGCTTTGGGTATGCCAAACGTCACAACGTAACTGGGTGACTATAAAGGTAGACTACGGGTATCTCCGAAAGTGTCTGTTGGGTGACATGGATCAAGACTGGGATTTGTCACTCCGTATGACGGAGAGGTATCACTGGGCCCACTCGGTAATGCATCATCATAATGAGCTCAGAGTGACCAAGTGTCTGGTTACGGGATCATGCATTACGGTACGAGTAAAGTGACTTGCCGGTAACGAGATTGAACGAGGTATTTGTTGGGGAACGTAGCAGAAATTCAAAATTTTTTCCTACGAATCACCAAGATCTATCTATGGAGAAACCAGCTACGAGTAGAAGGAGAGTGCATCTACATACCCTTGTAGATCGCTAAGCGGAAGTGTTCAAGTGAACGGGGTTGATGGAGTCGTACTCGTCGTGATTCAGATCACCGATGATCCTAGTGCCGAACGGACGGCACCTCCGCGTTCAACACACGTACAGCTCGACGATGTCTCCCACGCCTTGATCCAGCAAGGAGAGAGGGAGAGGTTGAGGAAGACTCCATCCAGCAGTAGCACAACGGCGTGGTGGTGATGGAGGAGCGTGGCAATCCTGCAGGGCTTCGCCAAGCACCTACGGGAGAGGAGGAGGTGTCACGGGAGGGAGGGAGGCGCCAAGGGCTCAGGTATGGATGCCCTCCCTCCCCTCCACTATATATAGGGGCAAGGGAGAGGGGGGAGGCGCAGCCTTGCCCCTTACTCCAAGAAAGGGGTGCGGCCAAGAGGGGGGGGAGGAGTCCATCCTCCCCAAGGCACCTCGGAGGTGCCTTCGCCCTTGAGGACTCTTCCCTCTAGGGTTCCTTAGGCGCATGGGCCTCTTGGGGCTGGTGCCCTTGGCCCATGTAGGCCAAGGCGCACCCCCTACAGCCCATGTGGCCCCCCCGGGGCAGGTGGCCCCACCTGGCGGGCCCCCGGGACCCTTCCGGTGGTCCCGGTACAATACCGATGACCCCGAAACTTGTCCCGATGGCCGAAACAGGACTTCCTATATATAAATCTTTACCTCCGGACCATTCCGGAACTCCTCGTGACGTCCGGGATCTCATCCGGGACTCCGAACAACATTCGGTAACCACATACAAGCTTCCTTTATAACCCTAGCGTCATCGAACCTTAAGTGTGTAGACCCTACGGTTTCGGGAGACATGCAGACATGACCGAGACGTTCTCTGGTCAATAACCAACAGCGGGATCTGGATACCCATGTTGGCTCCCACATGTTCCACGATGATCTCATCGGATGAACCACGATGTCAAGGACTCAATCGATCCTGTATACAATTCCCTTTGTCTAGCGGTATTTTACTTGCCCGAGATTCGATCGTCAGTATACCGATACCTTGTTCAATCTCGTTACAGGCAAGTCACTTTACTCGTTCCGTAACACATCATCCCGTGATCAACTCCTTGGTCACATTGCGCATATGATGATGTGCTACCGAGTGGGCCCAGAGATACCTCTCCGTTTACACGGAGTGACAAATCCCAGTCTCGATCCGCATAAAACAATAGATACTTTCGGAGATACCTGTAGTGCACCTTTATAGTCACCCAGTTACGTTGTGACGTTTGATACACCCAAAGCACTCCTACGGTATCCAGGAGTTACACGATCTCATGGTCAAAGGAAGAGATACTTGACATTGGCAAAGCTCTAGCAAACGAACTACACGATCTTTGTGCTATGCTTAGGATTGGGTCTTGTCCATCACATCATTCTCCTAATGATGTGATCCCGTTATCAACGACATCCAATGTCCATAGCCAGGAAACCATGACTATCTGTTGATCACAACGAGCTAGTCAACTAGAGGCTCACTAGGGACATATTGTGGTCTATGTATTCACACGTGTATTACGATTTCCGGATAATACAGTTATAGCATGAATAAAAGACTATTATCATGAACAAAGAAATATAATAATAACTTATTTATTATTGCCTCTAGGGCATATTTCCAACAGTCTCCCACTTGCACTAGAGTCAATAATCTAGTTCACATCTCCATGTGATTAACACTCACAGGTCACATCGCCATGTGACTAAAACCCAAGAGTTTACTAGAGTCAGTAGTCTAGTTCACATCACTATGTGATTAACACTCAATGAGTTTTATGTTTGATCATGTTGCTTGTGAGAGAGGTTTTAGTCAATGGGCCTGAACCTTTCAGATCCGTGTGTGCTTTACAAATCTTCATGTCATCTCCTAGATGCAGCTACCACGCTCTATTTGGAGCTATTCCAAACAACTGTTCTACTTGGAGCTATTCTAAATTATTGCTCCATTATATGTATCCGGTATCTCTACTTAGAGCTATCTGGATAGGTGTTAAGCTTGCATCGACGTAACCTTTACGACGAACTCTTTTACCACCTCCATAATCGAGAAAATTCCTTAGTCCACTTGTTACTAAGGATAACTTTGACCGCTGTCCTATGATCCATTCATGGATCACTCTTGTACCCCTTGACTGACTCATGGCAAGGCACACTTTCGGTGCGGTACACAGCATAGCATACTGTAGAGCCTACGTCTAAAGCATAGGGGACGACCTTCGTCCTTTCTCTGTTTTCTGCCGTGGTCGAGCTTTAAGTCTTAACTTCGTACCTTACAACTCAGGCAAGAACTCCTTCTTTGACTGGTCCATCTTGAACACCTTCAAGATCATGTCAAGGTATGTGCTCATTTGAAAGTATTATTAAGCATTTTGATCTATCCTTATAAATCTTGATGCTCAATGTTCAAGTAGCTTAATCCAGGTTTTCCATTGAAAAACACTTTCAAAATAACCCTATATGCTTTCCAGAAATTCTACGTCATTTCTGATCAACAATATGTCAACAACATATACTCATCAGAAATTCTATAGTGCTCCCACTCACTTCTTTGGAAATACAAGTTTCTCATAAACTTTGTACAAACCCAAAAATTTTGATCATCATCAAAGCATACATTCCAACTCCGAGATGCTCACTCCAGTCCTTAGAAGGATTGCTGGAGCTTTGCATACTTATTAGCATCTTTCGGGATCGACAAAACCTTCCGGTTGTATCACATACAACCTTTCCTCATTAAAATCGTCGAGGAAACAATGTTTTGACATCCTATCTGCAAGATTTCATAAATAATGCAGTAATCGCTAATATAATTCCAACAGACTCTTAGCATCGCTACGAGTGAGAAAATCTCATCGTAGTCAACTCCTTGAACTTGTCGGAAAACATCTTAACGACAAGTCGAGCTTTCTTAATGGTGACATTTACCATCATTGTCCGTCTTCCTTTTGAAATCCATCTGTACCCAATGGCCTTACGACCATCAAGTATTTCTTCCAAAGTCATGGATCCGTTCTCGGATTTTATGGCCTCGAGCCATTTATCGGAATCCGGGCCCACCATTGCTTCTCCATAGCTCGTAGGTTCATTGTTGTCTAGCAACATGACCTTCAAGACAGGATTACGTACCACTCTGAAGTAGTACGCATCCTTGTCATCCTACGAGGTTCGGTAGCGACTTGATCCGAAGCTTCGTGATCACTATCATAAGCTTCCACTTCAATTGGTGTAGGTGCCACAGGAACAACTTCCTGTGCCCTGCCACACACTAGTTGAATAGATGGTTCAATAACCTTTACAAGTCTCCACCATCCTCCCACTCAACTCTTTCGAGAGAAACCTTTCCTCGAGAAAGGACCCGATTCAAGAAACAATCCATATTGCTTTCGGATCTGAATTAGGAGGTATACCCAACTGTTTTGGGTGTCCTATGAAGATGCATTTTATCCGCTTTGGGTTCGAGCTTAATCCTGAAACTTTTCCACATAAGCGTCGCAGCCCCAAACCTTTAAGAAACGACAACTTAGGTTTCTCTAAACCATAATTCATACGGTGTCATCTCATCGGAATTACGTGGTGCCCTATTTAAAGTGAATGTGGTTGTCTCTAATGCCTAACCCATGAACGATAGTGGTAATTCGATAAGAGACATCATGGTACGCACCATATCCAATAGGGTGCAACTATGATGTTCGGACACACCATCACACTATGGTGTTCCAGGCGGTATTAATTATGAAACAATTTCCACAATGTCTTAATTGTGTGCCAAAACTCGTAACTCAGATATTCATCTCTATGATCATATCATAGACATTTTATCCTCTTGTCACAATGATCTTCTACTTCACTCTGAAATTACTTGAACCATTCAATAATTCAGACTTGTGTTTCATCAAGTAAATATTCTCAACATCTATCGAATCATCTGTGAAGTAAGAACATAACGATATTCACTGCATGCCTCAGTACTCATTGGACTGCACACATCAAAATGTGTTACTTCCTACAAGTTGCTATCTTGTTCCATCTTACTGAAAACGAGGCTTTTCAGTCATCTTGCCCATGTGGTATGATTTGCATATCTCAAGTGATTCAAAATCAAGTGAGTCCAAACGATCCATTTGCATGGAGTTTCTTCATGCATATACACCAATAGACATGGTTCGCATGTCTCAAACTTTTCAAAATGAGTGAGTCCAAAGATCCATCAACATGGAGCTTCTTCATGCGTTTTATACCATTATGACTTACATGGCAGTGCCACAAGTAAGTGGTACTATCATTACTATCTTATATCTTTTGGCATGAAAATGTGTATCACTACGATCGAGATTCAATAAACCATTCCTTTAGGTGCAAGACCATTGAAGGTATTATTCAAAAATAGAGTAACCATTATTCTCCTTAAATGAATAACCGTATTGCGATAAACATAATCCAATCATGTCTATGCTCAACGCAAACACCAATCTCGGTGGTAGAGGGAGCGTGCGATGCTTGATCATATCAACCTTGGAAACACTTCCAACATATATCGTCAGCTCACTTTTAGCTAGTCTCCGTTTATTCCGTAGCTTTTATTTCGAGTTACTAACACTTAGCAACCGAACCGGTATCCAATACCCTGGTGCTACTAGGAGTACTAGTAAAGTACACATTAACATAATGTATATCCAATATACTTCTATCGACCTTCCAGCCTTCTCATCTACCAAGTATCTAGGGTAATGCTGCTCCAGTGGTTGTTCCCCTTATTACAGAAGCACTTAGTCTCGGGTTTGGGTTCAACCTTGGGTTTCTTCACTAGAGCAGCAGCTGAATTTCCGTTTCATGAAGTATCCCTTTGTTCCCTTGCCCTTCTTGAAACTAGTGGTTTCACCAACCATCAACAATTGATGCTCCTTCTTGATTTCTACTTTCGCGGTGTCAAACATCGTGAATACCTCAAGGATCATCTTATTTATCCCTGATATGTTATAGTTCATCACGAAGCTCTAGCAGCTCGGTGGCAATGACTTTGGGGAAATATCACTATCTCATCTGGAGGATCAACTCCCACTCGATTCAAGTGATTGTTGTGCTCAGACAATCTGAGCACAAGCTCAACGATTGAGCTTTTCTCCCTTAGTTTGCAGGCTAAGAAAATCGTCGGAGGTCTTATACCTCTTGACGTGGGCACGAGCCTGAAATCCCAATTTCAGCCCTCGAAACATCTCATATGTTCCGCGACATTTCAAAAACGTCTTTGGTGCCTCTACTTAAACCATTTAATTGAACTATCACGTAGTTATCAAAACGTGTATGTCCGATGTTCGCAACATCCACAGACGACGTTTGGGGTTCGGCACACTGAGCAGTGCATTAAGGACATAAGCTTTCTACTGATCGCATAATCGCTACTATCAACTTTCAACTATAATTTTCTCTAGGAACATATCTAAACAGTGGAACTAAAGCGCGAGCTTACGACATAATTTGCAAAGAGTCTTTTGACTATGTTCAAGATAATTAAGTTCATCTTATGAACTCCCACTTAGATAGACATCCCTCTGGTCATCTAAGTGATCACATGATCCGAGTCAACTAGGCCGTGTCCGATCATCACGTGAGACGGACTAGTTAACGTCGGTGAACATCTTCATGTTGATCGTATCTACTATACGACTCATGCTCGACCTTTCGGTCTCCGTGTTCCGAGGCCATGTCTGTACATGCTAGGCTCGTCAAGTTAACCCTAAGTGTTTTCGCTGTGTAAAACTGTCTTACACCCGTTGTATGTGAACGTAAGAATCCATCACACCCGATCATCACGTGGTGCTTAGAAGCGACGAACTGTAGCAACGGTGCACAGTTAGGGGAGAACACTTCTTGAAATTTTGTAAGGGATCATCTTATTTACTACCATCGTCCTAAGTAAACAAGATGCATAAACATGATAAACATCACATGCAATCAAATAGTGACATGATATGGCCAATATCATTTTGCTCCTTTTGATCTCCATCTTCGGGGCTCCGTGATCATCATCGTCACCGGCATGACACCATGATCTCCATCATCGTGTCTTCATGAAGTTGTCTCGCCAACTATTACTTCTACTACTATGGCTACCGGTTAGCAATAAAGTAAAGTAATTACATGGCGTTGTTCAATGACACGCAGGTCATACAATAAATAAAGACAACTCCTATGGCTCCTGCCGGTTGTCATACTCATCGACATGCAAGTCGTGAATCCTATTACAAGAACATGATCAATCTCATACATCACATATCATTCATCACATTCTTCTTGGCCATATCACATCACAAAGCATACCCTGCAAAAACAAGTTAGACGTCCTCTAATTGTTGTTTGCATGTTTTACGTGGCTGCTATGGGTTTCTAGCAAGAATGTTTCTTACCTACGCAAAACCACAACGTGATATGCCAATTGCTATTTACCCTTCATAAGGACCCTTTTCATCGAATCCGTTCCGACTAAAGTGGGAGAGACTGGCACCCGCTAGCCACCTTATGCACCAAGTGCATGTCAATCGGTGGAACCTGTCTCACGTAAGAGTACGTGTAAGGTCGGTCCGGGCCGCTTCATCCCACAATACCGTCGAAACAAGATTGGACTAGTAACGGTAAGCATATTGAACAACATCAACGCCCACAACTACTTTGTGTTCTACTCGTGCAAAGAATCTACGCAATAGACCTAGCTCATGATGCCACTGTTGGGGAACGTAGCAGAAATTCAAAAAATTTTCCTACGAATCACCAAGATCTATCTATGGAGAAACCAGCTACGAGTAGAAGGAGAGTGCATCTACATACCCTTGTAGATCGCTAAGCGGAAGCGTTCAAGTGAACGGGGTTGATGGAGTCGTACTCGTCGTGATTCAGATCACCGATGATCCTAGTGCCGAACGGACGGCACCTCCGCGTTCAACACACGTACAGCTCGACGATGTCTCCCACGCCTTGATCCAGCAAGGAGAGAGGGAGAGGTTGAGGAAGACTCCATCCAGCAGTAGCACAATGGCGTGGTGGTGATGGAGGAGCGTGGCAATCCTGCAGGGCTTCGCCAAGCACCTACGGGAGAGGAGGAGGTGTCACGGGAGGGAGGGAGGCGCCAAGGGCTCAGGTATGGATGCCCTCCCTCCCCTCCACTATATATAGGGGCAAGGGAGAGGGGGGAGGCGCAGCCTTGCCCCTTACTCCAAGAAAGGGGTGCGGCCAAGAGGGGGGGGGAGGAGTCCATCCTCCCCAAGGCACCTCGGAGGTGCCTTCCCCCTTGAGGACTCTTCCCTCTAGGGTTCCTTAGGCGCATGGGCCTCTTGGGGCTGGTGCCCTTGGCCCATGTAGGCCAAGGCGCACCCCCTACAGCCCATGTGGCCCCCCCGGGGCAGGTGGCCCCACCCGGTGGGCCCCCGGGACCCTTCCGGTGGTCCCGGTACAATACCGATGACCCCGAAACTTGTCCCGATGGCCGAAACAGGACTTCCTATATATAAATCTTTACCTCCGGACCATTCCGGAACTCCTCGTGACGTCCGGGATCTCATCCGGGACTCCGAACAACATTCGGTAACCACATACAAGCTTCCTTTATAACCCTAGCGTCATCGAACCTTAAGTGTGTAGACCCTACGGGTTCGGGAGACATGCAGACATGACCGAGACGTTCTCCGGTCAATAACCAACAGCGGGATCTGGATACCCATGTTGGCTCCCACATGTTCCACGATGATCTCATCGGATGAACCACGATGTCAAGGACTTAATCAATCCCGTATTCAATTCCCTTTGTCTATCGGTATGTTACTTGCCCGAGATTCGATCGTCGGTATCCAATACCTTGTTCAATCTCGTTACCGGCAAGTCACTTTACTCGTTCCGTAACACATCATCCCGTGATCAACTCCTTGGTCACATTGCGCATATGATGATGTCCTACCGAGGGGGCCCAGAGATACCTCTCCGTTTACACGGAGTGACAAATCCCAGTCTCGATCCGCATAAAACAATAGATACTTTCGGAGATACCTGTAGTGCACCTTTATAGTCACCCAGTTACGTTGTGACGTTTGATACACCCAAAGCACTCCTACGGTATCCAGGAGTTACACGATCTCATGGTCAAAGGAAGAGATACTTGACATTGGCAAAGCTCTAGCAAACGAACTACACGATCTTTGTGCTATGCTTAGGATTGGGTCTTGTCCATCACATCATTCTCCTAATGATGTGATCCCGTTATCAACGACATCCAATGTCCATAGCCAGGAAACCATGACTATCTGTTGATCACAACGAGCTAGTCAACTAGAGGCTCACTAGGGACATATTGTGGTCTATGTATTCACACGTGTATTACGATTTCCGGATAATACAGTTATAGCATGAATAAAAGACTATTATCATGAACAAAGAAATATAATAATAACTTATTTATTATTGCCTCTAGGGCATATTTCCAACAGTATTGGGATACCGACGATCGAATCTCGGGCAAGTAACATATCGATAGACAAAGGGAATAGCGTACGGGGTTGATAGAATCCTCGACATCGTGGTTCATCTGATGAGATCATCGTGGAGCATGTGGGAGCCAACATGGGTATCCAGATCCCGCTGTTGGTTATTGACCGGAGAGTCGTCTCGGTCATGTCTGCTTGTCTCCCGAACCCGTAGGGTCTACACACTTAAGGTTCAGTTACGCTAGGGTTGTAGGGATATGTATATGCAGTAACCCGAATGTTGTTCGGAGTCCCGGATGAGATCCCGGACGTCACGAGGAGTTCCGGAATGGTCCGGAGGTAAAGATTTATATATGGGAAGTCCTGTTTCGGGCATCGGGACAAGTTTCGGGGTTATCGGTATTGTACCGGGACCACCGGAAGGGTCCCGGGGGTCCACCGGGTGGGTCCACCTGTCCCGGGGGCCACATGGGCTGTAGGGGG
The DNA here is from genome assembly GCF_002162155.2 of Triticum dicoccoides. Taxonomy (NCBI): domain Eukaryota; kingdom Viridiplantae; phylum Streptophyta; class Magnoliopsida; order Poales; family Poaceae; genus Triticum; species Triticum dicoccoides. The sequence continues at coordinate 529,882,800 of NC_041380.1, read as the reverse complement.
TGCGCCTTGGCCTAATGGGCCAAGGGCACCAGCCCCACATAGGCCCATGCGCCTAGGGTTTATGGGGGAAAGAGTCCTAGGAGGGGAAGGCACCTCCTAGGTGCCTTGGGGGCGAGGGAAACCCCCCTTGGCCGCCGCACCCCCTAGGAGATTGGATCTCCTAGGGCCGGCCACCCCCCCTTGGCCCTCCTATATATAGTAGGGGAGAGGAGGGACTTCATACCTGAACGCCTTGGCCTTTGGTTGCCTCCTTCTCCCTCTCCAACACCTCCTCCACCTCCATAGTGCTTAGCAAAGCTCTGCCGGAGTACTGCAGCTCCATCAACACCACGCCGTCGTGCTGCTGCTGGTGCCATCTCCCTCAACCTCTCATCCCTCCCTTGCTGGATCAAGAAGGAGGAGACGTGGCTGTTCCGTACGTGTGTTGAACGCGGAGGTGCCGTCCGTTCGGCGCTGGTCATTGGTGATTTGGATCACGTCGAGTACGACTACATCATCACCGTTCTTTTGAACGCTTCCGCTCGCGATCTACAAAGGTATGTAGATGCATCTAATCACTCGTTGCTAGATGAACTCCTAGATGATCTTGGTGAAACGAGTAGGAAAATTTTTGTTTTCTGCAACGTTCCCCAACAGTCGGGTCCAGCCGTACCGCGGGCAGGAACGGCGCCGGGTCCAGCCGGGCCCCTCCGCCCGAGCCGCAGCAGCAGCCAGAGTCGGCATTGGTGGTGGAGTACAGGCGGCTGGCGGCGGAGGCCGGCGACCCGGACGACATGCCGGGCTACCTGACGGCGCTCCGGGAGTCGGAGATCATGCCGCAGCCGCCGCCGCTCATTCAGGAGTACATTCAGGTCGCCCCGGGCGCCGTCCACCCGAAGGACCCGGAGGACTTTCCCGGGTATCACGCCGCGCTCGAGGACTCGATGGCTGCGCCGGCCGTGCCGGTGGTGCCCCTCGACGACAGCAGCAGCAGCGACGACAGCGACAACGGCGACGGGCTCTATGACGAGGCAGACTTCGGCAGCGTGGAGGACGAGTAGTTTAGGGTTACTTTCAAAATGTCGTTTAGTAATGTTTAATTATTTTCGTAATGTTCTTTAGTTAAGTTTTATTTCAAGTACTACGTAAAATATCTATGAAAACTATAATAAAATATCGAGTGCTTGAATGGATGGTTTTTAAATGTTGTTGAAGAATTAAGTGTTTGAATCGATACTGTTATTTTTAGTTTTAAAAAGAGTTGTATTGTAAAAAATAAAAAATCAGAAAAGAATTAAACTTGAATTAAAAAAAACCTATGAAAACTAGAAAAGTAAATATAAAACCAAACAATAAAAAATTGACATAATATTCGCAAAACAAGTTAGAAGATTTTTTTTAAAGAAAAATTGTATTGTAAAAAGTAAAAAATCGGAAAAGAATTAAACTTGAATTGAAAAAAACCTATGAAAACTAGAAAAGTAAATATAAAACCAAACAATAAAAAATTGACATAATATTCGCAAAACAAGTTAGAAGAGTTTTTTTAAAAGAAAAATTGTATTGTAAAAAGAAAAAATCAGAAAAGAATTAAACTTGAATTGAAAAAAACCTATGAAAACTAGAAAAGTAAATATAAAACCAAACAATAAAAAATTGACATAATATTTGCAAAACAAGTTAGAAGATTTTTTTTAAAAAAGAACGCCGCCCGGAGCCGAGCGAGGCTTAGTAAGTCGCTCCCGATCAAGCCGATCGGCGAAAGGGAACGCTTTTCGGCCCCGCAAGGCCCACCGGCCCAACCAGGCGCCGTAGAGAGAAAGTGGGCGGTCTATTTCTTCGGATCACGTCGGTGTAGGGCGGGGCACGCTATTTAAGCTGGTGCGGGCGAGCTCCGGCACGCGAGGTGGGACTAAAGGTAGAGCTCGCCTGTCACGACACTGCGCATGGACCGCCTAGGTGGGTCGCTGTAAGGTGCGCGTGCGAGCGGCCTCTCGCGGCGCTGCGCGTTGACTGGCAAGGTGGACCGATTTCAGTGGGCCTAGTGGGCCGCTGGAAGGCGCGCCTGCGAGCGGTCGAGGGCGCAGGGGCGGGGATTGGTACAATGGATGGTTTCGTTTAGTCCCACCTCGCTCGCCGAAGGACGCACAGACCGGCTTATACAGGCGGATTCATGCACCCTAGCAGATAAGATAGATAGTAATAATGTGATTTGACTTTGCACTGCCCGGGCAGCTGCGGTAGTGCTGCTAGCACATTGTAAACTCAGGTCACATCATTATTATGTATCTTATTTTTGATAGTTTAGCACTTTACGCAAAGTTTGTTTTATTAATACATAAAGTTTTGTAATATTTTTGTCCGGTCAGCATTTTACTTGTTTCAAATTCATAATGGCAAAAAGCCACGAAACTTGTCATGCATCATATTCATTTATAGAATGTCGAAAAATACTTCGTTTTCGGACAGGGCCTTCTCTCCTACCCGAACGGTCTACGGAGAAGGAGCTCCATTTAGTGACATCTTTAGAATGGCCTGAAATTTTTCATGTGAGTTAGTATGCCCACTTCCACATAGAATCCAAAAATTTAAGGTATTTCGATACGAAGAGCACGTTGCGTCACGTCTGGTAAGCGTTATAAGTGTTTGAACCGAAAAAATTATAGAAAATTCATAAAATGGCAAAAGGCCACGAAACTTGTCATGCATCATAATCATGATGGTAGAAGACTATGGAAACAATTTGGGTTAATTTGAAGGATGTCGGAAAATAACTTGTTTTCGGACAGAGTCTTTGCTCCTACCCGAACAGTCTACGGAGAAGAAGGTCAATTTTTTGACATCTTCAGAATGGCCTGAAATTTTGGATGTGAGTTAGTATGCCCACTCCAACACAGAATCCAAAAATTTAAGGTATTTCGATACGAAGAGCTCGTTGCGTCACGTCCTGTCAGCGTTATAAGTGTTTCGACCGAAAAAATTATAGAAAATTCATAAAATTGTAAAAAGCCACAAAACTTGTCATGCATCCTATTCATGATGGTAGAAGACTATGGAAAAAAAATTGGGTTAATTTGAAGGATGTCAAAAAATACCTCGTTTTCGGACAGGGCCTTTGCTCCTACCCGAACGGTCTACGGAGAAGGAGGTCAATTTTTTGACATATTCAGAA